>NC_087512.1:3314124-3623400 GCF_036417665.1 Passer domesticus | reverse complement strand
TGCCCTGCATGCAGAGGAGAAGCCAGCCCCAGGTGCAGCATTTCTGCCCCAGCCCTTGTTCCCAGCACAGCCTCCCCACCACGTCTGCACTCACCGCTTGCCAAGGCAAAGCAGGCCCAACGTGACCTGCCGGGACCTTTTTCAGCTGCCCCCCATTGTGACACGTCCCCCGTGATGTCACACGTGTCACAGCACTGGGAGAGATCAACGGGTCAGAAAGAAATGTCAGAAAGGGAAAAGCTCTGCCACAGTGTCCCAAAGCTGGGATTTCTTGCTCTGTAACCACCTTCTATAAAGCACCACCTTCCGTGACCAGAGTCTTGTTCTCTGCCAGGAATTGCCAGGGCATCTGGACAAACCCAATCATCTGGCAGCTGGAGAGGAGAGGAGAGGAGAGGAAAAACCCCAGAACTGCCCTATAAACAGGAAAAATGGAAGGGATATTTATGCTGAGTAAACCTGGCGAATCTCTTCAAAACCCTGTGGGATGCTGTGCAGAAGACTTCAGCCTGGAGACAAGTTGTGGGGAGGACGCAGCGTACCCAACTCCCATCCAGGACGCCCTGCAAGGCAATCCTTGCTATGAAAATGGAGCAAGAATGAGGAGATGATAGCAGGCCTTGGAGGGGGAAGTGTTCAGGTCCAAAGCTTGTTAGAGAGAGTGGTTTTCTCTGACAATCCATCCTGTGACTCCTTGATTGCAGCCACCACTTTGGAGGAAGGAGATTGTACTCTGCTCTCTGTAAAGAAGGGCTGCCTTACAGTGTGGATGTATGGATGGAAAGGGATGGAAAGCAGAACTTCATGGAAGGAGGGAGATAGATGGAGACACCATGTGAGGAGGAGGGTTATTCCAAAGCCAGATCCAGGCAGCCTCCATTTCTGCCCCCACCACCCTCTCCCCTCTTCCAGCCAATCCCTCCACAAGCAGCTTTCCCATGCAGCAGAGGACTCCAGCAGGAATGGACGCTCATGGGGAGGTGGCAGTGCAGGCAGACAGGGCCATGCTGGTTCTGCAGGCATCTTGAGCGGCGCGACAGAACACTAGGGTCAATAGGATGAGGGCACAGGGGTGGAGCAGGGGGAAGGGCCAATGGGATACATTGGATCTGCATGTCACAACAAGGCATGCTGCGAGAAGCCTTTTTCTGCACCCTAACAGGTGGTTATGGCTTGGGGGGTTTTCCCTCCAGGGGAGTACAGTGGAGGATTCTCTCCCTGCTGGCCCAGCAGCCTCCAGACCCCACCTCCCTCAGCCCTTCTTCATCAGACTTGTGCTCTTATAGAAACATTTCTGATAACAAGGACTAGCATTTGTGGACATCAATACCCTTGAAACTACATGCTAAAGGGCCCTTATTAATTAGTTCCTTGAGCTTCTTCTCCCACAACTCTGGGGAGTAGCTCCACAGACAGGTTTTTCCATAACACCTAAGATTTTTTACTCAAGCATTTCTTGATTACTGTGGCCAAGACAGCACAAATCACCATTTCACCCACAAGAGCATCTCTGTGGACAAACAACAGGTCTAGGAGGGCACTTTTCCTAGTGGCTCCCACAGTACCCATGGCAAAAAGCTATTTTCAATGTGGACTTCAGGACCTTTCTGGGCTTGTTCAGCTCTTCTCTAGGATGTCTCCATTTGCACCTGAGAAGTTGAGGTGCACCATGAGTATGACTTGGTGTGACTGATCAAGAGATTTCCTTTCATTGCCTATAGCATCATCCACCAGTGTCATCATCCTGGCTCCGTGACCCATCAGAGACTGGGTGGAGCTCACCGAGGGAATAGATCCTCTCAGAAAAGGCAGGGCAGGCAGTGTCCAAGTGGTAATGGCACTCTCTCTCACAAGCTCCCTGGCCAGGATCTCTTCAGCTACATCCATGAGAATGCTTTTACTCTAGAGGAAAGGTGTGGCAGCAATTCCCCCTGCCCATTGAGCAGTGCCTTCTCCATGTCCCGCATTCTCAGATCTGTGTCAGCTTTTCCTCAGGGAGTGTCTAAGGATGGCTAGCTTGTCCACGCAGACCCCAGTGGACACAAGGAGGAATATTAGCAATGCCTCTTGCATGGTCCCTGACCAGCTGGAGCTGCCAGCAAGAATTTCTGGGTCCATCTAAAAGGGTCACCCTGGCTGTGAGAGTATGAGAGGAAAGGGGGATGAAAGCCATCTTTGTAGCCACTGTAGTGTGACGACCCAGCCTTAAGGGGAAGGAAGCACCAAAGATTTGTAAATGCTTGTGATCAAAAGGAATAACAAAAGTCAGAGGGTCCACCAACAATCAGTAAAACTTTATCAACTACCTACACACTGGGCTTGGAAATCGATATTTTAGTCCCTGACCTACTATACAAGCACAAGTCAGTTAGTTTTGGATAAAGGGGTAAGATTAAAGGGAAGAGAGGAATTAAAGAGGGAGAGATGAATTAAATAAAGAAAGAAAAAGACAAAGAAGGAAAGAGAGCGAAAGAAAGAGTTCCAGATCCCAGATTCACAGTGTGGGACATTTACCACTACTATAGGCCTGGCTGAGATCAATAAAGTCTAGCACACTCCAGATTCTCAAAAAATGCATTTTATTGAAAAGAAAACAAAGCAGTTTCTGCTTTTCCATTCATAAATGTACTCTACTGTTACTATTACTATTTAAAAGTAATTACATACTCAACTCTTCAAATTTACTTTTTATCATGACATAATAACTAAATATTTCATAGCTTTGATATTATCTATATTATAATACTTTACTAGAACATATAATTTATAAAAATTATAGTATATAATAATTATACACTATATATATATATATATATGAAATTAACATCTAGATTCTTATATATGGCAAATTTCCGGTCAGCTCCAACAGCATTTTTCCAATGAAGATGGAACAAGGAGAGGCTCCATCCATTGGCTGATCCCGGGCCAGCAGTGTTAGTTTTTCCTTTTGGTCATTTTTGTCCAGTTTGTTTTTTCTTATTTCGGTCCCACATTCCCACTTCTTCCGTGCTCTAAATTCTGTCCCTTTTCAAAGGCCGGGAACAGCTCCATTTTGCAGGTCAGCTTTCGTGTTTTTGGCTCCGCATGTACGGTATGTCTTCTATTCATGTGCTTTTTCAGCACTGGCAGAGTTCACACGTAAGCCGGGGGCTAATGCCATCCTTTTCTTGGAAAATGAAGCTATAAAAGGAGGTAGAAAAAACTCTCCTGTAGCCCTTCGCTTGCTGACATGGCGGGACGTGTTGTGGGACCTTCGCCAGAGACTTGGCCTGCATCCTCTTCTCCTTGAAGCACCAAAGGAGGACTGCAAGGTGACTTTCTTCTGCCTGTAGTGCGGCTGATGCGAGCAGCACAAGCAGAGCTCTGGGCTCATAGCGATGACTCCTCCCCTTCATTCGGTCAATCCTCAGCCAGAAGGATTTTTTTGAACCAATTTTCGAGAATGTCATACTCATACAGCGCATGGGTGTGGGCATCCGGCTCCTGCTCCAGGTGGTGGAAGAGATTGTATGGCTCAGCCATTTTAACGTCTGTGGGTAACTTGATGTCCTGGGGAAAGGTTTCGTTGCCCACAATGAAGTGGTCGAGGCGTTTTTCTCGCAGACATAAGTACAGGTTGTACATGACAAGCACCATTCGTTCCAGGAGGTTCCTCCTGCGCCACGCTGAGACGGGTGAGATATGGAGCATATGCATAACAATGGTCTTCATGGTGTAGGTGGAAAAGCTGAAGCCCAGCGGAAGACGGGTGAAAAACTGGAGGCATTTGAGGTGCAGGCTGTCAGGGGGTGCCTGCCTGGCAAAGTGCTGGAAGAACTCAGCCTCTACTACAGCATAAGACTCGGGCCAGGTTGTGCTTGCTGTGTAGGCCTCTCTGGGCTGGCTGCACGCAAAGACGGCTGAGTCACCTCTCCGCACCCCGAAGAAGATGTCAATCCTGAAGCTTTCCTTGCTGTTGGTCACCTTGAGTTGGCAGCAGCGTGTGGAGGGCAGCAGCTTTAAATGCCAGTTGTGAGACTGAGGCAGAGCTGGCCAGACTGCTCTCACCAGCTGGTGGAACCAGCAGGCAGTTTTCTGCACATCGAGGTAGGAGCCGGTGCACAGGGTGTCCAGGAGGCTGGGATCCTGATTGCTCCTCAGCTCCTCCTCGGAGTGGTGCAGGAAGCACAGCATGTCCTCATCCTGCTGCTCCCTCCCTGGAGTGCAGGTGCACTCCAGCTGCACGCGGACACGGAAGTTCTTCACGTGCCTCTGCTCTTGACTCTCCAGCTCCAGGTGGAAGCTGTGGCCTCGGGGAGGAGTCATGGGGATGAGCACGGTGTAAACGACGTCCTGTTCACGGGGACTCCAGCCTTCAAAGGCACTGCCCACCCCGATGGCTCGTTGCAGGACTGGGTAGAAGCTGTTGGAGAGGATATGGCCAAAGCAAATTGTATAATTATCCATGAGCCGAGTTATCCATTCACAGCCTCTCTGCAGGTCCTGTACAGGCCACTGGATGCGCTGCATTACAACTCGTCCAACGCGATCGTCCGCATCATCATCTTCATCACTGACTTCATTTGCACCACCATTGATTTCTGCAATTGCAGCCGCATTGACATCTTCATTTCGGATATTGCCTTCTTCATTTGCCCCAGCGTTGCGCACTTCCGCTTCATTGGCACCACCGTTTCCTTCTTCAGCCTCCTCTCTCCTTTGGCTGCTTTTCCACCCGGTGAACCACAAGACCAAGACGAGGGTCAGGAACACAGCAACAGCAAAGTTCTGCAAGAGCTGCGCCTGCTTCGCCTGCTCCTGCATAAGCTGTTCCATCTCCTGCTCCAGATGAAGCCTCTCCCTTTCCAGGTGCTTTTCACGCGCTTCCATGCGCAGACGTGTTTCTGCATCCAAACCATCAGCCACAGGCTGTGGGTATTGGATGAGGCTTTTGAACACCACGAACAGGAATACCATGGGATCCATGGTCTGCAGGAGGAGGGAGAGAAGGCCGTGAGTGGGACGGGGATGCAGAGAACTACCGGCTGCTGAGGGGAGGATCCTCAGGGAGCTGGGCGCAGGAAGGACAGGCCCCACACAGACAGCCTGCAGGCAGCAAGGCCTGTCGCACTGCCCCAGCAGCTCCAGCTCCTGCCCTGTGGCCTGCCCAAGCTTCTCCTAGGAGGGGCTGTCCCTGCATGCAGAGGGAGAAGCCAGCCCCAGGTGCAGCATTTCTGCCCCAGCCCTTGTTCCCAGCACAGCCTCCCCACCACGTCTGCACTCACCGCTTGCCAAGGCAAAGCAGGCCCAACGTGACCTGCCGGGACCTTTTTCAGCTGCCCCCATTGTGACACGTCCCCCGTGATGTCACACGTGTCACAGCACTGGGAGAGATCAACGGGTCAGAAAGAAATGTCAGAAAGGGAAA
Organism: Passer domesticus; assembly: GCF_036417665.1. Taxonomy (NCBI): domain Eukaryota; kingdom Metazoa; phylum Chordata; class Aves; order Passeriformes; family Passeridae; genus Passer; species Passer domesticus. Next base: position 3,617,993 of record NC_087512.1, on the reverse strand, counting down.
AGCTCTGCCACAGTGTCCCAAAGCTGGGATTTCTTGCCCTGTAACCACCTTCTATAAAGCACCACCTTCCGTGACCAGAGTCTTGTTCTCTGCCAGGAATTGCCAGGGCATCTGGACAAACCCAATCATCTGGCAGCTGGAGAGGAGAGGAGAGGAGAGGAAAAACCCCAGAACTGCCCTATAAACAGGAAAAATGGAAGGGATATTTATGCTGAGTAAACCTGGCGAATCTCTTCAAAACCCTGTGGGATGCTGTGCAGAAGACTTCAGCCTGGAGACAAGTTGTGGGGAGGACGCAGCGTACCCAACTCCCATCCAGGACGCCCTGCAAGGCAATCCTTGCCATGAAAATGGAGCAAGAATGAGGAGATGATAGCAGGCCTTGGAGGGGGAAGTGTTCAGGTCCAAAGCTTGTTAGAGAGAGTGGTTTTCTCTGACAATCCATCCTGTGACTCCTTGATTGCAGCCACCACTTTGGAGGAAGGAGATTGTACTCTGCTCTCTGTAAAGAAGGGCTGCCTTACAGTGTGGATGTATGGATGGAAAGGGATGGAAAGCAGAACTTCATGGAAGGAGGGAGATAGATGGAGACACCATGTGAGGAGGAGGGTTATTCCAAAGCCAGATCCAGGCAGCCTCCATTTCTGCCCCCACCACCCTCTCCCTCTTCCAGCCAATCCCTCCACAAGCAGCTTTCCCATGCAGCAGAGGACTCCAGCAGGAATGGACGCTCATGGGGAGGTGGCAGTGCAGGCAGACAGGGCCATGCTGGTTCTGCAGGCATCTTGAGCGGCGCGACAGAACACTAGGGTCAATAGGATGAGGGCACAGGGGTGGAGCAGGGGGAAGGGCCAATGGGATACATTGGATCTGCATGTCACAACAAGGCATGCTGCGAGAAGCCTTTTTCTGCACCCTAACAGGTGGTTATGGCTTGGGGGGTTTTCCCTCCAGGGGAGTACAGTGGAGGGATTCTCTCCCTGCTGGCCCAGCAGCCTCCAGACCCCACCTCCCTCAGCCCTTCTTCATCAGACTTGTGCTCTTATAGAAACATTTCTGATAACAAGGACTAGCATTTGTGGACATCAATACCCTTGAAACTACATGCTAAAGGGCCCTTATTAATTAGTTCCTTGAGCTTCTTCTCCCACAACTCTGGGGAGTAGCTCCACAGACAGGTTTTTCCATAACACCTAAGATTTTTTACTCAAGCATTTCTTGATTACTGTGGCCAAGACAGCACAAATCACCATTTCACCCACAAGAGCATCTCTGTGGACAAACAACAGGTCTAGGAGGGCACTTTTCCTAGTGGCTCCCACAGTACCCATGGCAAAAAGCTATTTTCAATGTGGACTTCAGGACCTTTCTGGGCTTGTTCAGCTCTTCTCTAGGATGTCTCCATTTGCACCTGAGAAGTTGAGGTGCACCATGAGTATGACTTGGTGTGACTGATCAAGAGATTTCCTTTCATTGCCTATAGCATCATCCACCAGTGTCATCATCCTGGCTCCGTGACCCATCAGAGACTGGGTGGAGCTCACCGAGGGAATAGATCCTCTCAGAAAAGGCAGGGCAGGCAGTGTCCAAGTGGTAATGGCACTCTCTCTCACAAGCTCCCTGGCCAGGATCTCTTCAGCTACATCCATGAGAATGCTTTTACTCTAGAGGAAAGGTGTGGCAGCAATTCCCCCTGCCCATTGAGCAGTGCCTTCTCCATGTCCCGCATTCTCAGATCTGTGTCAGCTTTTCCTCAGGGAGTGTCTAAGGATGGCTAGCTTGTCCACGCAGACCCCAGTGGACACAAGGAGGAATATTAGCAATGCCTCTTGCATGGTCCCTGACCAGCTGGAGCTGCCAGCAAGAATTTCTGGGTCCATCTAAAAGGGTCACCCTGGCTGTGAGAGTATGAGAGGAAAGGGGGATGAAAGCCATCTTTGTAGCCACTGTAGTGTGACGACCCAGCCTTAAGGGGAAGGAAGCACCAAAGATTTGTAAATGCTTGTGATCAAAAGGAATAACAAAAGTCAGAGGGTCCACCAACAATCAGTAAAACTTTATCAACTACCTACACACTGGGCTTGGAAATCGATATTTTAGTCCCTGACCTACTATACAAGCACAAGTCAGTTAGTTTTGGATAAAGGGGTAAGATTAAAGGGAAGAGAGGAATTAAAGAGGGAGAGATGAATTAAATAAAGAAAGAAAAAGACAAAGAAGGAAAGAGAGCGAAAGAAAGAGTTCCAGATCCCAGATTCACAGTGTGGGACATTTACCACTACTATAGGCCTGGCTGAGATCAATAAAGTCTAGCACACTCCAGATTCTCAAAAAATGCATTTTATTGAAAAGAAAACAAAGCAGTTTCTGCTTTTCCATTCATAAATGTACTCTACTGTTACTATTACTATTTAAAAGTAATTACATACTCAACTCTTCAAATTTACTTTTTATCATGACATAATAACTAAATATTTCATAGCTTTGATATTATCTATATTATAATACTTTACTAGAACATATAATTTATAAAAATTATAGTATATAATAATTATACACTATATATATATATATATATGAAATTAACATCTAGATTCTTATATATGGCAAATTTCCGGTCAGCTCCAACAGCATTTTTCCAATGAAGATGGAACAAGGAGAGGCTCCATCCATTGGCTGATCCCGGGCCAGCAGTGTTAGTTTTTCCTTTTGGTCATTTTTGTCCAGTTTGTTTTTTCTTATTTCGGTCCCACATTCCCACTTCTTCCGTGCTCTAAATTCTGTCCCTTTTCAAAGGCCGGGAACAGCTCCATTTTGCAGGTCAGCTTTCGTGTTTTTGGCTCCGCATGTACGGTATGTCTTCTATTCATGTGCTTTTTCAGCACTGGCAGAGTTCACACGTAAGCCGGGGGCTAATGCCATCCTTTTCTTGGAAAATGAAGCTATAAAAGGAGGTAGAAAAAACTCTCCTGTAGCCCTTCGCTTGCTGACATGGCGGGACGTGTTGTGGGACCTTCGCCAGAGACTTGGCATGCATCCTCTTCTCCTTGAAGCACCAAAGGAGGACTGCAAGGTGACTTTCTTCTGCCTGTAGTGCGGCTGATGCGAGCAGCACAAGCAGAGCTCTGGGCTCATAGCGATGACTCCTCCCCTTCATTCGGTCAATCCTCAGCCAGAAGGATTTTTTTGAACCAATTTTCCAGAATGTCATACTCATACAGCGCATGGGTGTGGGCATCCGGCTCCTGCTCCAGGTGGTGGAAGAGATTGTATGGCTCAGCCATTTTAACGTCTGTGGGTAACTTGATGTCCTGGGGAAAGGTTTCGTTGCCCACAATGAAGTGGTCGAGGCGTTTTTCTCGCAGACATAAGTACAGGTTGTACATGACAAGCACCATTCGTTCCAGGAGGTTCCTCCTGCGCCACGCTGAGACGGGTGAGATATGGAGCATATGCATAACAATGGTCTTCATGGTGTAGGTGGAAAAGCTGAAGCCCAGCGGAAGACGGGTGAAAAACTGGAGGCATTTGAGGTGCAGGCTGTCAGGGGGTGCCTGCCTGGCAAAGTGCTGGAAGAACTCAGCCTCTACTACAGCATAAGACTCGGGCCAGGTTGTGCTTGCTGTGTAGGCCTCTCTGGGCTGGCTGCACGCAAAGACGGCTGAGTCACCTCTCCGCACCCCGAAGAAGATGTCAATCCTGAAGCTTTCCTTGCTGTTGGTCACCTTGAGTTGGCAGCAGCGTGTGGAGGGCAGCAGCTTTAAATGCCAGTTGTGAGACTGAGGCAGAGCTGGCCAGACTGCTCTCACCAGCTGGTGGAACCAGCAGGCAGTTTTCTGCACATCGAGGTAGGAGCCGGTGCACAGGGTGTCCAGGAGGCTGGGATCCTGATTGCTCCTCAGCTCCTCCTCGGAGTGGTGCAGGAAGCACAGCATGTCCTCATCCTGCTGCTCCCTCCCTGGAGTGCAGGTGCACTCCAGCTGCACGCGGACACGGAAGTTCTTCACGTGCCTCTGCTCTTGACTCTCCAGCTCCAGGTGGAAGCTGTGGCCTCGGGGAGGAGTCATGGGGATGAGCACGGTGTAAACGACGTCCTGTTCACGGGGACTCCAGCCTTCAAAGGCACTGCCCACCCCGATGGCTCGTTGCAGGACTGGGTAGAAGCTGTTGGAGAGGATATGGCCAAAGCAAATTGTATAATTATCCATGAGCCGAGTTATCCATTCACAGCCTCTCTGCAGGTCCTGTACAGGCCACTGGATGCGCTGCATTACAACTCGTCCAACGCGATCGTCCGCATCATCATCTTCATCACTGACTTCATTTGCACCACCATTGATTTCTGCAATTGCAGCCGCATTGACACCTTCATTTCGGATATTGCCTTCTTCATTTGCCCCAGCGTTGCGCACTTCCGCTTCATTGGCACCACCGTTTCCTTCTTCAGCCTCCTCTCTCCTTTGGCTGCTTTTCCACCCGGTGAACCACAAGACCAAGACGAGGGTCAGGAACACAGCAACAGCAAAGTTCTGCAAGAGCTGCGCCTGCTTCGCCTGCTCCTGCATAAGCTGTTCCATCTCCTGCTCCAGATGAAGCCTCTCCCTTTCCAGGTGCTTTTCACGCGCTTCCATGCGCAGACGTGTTTCTGCATCCAAACCATCAGCCACAGGCTGTGGGTATTGGATGAGGCTTTTGAACACCACGAACAGGAATACCATGGGATCCATGGTCTGCAGGAGGAGGGAGAGAAGGCCGTGAGTGGGACGGGGATGCAGAGAACTACCGGCTGCTGAGGGGAGGATCCTCAGGGAGCTGGGCGCAGGAAGGACAGGCCCCACACAGACAGCCTGCAGGCAGCAAGGCCTGTCGCACTGCCCCAGCAGCTCCAGCTCCTGCCCTGTGGCCTGCCCAAGCTTCTCCTAGGAGGGGCTGGCCCTGCATGCAGAGGGAGAAGCCAGCCCCAGGTGCAGCATTTCTGCCCCAGCCCTTGTTCCCAGCACAGCCTCCCCACCACGTCTGCACTCACCGCTTGCCAAGGCAAAGCAGGCCCAACGTGACCTGCCGGGACCTTTTTCAGCTGCCCCCATTGTGACACGTCCCCCGTGATGTCACACGTGTCACAGCACTGGGAGAGATCAACGGGTCAGAAAGAAATGTCAGAAAGGGAAAAGCTCTGCCACAGTGTCCCAAAGCTGGGATTTCTTGCTCTGTAACCACCTTCTATAAAGCACCACCTTCCGTGACCAGAGTCTTGTTCTCTGCCAGGAATTGTCAGGGCATCTGGACAAACCCAATCATCTGGCAGCTGGAGAGGAGAGGAGAGGAGAGGAAAAACCCCAGAACTGCCCTATAAACAGGAAAAATGGAAGGGATATTTATGCTGAGTAAACCTGGCGAATCTCTTCAAAACCCTGTGGGATGCTGTGCAGAAGACTTCAGCCTGGAGACAAGTTGTGGGGAGGACGCAGCGTACCCAACTCCCATCCAGGACGCCCTGCAAGGCAATCCTTGCTATGAAAATGGAGCAAGAATGAGGAGATGATAGCAGGCCTTGGAGGGGGAAGTGTTCAGGTCCAAAGCTTGTTAGAGAGAGTGGTTTTCTCTGACAATCCATCCTGTGACTCCTTGATTGCAGCCACCACTTTGGAGGAAGGAGATTGTACTCTGCTCTCTGTAAAGAAGGGCTGCCTTACAGTGTGGATGTATGGATGGAAAGGGATGGAAAGCAGAACTTCATGGAAGGAGGGAGATAGATGGAGACACCATGTGAGGAGGAGGGTTATTCCAAAGCCAGATCCAGGCAGCCTCCATTTCTGCCCCCACCACCCTCTCCCTCTTCCAGCCAATCCCTCCACAAGCAGCTTTCCCATGCAGCAGAGGACTCCAGCAGGAATGGACGCTCATGGGGAGGTGGCAGTGCAGGCAGACAGGGCCATGCTGGTTCTGCAGGCATCTTGAGCGGCGCGACAGAACACTAGGGTCAATAGGATGAGGGCACAGGGGTGGAGCAGGGGGAAGGGCCAATGGGATACATTGGATCTGCATGTCACAACAAGGCATGCTGCGAGAAGCCTTTTTCTGCACCCTAACAGGTGGTTATGGCTTGGGGGGTTTTCCCTCCAGGGGAGTACAGTGGAGGGATTCTCTCCCTGCTGGCCCAGCAGCCTCCAGACCCCACCTCCCTCAGCCCTTCTTCATCAGACTTGTGCTCTTATAGAAACATTTCTGATAACAAGGACTAGCATTTGTGGACATCAATACCCTTGAAACTACATGCTAAAGGGCCCTTATTAATTAGTTCCTTGAGCTTCTTCTCCCACAACTCTGGGGAGTAGCTCCACAGACAGGTTTTTCCATAACACCTAAGATTTTTTACTCAAGCATTTCTTGATTACTGTGGCCAAGACAGCACAAATCACCATTTCACCCACAAGAGCATCTCTGTGGACAAACAACAGGTCTAGGAGGGCACTTTTCCTAGTGGCTCCCACAGTACCCATGGCAAAAAGCTATTTTCAATGTGGACTTCAGGACCTTTCTGGGCTTGTTCAGCTCTTCTCTAGGATGTCTCCATTTGCACCTGAGAAGTTGAGGTGCACCATGAGTATGACTTGGTGTGACTGATCAAGAGATTTCCTTTCATTGCCTATAGCATCATCCACCAGTGTCATCATCCTGGCTCCGTGACCCATCAGAGACTGGGTGGAGCTCACCGAGGGAATAGATCCTCTCAGAAAAGGCAGGGCAGGCAGTGTCCAAGTGGTAATGGCACTCTCTCTCACAAGCTCCCTGGCCAGGATCTCTTCAGCTACATCCATGAGAATGCTTTTACTCTAGAGGAAAGGTGTGGCAGCAATTCCCCCTGCCCATTGAGCAGTGCCTTCTCCATGTCCCGCATTCTCAGATCTGTGTCAGCTTTTCCTCAGGGAGTGTCTAAGGATGGCTAGCTTGTCCACGCAGACCCCAGTGGACACAAGGAGGAATATTAGCAATGCCTCTTGCATGGTCCCTGACCAGCTGGAGCTGCCAGCAAGAATTTCTGGGTCCATCTAAAAGGGTCACCCTGGCTGTGAGAGTATGAGAGGAAAGGGGGATGAAAGCCATCTTTGTAGCCACTGTAGTGTGACGACCCAGCCTTAAGGGGAAGGAAGCACCAAAGATTTGTAAATGCTTGTGATCAAAAGGAATAACAAAAGTCAGAGGGTCCACCAACAATCAGTAAAACTTTATCAACTACCTACACACTGGGCTTGGAAATCGATATTTTAGTCCCTGACCTACTATACAAGCACAAGTCAGTTAGTTTTGGATAAAGGGGTAAGATTAAAGGGAAGAGAGGAATTAAAGAGGGAGAGATGAATTAAATAAAGAAAGAAAAAGACAAAGAAGGAAAGAGAGCGAAAGAAAGAGTTCCAGATCCCAGATTCACAGTGTGGGACATTTACCACTACTATAGGCCTGGCTGAGATCAATAAAGTCTAGCACACTCCAGATTCTCAAAAAATGCATTTTATTGAAAAGAAAACAAAGCAGTTTCTGCTTTTCCATTCATAAATGTACTCTACTGTTACTATTACTATTTAAAAGTAATTACATACTCAACTCTTCAAATTTACTTTTTATCATGACATAATAACTAAATATTTCATAGCTTTGATATTATCTATATTATAATACTTTACTAGAACATATAATTTATAAAAATTATAGTATATAATAATTATACACTATATATATATATATATATGAAATTAACATCTAGATTCTTATATATGGCAAATTTCCGGTCAGCTCCAACAGCATTTTTCCAATGAAGATGGAACAAGGAGAGGCTCCATCCATTGGCTGATCCCGGGCCAGCAGTGTTAGTTTTTCCTTTTGGTCATTTTTGTCCAGTTTGTTTTTTCTTATTTCGGTCCCACATTCCCACTTCTTCCGTGCTCTAAATTCTGTCCCTTTTCAAAGGCCGGGAACAGCTCCATTTTGCAGGTCAGCTTTCGTGTTTTTGGCTCCGCATGTACGGTATGTCTTCTATTCATGTGCTTTTTCAGCACTGGCAGAGTTCACACGTAAGCCGGGGGCTAATGCCATCCTTTTCTTGGAAAATGAAGCTATAAAAGGAGGTAGAAAAAACTCTCCTGTAGCCCTTCGCTTGCTGACATGGCGGGACGTGTTGTGGGACCTTCGCCAGAGACTTGGCCTGCATCCTCTTCTCCTTGAAGCACCAAAGGAGGACTGCAAGGTGACTTTCTTCTGCCTGTAGTGCGGCTGATGCGAGCAGCACAAGCAGAGCTCTGGGCTCATAGCGATGACTCCTCCCCTTCATTCGGTCAATCCTCAGCCAGAAGGATTTTTTTGAACCAATTTTCGAGAATGTCATACTCATACAGCGCATGGGTGTGGGCATCCGGCTCCTGCTCCAGGTGGTGGAAGAGATTGTATGGCTCAGCCATTTTAACGTCTGTGGGTAACTTGATGTCCTGGGGAAAGGTTTCGTTGCCCACAATGAAGTGGTCGAGGCGTTTTTCTCGCAGACATAAGTACAGGTTGTACATGACAAGCACCATTCGTTCCAGGAGGTTCCTCCTGCGCCACGCTGAGACGGGTGAGATATGGAGCATATGCATAACAATGGTCTTCATGGTGTAGGTGGAAAAGCTGAAGCCCAGCGGAAGACGGGTGAAAAACTGGAGGCATTTGAGGTGCAGGCTGTCAGGGGGTGCCTGCCTGGCAAAGTGCTGGAAGAACTCAGCCTCTACTACAGCATAAGACTCGGGCCAGGTTGTGCTTGCTGTGTAGGCCTCTCTGGGCTGGCTGCACGCAAAGACGGCTGAGTCACCTCTCCGCACCCCGAAGAAGATGTCAATCCTGAAGCTTTCCTTGCTGTTGGTCACCTTGAGTTGGCAGCAGCGTGTGGAGGGCAGCAGCTTTAAATGCCAGTTGTGAGACTGAGGCAGAGCTGGCCAGACTGCTCTCACCAGCTGGTGGAACCAGCAGGCAGTTTTCTGCACATCGAGGTAGGAGCCGGTGCACAGGGTGTCCAGGAGGCTGGGATCCTGATTGCTCCTCAGCTCCTCCTCGGAGTGGTGCAGGAAGCACAGCATGTCCTCATCCTGCTGCTCCCTCCCTGGAGTGCAGGTGCACTCCAGCTGCACGCGGACACGGAAGTTCTTCACGTGCCTCTGCTCTTGACTCTCCAGCTCCAGGTGGAAGCTGTGGCCTCGGGGAGGAGTCATGGGGATGAGCACGGTGTAAACGACGTCCTGTTCACGGGGACTCCAGCCTTCAAAGGCACTGCCCACCCCGATGGCTCGTTGCAGGACTGGGTAGAAGCTGTTGGAGAGGATATGGCCAAAGCAAATTGTATAATTATCCATGAGCCGAGTTATCCATTCACAGCCTCTCTGCAGGTCCTGTACAGGCCACTGGATGCGCTGCATTACAACTCGTCCAACGCGATCGTCCGCATCATCATCTTCATCACTGACTTCATTTGCACCACCATTGATTTCTGCAATTGCAGCCGCATTGACATCTTCATTTCGGATATTGCCTTCTTCATTTGCCCCAGCGTTGCGCACTTCCGCTTCATTGGCACCACCGTTTCCTTCTTCAGCCTCCTCTCTCCTTTGGCTGCTTTTCCACCCGGTGAACCACAAGACCAAGACGAGGGTCAGGAACACAGCAACAGCAAAGTTCTGCAAGAGCTGCGCCTGCTTCGCCTGCTCCTGCATAAGCTGTTCCATCTCCTGCTCCAGATGAAGCCTCTCCCTTTCCAGGTGCTTTTCACGCGCTTCCATGCGCAGACGTGTTTCTGCATCCAAACCATCAGCCACAGGCTGTGGGTATTGGATGAGGCTTTTGAACACCACGAACAGGAATACCATGGGATCCATGGTCTGCAGGAGGAGGGAGAGAAGGCCGTGAGTGGGACGGGGATGCAGAGAACTACCGGCTGCTGAGGGGAGGATCCTCAGGGAGCTGGGCGCAGGAAGGACAGGCCCCACACAGACAGCCTGCAGGCAGCAAGGCCTGTCGCACTGCCCCAGCAGCTCCAGCTCCTGCCCTGTGGCCTGCCCAAGCTTCTCCTAGGAGGGGCTGTCCCTGCATGCAGAGGGAGAAGCCAGCCCCAGGTGCAGCATTTCTGCCCCAGCCCTTGTTCCCAGCACAGCCTCCCCACCACGTCTGCACTCACCGCTTGCCAAGGCAAAGCAGGCCCAACGTGACCTGCCGGGACCTTTTTCAGCTGCCCCCATTGTGACACGTCCCCCGTGATGTCACACGTGTCACAGCACTGGGAGAGATCAACGGGTCAGAAAGAAATGTCAGAAAGGGAAAAGCTCTGCCACAGTGTCCCAAAGCTGGGATTTCTTGCCCTGTAACCACCTTCTATAAAGCACCACCTTCCGTGACCAGAGTCTTGTTCTCTGCCAGGAATTGCCAGGGCATCTGGACAAACCCAATCATCTGGCAGCTGGAGAGGAGAGGAGAGGAGAGGAAAAACCCCAGAACTGCCCTATAAACAGGAAAAATGGAAGGGATATTTATGCTGAGTAAACCTGGCGAATCTCTTCAAAACCCTGTGGGATGCTGTGCAGAAGACTTCAGCCTGGAGACAAGTTGTGGGGAGGACGCAGCGTACCCAACTCCCATCCAGGACGCCCTGCAAGGCAATCCTTGCCATGAAAATGGAGCAAGAATGAGGAGATGATAGCAGGCCTTGGAGGGGGAAGTGTTCAGGTCCAAAGCTTGTTAGAGAGAGTGGTTTTCTCTGACAATCCATCCTGTGACTCCTTGATTGCAGCCACCACTTTGGAGGAAGGAGATTGTACTCTGCTCTCTGTAAAGAAGGGCTGCCTTACAGTGTGGATGTATGGATGGAAAGGGATGGAAAGCAGAACTTCATGGAAGGAGGGAGATAGATGGAGACACCATGTGAGGAGGAGGGTTATTCCAAAGCCAGATCCAGGCAGCCTCCATTTCTGCCCCCACCACCCTCTCCCTCTTCCAGCCAATCCCTCCACAAGCAGCTTTCCCATGCAGCAGAGGACTCCAGCAGGAATGGACGCTCATGGGGAGGTGGCAGTGCAGGCAGACAGGGCCATGCTGGTTCTGCAGGCATCTTGAGCGGCGCGACAGAACACTAGGGTCAATAGGATGAGGGCACAGGGGTGGAGCAGGGGGAAGGGCCAATGGGATACATTGGATCTGCATGTCACAACAAGGCATGCTGCGAGAAGCCTTTTTCTGCACCCTAACAGGTGGTTATGGCTTGGGGGGTTTTCCCTCCAGGGGAGTACAGTGGAGGGATTCTCTCCCTGCTGGCCCAGCAGCCTCCAGACCCCACCTCCCTCAGCCCTTCTTCATCAGACTTGTGCTCTTATAGAAACATTTCTGATAACAAGGACTAGCATTTGTGGACATCAATACCCTTGAAACTACATGCTAAAGGGCCCTTATTAATTAGTTCCTTGAGCTTCTTCTCCCACAACTCTGGGGAGTAGCTCCACAGACAGGTTTTTCCATAACACCTAAGATTTTTTACTCAAGCATTTCTTGATTACTGTGGCCAAGACAGCACAAATCACCATTTCACCCACAAGAGCATCTCTGTGGACAAACAACAGGTCTAGGAGGGCACTTTTCCTAGTGGCTCCCACAGTACCCATGGCAAAAAGCTATTTTCAATGTGGACTTCAGGACCTTTCTGGGCTTGTTCAGCTCTTCTCTAGGATGTCTCCATTTGCACCTGAGAAGTTGAGGTGCACCATGAGTATGACTTGGTGTGACTGATCAAGAGATTTCCTTTCATTGCCTATAGCATCATCCACCAGTGTCATCATCCTGGCTCCGTGACCCATCAGAGACTGGGTGGAGCTCACCGAGGGAATAGATCCTCTCAGAAAAGGCAGGGCAGGCAGTGTCCAAGTGGTAATGGCACTCTCTCTCACAAGCTCCCTGGCCAGGATCTCTTCAGCTACATCCATGAGAATGCTTTTACTCTAGAGGAAAGGTGTGGCAGCAATTCCCCCTGCCCATTGAGCAGTGCCTTCTCCATGTCCCGCATTCTCAGATCTGTGTCAGCTTTTCCTCAGGGAGTGTCTAAGGATGGCTAGCTTGTCCACGCAGACCCCAGTGGACACAAGGAGGAATATTAGCAATGCCTCTTGCATGGTCCCTGACCAGCTGGAGCTGCCAGCAAGAATTTCTGGGTCCATCTAAAAGGGTCACCCTGGCTGTGAGAGTATGAGAGGAAAGGGGGATGAAAGCCATCTTTGTAGCCACTGTAGTGTGACGACCCAGCCTTAAGGGGAAGGAAGCACCAAAGATTTGTAAATGCTTGTGATCAAAAGGAATAACAAAAGTCAGAGGGTCCACCAACAATCAGTAAAACTTTATCAACTACCTACACACTGGGCTTGGAAATCGATATTTTAGTCCCTGACCTACTATACAAGCACAAGTCAGTTAGTTTTGGATAAAGGGGTAAGATTAAAGGGAAGAGAGGAATTAAAGAGGGAGAGATGAATTAAATAAAGAAAGAAAAAGACAAAGAAGGAAAGAGAGCGAAAGAAAGAGTTCCAGATCCCAGATTCACAGTGTGGGACATTTACCACTACTATAGGCCTGGCTGAGATCAATAAAGTCTAGCACACTCCAGATTCTCAAAAAATGCATTTTATTGAAAAGAAAACAAAGCAGTTTCTGCTTTTCCATTCATAAATGTACTCTACTGTTACTATTACTATTTAAAAGTAATTACATACTCAACTCTTCAAATTTACTTTTTATCATGACATAATAACTAAATATTTCATAGCTTTGATATTATCTATATTATAATACTTTACTAGAACATATAATTTATAAAAATTATAGTATATAATAATTATACACTATATATATATATATATATGAAATTAACATCTAGATTCTTATATATGGCAAATTTCCGGTCAGCTCCAACAGCATTTTTCCAATGAAGATGGAACAAGGAGAGGCTCCATCCATTGGCTGATCCCGGGCCAGCAGTGTTAGTTTTTCCTTTTGGTCATTTTTGTCCAGTTTGTTTTTTCTTATTTCGGTCCCACATTCCCACTTCTTCCGTGCTCTAAATTCTGTCCCTTTTCAAAGGCCGGGAACAGCTCCATTTTGCAGGTCAGCTTTCGTGTTTTTGGCTCCGCATGTACGGTATGTCTTCTATTCATGTGCTTTTTCAGCACTGGCAGAGTTCACACGTAAGCCGGGGGCTAATGCCATCCTTTTCTTGGAAAATGAAGCTATAAAAGGAGGTAGAAAAAACTCTCCTGTAGCCCTTCGCTTGCTGACATGGCGGGACGTGTTGTGGGACCTTCGCCAGAGACTTGGCATGCATCCTCTTCTCCTTGAAGCACCAAAGGAGGACTGCAAGGTGGCTTTCTTCTGCCTGTAGTGCGGCTGATGCGAGCAGCACAAGCAGAGCTCTGGGCTCATAGCGATGACTCCTCCCCTTCATTCGGTCAATCCTCAGCCAGAAGGATTTTTTTGAACCAATTTTCCAGAATGTCATACTCATACAGCGCATGGGTGTGGGCATCCGGCTGCTGCTCCAGGTGGTGGAAGAGATTGTATGGCTCAGCCATTTTAACGTCTGTGGGTAACTTGATGTCCTGGGGAAAGGTTTCGTTGCCCACAATGAAGTGGTCGAGGCGTTTTTCTCGCAGACATAAGTACAGGTTGTACATGACAAGCACCATTCGTTCCAGGAGGTTCCTCCTGCGCCACGCTGAGACGGGTGAGATATGGAGCATATGCATAACAATGGTCTTCATGGTGTAGGTGGAAAAGCTGAAGCCCAGCGGAAGACGGGTGAAAAACTGGAGGCATTTGAGGTGCAGGCTGTCAGGGGGTGCCTGCCTGGCAAAGTGCTGGAAGAACTCAGCCTCTACTACAGCATAAGACTCGGGCCAGGTTGTGCTTGCTGTGTAGGCCTCTCTGGGCTGGCTGCACGCAAAGACGGCTGAGTCACCTCTCCGCACCCCGAAGAAGATGTCAATCCTGAAGCTTTCCTTGCTGTTGGTCACCTTGAGTTGGCAGCAGCGTGTGGAGGGCAGCAGCTTTAAATGCCAGTTGTGAGACTGAGGCAGAGCTGGCCAGACTGCTCTCACCAGCTGGTGGAACCAGCGGGCAGTTTTCTGCACATCAAGGTAGGAGCCGGTGCACAGGGTGTCCAGGAGGCTGGGATCCTGATTGCTCCTCAGCTCCTCCTCGGAGTGGTGCAGGAAGCACAGCATGTCCTCATCCTGCTGCTCCCTCCCTGGAGTGCAGGTGCACTCCAGCTGCACGCGGACACGGAAGTTCTTCACGTGCCTCTGCTCTTGACTCTCCAGCTCCAGGTGGAAGCTGTGGCCTCGGGGAGGAGTCATGGGGATGAGCACGGTGTAAACGACGTCCTGTTCACGGGGACTCCAGCCTTCAAAGGCACTGCCCACCCCGATGGCTCGTTGCAGGACTGGGTAGAAGCTGTTGGAGAGGATATGGCCAAAGCAAATTGTATAATTATTCATGAGCCGAGTTATCCATTCACAGCCTCTCTGCAGGTCCTGTACAGGCCACTGGATGCGCTGCATTACAACTCGTCCAACGCGATCGTCCGCATCATCATCTTCATCACTGACTTCATTTGCACCACCGTTGATTTCTGCAATTGCAGCCGCATTGACATCTTCATTTCGGATATTGCCTTCTTCATTTGCCCCAGCATTGCGCACTTCCGCTTCATTGGCACCACCGTTTCCTTCTTCAGCCTCCTCTCTCCTTTGGCTGCTTTTCCACCCGGTGAACCACAAGACCAAGACGAGGGTCAGGAACACAGCAACAGCAAAGTTCTGCAAGAGCTGCGCCTGCTTCGCCTGCTCCTGCATAAGCCGTTCCATCTCCTGCTCCAGATGAAGCCTCTCCCTTTCCAGGTGCTTTTCACGCGCTTCCATGCGCAGACGTGTTTCTGCATCCAAACCATCAGCCACAGGCTGTGGGTATTGGATGAGGCTTTTGAACACCACGAACAGGAACACCACGGGATCCATGGTCTGCAGGAGGAGGGAGAGAAGGCCGTGAGTGGGACGGGGATGCAGAGAACTACTGGCTGCTGAGGGGAGGATCCTCAGGGAGCTGGGCGCAGGAAGGACAGGGCCCCACACAGACAGCCTGCAGGCAGCAAGGCCTGTCGCACTGCCCCAGCAGCTCCATCTCCTGCCCTGTGGCCTGCCCAAGCTTCTCCTAGGAGGGGCTGGCCCTGCATGCAGAGGGAGAAGCCAGCCCCAGGTGCAGCATTTCTGCCCCAGCCCTTGTTCCCAGCACAGCCTCCCCGCCACGTCTGCACTCACCGCTTGCCAAGGCAAAGCAGGCCCAACGTGACCTGCCGGGACCTTTTTCAGCTGCCCCCATTGTGACACGTCCCCCGTGATGTCACACGTGTCACAGCACTGGGAGAGATCAACGGGTCACAAAGAAATGTCAGAAAGGGAAAAGCTCTGCCACAGTGTCCCAAAGCTGGGATTTCTTGCCCTGTAACCACCTTCTATAAAGCACCACCTTCCGTGACCAGAGTCTTGTTCTCTGCCAGGAATTGCCAGGGCATCTGGACAAACCCAATCATCTGGCAGCTGGAGAGGAGAGGAGAGGAGAGGAGAGGAGAGGAGAGGAGAGGAGAGGAGAGGAGAGGAGAGGAGAGGAGAGGAGAGGAGAGGAGAGGAGAGGAGAGGAGAGGAGAGGAGAGGAGAGGAGAGGAGAGGAGAGGAGAGGAGAGGAGAGGAGAGGAGAGGAGAGGAGAGGAGAGGAGAGGAGAGGAGAGGAGAGGAGAGGAGAGGAGAGGAGAGGAGAGGAGAGGAGAGGAGAGGAGAGGAGAGGAGAGGAGAGGAGAGGAGAGGAGAGGAGAGGAGAGGAGGTGTCAGGGAGACCTTAGACCTCTTCCAGTGCCATGAGAGCTGGAGGGGAACTTTGGACAGGAACATGGAATGCCAGGCTTCACGCTGACAGAGGACAGAGTTAGATGGGATGTTCAGAAGAAGTTCTTTATTAAGAAAGTGCTGAGGCCCTGGCACAGCTTTCCCTGAGAAGCTGTTGCTATCCCATTCCTGGAAGCATTCAAGGCCAGGTTGGACAGGGTTTGGAGCAACCTGGGATAGCAGAAGGTGTCCTGTACCTAAAAAAGGCAGAACCTTTTTTAGGTAAGGTCTCCAAGTGTCTGTTAGTCAGACCCTTCACATACTCCTAGCACTCAGAGTTTGCGCAAAATGGTTCAGGCTTGTGCCACCTTAGTAGTGTACAGGGACACTACTTGGACACCTGGCAGGTTTTCTAAACACATACACACACACACACACACACACACACACACACACACACACACAGCGTTACTGTGTGAAGTTCCTTGAGAAACCTGAGGATGAAAATTATTAATTTGTTGTAAGATAGTATTACTTGTCAAATGTGCAGAATGTGCATGCATGCAAAACTTAATTCCTTTCCTATCTTCCCATCCTGTAATCCTGACATCTTTAATTCAGTGTTTACCTAGGTGCATATTTAAAAAATAAAAAAGTCTTTGCTTATAAAGCTTTGTAAAAGTTGATATTAATAATAATAATAAAATACTGTTTCTGACATTTTTGTTCTTGATGTCATTCATTCTGATTATTTTTTTAGTTCATAATTCCTCCTTTTTTATAGCTGTCTTCTCAAAGTCCCATCTTTTCCTTCATGGTTGTAGCAGAAATTAACATTTTCAAAAATATAGTTTTTCCCACACCTTGACAAATATTCTTCGATATTTTTCTATTATTGTTATAATAAAAATATTAGTATTATTATTACACATTTTTTGGGCTTAGTATAACCTTGGGATTCACCATTTCCTCTGTCAAAATTGCATTTTGTCACTAAACCCATCTCTCTGATGCAGTCCACACCTACCCAACACTTTCTGGTTTTCCAAAAAAAAATTTCGTGATTTTCTGCTCTGCTTACACTAATATGTTGTTCCTTTATGTATCTGAATGACAAAGAGGAGAAAAACAATTAAATTAGTACACAAAATATACACATGGTTAAATATTTTTAACAGCTGAATACAAAGAACATGACAGAACACAATCAGAGCCAGACAGATGTTTAAATGATCTTGAATTGTGAGGGAAAGTCAGGCTCCCTGAAATGCATAGTTAGAACATTTGGGTACTCAAAAAAACCTACCAACATAATTATTTGAGATTAAGTGGTACAGAAAAAGATTGGACATATTTATTCAAAGTGTCATGGAATCACTTGGGCTGGCAAAGCCCTCCAAGATCAGGTCCAGCCATTCCCCCAGCACTGCCAAGGCCACCACTGACCCACGTCCCCAGGTGACACATCCACACAGCTTTTAAATCCCTCCAGGGATCAGGACTCCACCCCGGGAGTCCCCGGAGGTGGCTGTGAGTTGGCTGGCAGCAGCAGGCAGGCAAGGAGACTCCACACGGCTTCTGAGGGTGCTGACTAAATGGGAGTTTATTTGGGGTCAAGTCCCGGGAACAGCATGGTTACGGAGGGAAAAGGGGGGAAGGGGGAGGGGAAAGGAGGGGGAGCCTAGGGGAGGAAGGCTGAGAGGGGAGAAAAGGCTAAGAGAGCGACTGATTTCGCTAGCACAGTTTAAGAGGGGAATTGAAGCGGGCGCAGAATCAAACTTGTGCCAATGGGATTACAGATACACGATGGTTCAGGGCAGGACCACAGGCTTGGGATATACCATACATTTCAGAGGGGTGAGACAGAGCATACAATTTAAATAAAGTGCAATACTACACACCACCCTGGGAAGCTGTTCCAGGGCTGCACAACCCTTTCAGTAAAGAAATTTTCCCCAATATCCGATCCAAACCTGCCTTGGCCCAGCCTGATGCCGTTCCCTCTCCTCCTATCCCTGTTCCCTGGAGCACAGCCCGACCCCCCCGGCTGTCCCCTCCTGGCAGGAGCTGTGCAGAGCCACAAGGTCCCCCCTGAGCCTCCTTTGCTCCAGGCTCAGCCCCTTCCCAGCTCCCTCAGCCTCTCCTGGGGCTCCAGCCCCTTCCCAGCCCCGTTCCCTGCCCTGGACACGCTCCAGCCCCTCAGTGTCTCTCTTGTGCTGAGGGCCCAGAGCTGTCCCAGCACTGGAGGTGCCTCAGCAGGGCCAGCACAGGGACTGTGCCCTGGGGCTGTGTCACAGCCTGGCTGGGACAGCCCAGGGGCCATTGCCTTTCTTAGCCGCGCTGTTTGTCCAAAAATATCTCCAGAGAAATTATGTACCTTCTAAACCAGATTAAACATTTAAAAGCTTGGTTTAGATTGGTAAAAGTCAACCATTTGGTGCATTTTGTCTCCTCTGAGTGTGTATATTTAAACACAGAGAAGTAATTGAAATAACTTCTGAGAGAAATAGTCTCTCTTTTATTTGCTCTGTGTGCTCCTACTGACCCTCTTTCTCAGTCAAATACATTTTCATCACTTTAACAACTCTGTTATGATCATTCCTATGCAACCATCTAAAAAGATGCACATACATAAAATATAATAAGAAATGTAGGGACAATTTTTTGTTATCATAGGCTTCTTTAGCCTGTATCTGTAATAGCATTAATGGCAGATGCTTAGGAAAATAACTTAGATCTGAGTAATGAGGTAATAGAATAGTACCCTGATCTTGGCATAACCTCCCTGTTCCACCATCTTATGAACTTTACGAGCAGCAGCTTGCTTCTCAATGACTAAATTTAATAATTAATGTCTGACCTCCACAATATGTTCTGGCATTGAGTTAATAGTTTAACCATGCATTTCATTACAAAGTAATTCATAATCAGATTTGCATTAAAAGTTCTGCCCAAAAATTTCATCCCATGCCCTCTGATAATTATTTCCCAACTGTGAAAACACTAATTATTATTTCCAATGTACTTTCCCCATAAAACATTCTTGAGTTTCTGGACATCATCGACAGCCCTGCTTGTCTAATATTGAAGCTGTTACAACCACAGCCTTACACTTCCTCATGGAATTCAGTCTTCACTATTGTACTCTTTTTATTATCTTCCCACATCCTTTCTGAGAATAATTTCAAATACAGACAATCCATGACCCTATAAAATATCAGATATTTCTTGTTTTCTTGTTAGTTTGATTTTCCTTGGTAATTTCTAGCATTTTATTCACATTTTTCACTTCTTTTGAACACAAAATGTTATTAATTATGTTTAGCAAACTCTTGAAGATGTTTTTCCTGACTATTTCTTCAAATTCATGTTTTTAGTATGCACTATTTTTTTCCCTCCACTTGCACATACTTGGAATGTATCAACCAATTGAGAGGTTCAGTTTGGCACAGGACACTTTGAATGAGGGAGAACACCTAACCAAAATACTTCTCGGTGACCAGAAATATTTCCACAGCTGAGCACAATATTCCTATGCTGCATAATCAGACAAAATGTAAAACCAAAACACAAACCCTATGGAATTTTTCATATGTCAATGCATTCAATCTGTAGCTCGTGTTAGCTTTTTTTTTTGTC
Source organism: Passer domesticus (assembly GCF_036417665.1). NCBI lineage: Eukaryota > Metazoa > Chordata > Aves > Passeriformes > Passeridae > Passer > Passer domesticus. Next base: position 3,598,428 of record NC_087512.1, on the reverse strand, counting down.
CCAAGGTTGTTGCAATATTGTGGTGGGGAGGAAATGTCCAGCAGGATCAAAATTATCCTCTTCACCCCATTGTTGACAGAGAACCATTCAAGCACCTCTGTCTCTTTTAGGACAAAGACCAAAATCCATGCTGACTCATTTGATTATGCCTTTATGACTGCTGCTCATTAGGAAAAAATTTCAAGGTCACTTTCAGACCTGCTGTGAGCTTCAGCTTGAGTCTATATCTGTTCAGATTTTCTGTGGAAGGTGCAGAAACTATGCAATCCCTTGGAGATCTGCTTATTAATTTCATTAAGACAGCGGGTACCATCAGAATCCTAAGGTATTCTGTCTCCTCCTATCTCTTTCACACTCCTTAGAAGTCCAGCTGGAAGTTCTAAAACATTTACTGGCCCCACAGGAACACTAATTTACACAACCAGAACTGCTTTTGACTTTTAAGAGCTGCAAGGTAATGATTTCTGAGCTGCATCCTTAAACAGAGCTTTAAATGAGACACCACTCATAAAAGATAAGATCACAATAGAAAAGTCATCTATTTCAGTCAGAATATTGACTGAGTGCTAAAAGAAATACAGTTTGATTCTCTGGTTTGTTTAGTTGTTGTGGGGATTTTTGGTTTTGGTTGTTTTTTGGGTTTTTTTAATACACAAGCTGCAGAATTATGCAACATGGATATTTTCCTCCAGTGATGCGACTCTTTCTTCCAGAGTGTGAACTGGACAGAGAAATTCAAGCCTTCATTACTGATGGATTGTGTTATTTTCCTTGCACTCTGAATGAACTCAGATTTACATTGCATTTACATTGATCACAATACACATCACAGGAAAACACAGGCAAGTAAAAGCTGTGGAGAGATTCCTGCACCACATCTGTGGTGTCATATCTGCCTGTAAAATCTATCTGGGTTACAACTAAAGGTGAAAGAAATCTGACGGTATTATCAGTAGTGTTCTAGATAAACTTTTCTCACCTCATCAGAAATTATGCCTAATTTCTGATGAGGTGAATCACACCCTCAAGTCCACATTGCTCCCAGATCAGACACACATCCAATATAGATATTTTAAGACAGGTGAGAGAAACTGCAACCCTGGTGTCCAAGAACACCTCTTGGAAACTCATAGGATTCTGGAGACCTTGATGGAAGAGTAGAAAGTCATCCAGACATAAAGAACTGACAGAGGAAGTGGTAGACAGGAAAGATAATGAGGTTGATCTCCTTCTGTCACCGTGGCACCCAGCATTTAATCAGCCCAGTAACAAGCAAATCAATTGTCATCTCCACTATTTAAAAAATAGGCCAGAATGAAACATACATTATCACCATGGGTTTAGTGTGTGGCTAGATGCAAATAGATGTTCTCTAAGGAGTTGAGAATCTCTTTGAGGAAGCCCTGAATTCCTAAATTTGATTATGGAAAAGTTTATTTAAATTACCAACCAACAGTGCTAGTAGTTTAATATATTTGGACATACATGCATATTTACAGGATTCTTGTAACAACTATAAATTATCTGTTGTTTTATACAACAAGTGGAAACAGCCAGATGTATATTTCTTCTATTTATCCAATTTACTGAGTGTTCCCTGAAATGTGTTAATAATAAAGTCCTATTATTTTCCCTCTTCCCATGTGCCCCATTACTAACAAATAATGAGATTTTAATACTTTAATTAATAACTTCTGGTAAGTCATTTAACATAACATTAAATAGCATGAAGAGCTAATTAAGCTGCTCAGTGAAATTCCACTCTAAGAAATGCCTACCTGTTCGTACAAAAGTCACCCAGGTTCTTAAGAAATTACTAAATATCTTGAACATCTCTTAAACAGCAGTTTTGTTCTGGTGTGGGTTTGGTTTTTGTTATCATAGGCAATTCTGCAGTCATAAATAAAGCTCAATAATCTCAAGAGAAAGCAACTGCTGAGAAAATTAACTTTTATGGAGTGAAAATACAGTCCAAGATTTTATTTTAAAATGTCTCAGCTTTGACTTCTGTTTTCTTTCAACAGGAAGTGAAATTTATCAACATCCTATAATACTCTATTTAAAGTAACTTCAATTTTTAAGCAGGTTTGAGAACCAGAATCTCATCACTTCAGTTTTATTAATGTGCTTCCTTATCCCCTTTTGTTTTGACCTGAAATTCTTTTTTTTTTTCCTTAAATTCAAAACCAACATACTCAGAAAGTAATCCTGTGCAATTTTCCCTATTATCATACCAAAGCAATCCTTCCTGCATCATAGTTTAAACTAATCTTTTACGTACTTGCAGTTGAGGAGCAAATACTCCTCAGGGCTGCCAGAACTACTGAATGCAGCTACCCTGTTCTCCCTTTCTTGAAATTATATCACCTTGGTCACTCCTGAAGTCAAGACAAGGAAAGGAGCAAACATTATGTCCTCCAGAGCTCTTTATATTTCTAGAGAACAAGAATAAGAAACCAATTTAATCTATAATTAATTGAATTGTAGCTGAAAGTTCGAGTTAGTGAAAGAAACTATAATTTTTAAGGGGTAGGAAATGAAAAAAATACAACAACTGTAATAGTTTCCCACCTCAGCCACATTATGAGTTTTCTGTAAGGGCTTTTCCATTTCCGTCTTGGGTCAACCTGTAAGTAAATTTTGCCCACATATCAACAACAAATCAAGATATCCAGGCTGGAAAATACTAAATCAAATCTAGGCACTGAAAATTAAATAAATCACCTTATTTCATGCATCTGCATTTACCATGGTCTTGCTTTCTCCCTGGTATAGGAGAAACTAGTATAGGTTTATACAGTCCTTAATGAGGAAGTTTTTATTGTGGCCTTTTAGCACATAAAGGGGAGCTATAAGAAAGAGGACAAACATTTTAACAGGGTCTGTTACAATGGCACCTAAAAAACCTCAGTGATAGCAGGTGGTGCACGATTCAAGCTCAGGAATAATGTTCAAATTAAGATAATTCAAGGGGAAAATCCTTACTGTTTTATTCATTGCTTCAGCAGAGATTTGGTTTATCTGATCTGATCAAGTCATACTTTGAGCTGAAGATTTGACTTCCAGAGGTTCCTCCAAAACTGCATTATCCTGTGATTTCTGTCTGCAATTAACTGTATGCACTTGATAATTTGGCTTTTCATAAGATATGTATTGTAAAAAGGATTACAGCTGATGACACATAATTTTTCACTGGATTTATTAATTAGCTTAAGAAGCTCAAAAAGACCCCTTTATACCTGCATTGAAGTAAGAAAGACAGCTTCCTAAAGCACAAATTAATACTCTTTAAGTCAAAAAATTGTGCTTGATTTCTTTCCTCTATCTTCTCTATGACTAAATGTATCTCTCTGTACATGAAATACTATACACAGCAATTTATAGGGGAATAATAATTTATTATTTCTCATTTTCAGATCAAGATCATTTTGCCCTTACTCATGACTGGAAAAAAATGCAGCAGTAGTTACTTAGGTTAATTACAACCTAATTAAATGTGAAAAATATTCACTGCTTTTGCCATAACTCCTCCAATATTCAGGGAACTTCTTTTTTTGTTCAGAACATCCCCCAGGATTCAGGCAAAGTGTTGCAGTCAGTTTAAGAACACATCACTCTCCCTCTCATACAATTGTCAGTATTATTAGCATAAGGAAAAAGTAATACTTGTATATAGAAATTCTCATATGGAGTACAGGGGGGACACACACAATTAGGTCCCTAGCTACAAACAATTTCACTTGTTCTTTAAACAAGTGGCTTTTGGGTCATCCACCCACAGCATTTGAAACAAGCATCCACAATGCCTCTGCTCTGCGAGAAGGACGAATAAAGAGGTAGAACTTGATTTTTTTCCTTGATGTGATGTGCAAAAGCAACTGGGAGCCCCTCCACAAGCTCTCATCATGCTTGTATTAGGAAAAGGAATGATGTCTTGTCACTTCCACATAACAGATCTTCTCTTCTGTAATGTTCTGTGATGCATAACAAGGATCAGACTGTTGGCCTTTTTCTGGTAGTTAGATATACATGAGTATGGTCCAAACCCACAAGTTTTGTACCTGTAAATTACAACTTGGTGAAAAATTGCATAATTTTTTTTTTTCACACTTTTGCTTTCCTCCTCCATTTTTAAAAACATAACAAGGAGAAAATGGAAATTAAACTACTATTTCTACTTTGAAAAATTGGATGATACATAGCTTTGTTACATAGGAGGTTGAAAAAGCAGATAGCTTAAGGTCTATTTCTGGTCTTAAAATCTGTTGTTTTCTGGTTCTGTCAGAACTGTAAATGAAAACTTGGATTCATTCTCACATTTTCCTGACTATTCAATTAACGCAGAATCTAATTTTTTTTCCACATAGCATACTAAATCTCTGACATTTGGCTATTATTCTTTGCTACTACTACAATATTGTTTAATAATACTGACAGAATTACTATGCAGTCAAAAGATACTATGAAAGCAGCCAGGCCTGAGACCTTATTTTCCTTCAGTCATCATATCTCCCATATATCCAATTGCACTTTAAGACATCAAAAATCTGAAGCCTGCAAAGTCTCTTGTCACAACCCCTAGAAAATAACTTCATGGTAGAGCTCTGAAAAGGGTTGGAGGAAGCAGGGCCAGAAAGTGGCAGGGACACCAACCTTGGGAAAAGATATATCAGTCTGATTGAAAACAGACTGGAAAATTCTTCATGGACAGCTTCCCCACCACCACCACCACCTGGGGTTTTTTTGTTGTTTGTTTTTTTATTTTCCTTGGTGTGTGTGATCAAATGAGTTGAGCATGAAAGATAAAAGTAAAATAGAAAAATCCTGTTGCCCTTCCCATGGGGTGAGTTCCCAAATGTATTGCACACTTGACAGCCAAACATCTATGCTCAATGGTGCTTGTCATCGCCCACCCCCAGAATTAGCTGGAAACACTCTGGTTTTGACTTGAGCCTGATTGATCCCTCCACACTTGCAAAGGCTGTGCCCCACTTCCTGGCATTGCCAGACAGGTTGCAAATCTTCACCACAGTAATTAGTGACCAGGTTTCTGGCTGTTAAGCACACTGGGGAGGAGGAGTCAGATGTGACCCGGGAGAGGGAGTGTGAGAGGCAAGGAGAACAAAGGTGAGGCCAAAAGGGGGTTTGGGGCAGAATATGTCTGAGGGGTGACCTCACTAGGGTCTGCAGCTTCCTCTCTTCTCTCTGGTGGCAGGGACAGGACCCCAGGGAATGGCTGAAGCTGTGTCAGATGTGGTTCAGGCTGGATATTGGATAAAGTTTCTTCCCCCAGAGGGTGTTTGGGCATTGGAACAAGCTCCTCAGGGAATGGTCACAGCACCAAGCTTGACAGAGCTCAAGAAGTGTTTGGACAACATTCTCAGGCACAGGGTGTGATCCTTATGTGTCCCTTCAGCTCAGGGTATTCTGTGATGATGGGACTGCAAGCTGCTACTGAGCAAATGCTAAATTTAGCCTCACAGTATTATACCAGCACATTTGCTGCACTAGAGAGAAGCACATTTTTATTTTAATTCCTTTAAGGGTTAGGGAAATGCAATAGGTCTTTGTGGGAGTGACCTTCAGCTGCTTCAACAGGGCTGTCTGCAGCAATAGAGTCTGTTTAGATTCTGCCCATTACCTAAATGCACAGAGGAAAAGTCTCTTTTGTGCCTTCTAATCTCTGCAGCAAGAGGTGAGCGAGCCTCCCTGCTCCTTCTGCGTGCCCAGACATAGGAAATCATGCTCCATCTCACAGCGTTTTTATTTCTGTTGTGATTATTACAGGTTCAGAACACACTGGCAGTAGCTGGCCTTTCTGCTCTAATCACCCTGCACACACACAGCTCCCCGTGCTCTGCAGAATAAAGAGCACTTTGTTCAGCAGACCCTCCACTCTTCCCCTGCTGCCTGCCACCAGCTCAGGGAATCTCCTCTTTGTCATTTACCTGGATGTTCCTCACCCAAGTTGTGTTTGTGATCCAAAAATATTTTATGTGGGTTAATTGTTGGACTCAAGAATCTTGGAGGGTTTTTTTTTTTTTTAAATGTAAATTATTATATATCCCATCTTCCCTTTTTCTTATCTAAAGAAAACTAGTAAGGAACAGACTGGAAGCTAGAAGTCCAGCAGGAAGGGAGGAAAAAATCTTTATCTCAGGGAGGGGTAATTGATAATTAGAAGATTTTAGCTCAGGGATGAGACTGTGGTTTCATTTTGCTCTCTCCCAAGAACAAAGTCTATTTTAGGAAGGAGTGCTGAAAGGTTACTGAATGTCTCTAGGAGTTATCAGTGTCTATTTACAATGTGATCTGCATTGCTGAGCTCACAGACCAGAGACAGTTCCACAAACCCCCTCTCCCAGCTCTTCTCCCATACCATCAATGGCTAAACCCCAACCCTCTGCCCCTTACCACCCCAAACACAGAAGCTGCTTTCAGGGGGATTTTTAGCCTCTTCTTTCAAGGTAGCATCACATCTGCAGTGGAAGACAAAAAGCAGAGTCACACAGACCCGCTTGGGTTTACAGAATGGCCCCAGAGATTCCTGAAAGATCGTTATTACCATATTTCACAGCACTTGGTGTCACTGTGACCGAGCAGCTCAGATATTCACCTTTGACCCAGGCCTGATAAGAGGCATAGACAGCATTCCTCTGATAGTTAAGGTGGAAGAGTTATGATGGTGCACTGAGAGCAAAAGAAAGGGTGGCCCCACTGTGATTTAGGATTTGTAAGCTCCTTATGATGAGTAGAATTCACAATGAAAGATGTTCTGTCATCGGAAGCTAAATCTTCCTGACAATGCCAGCTTTGTGCAGCAGTGGAATGGGCTTCCTCAAGAATAAACCTAGCAGGATGTGTCCCCTTGGGATCCTGGGAAGAAAAATCAATGGTTAGCACAAGAGCTCTTAATTTACACACCACGCAAGGGGCAGCTGCTGGAACAAGAAAGATGATCTAAATATTGAGTTGCCTTTGTTTAACTGAAAAATATGGTGTGCCCCTGATCTAGTTGAATTAGGGCAATGTTTCTGGATGGGATTCTTCATCCATGCCAGTGGGTGACACATGGAGGGCTAATTTTAAATAATGGAAGGGATGCCTATAAAGAAAGTAAACTCAGGGTAATTAAAATGATATATCACACACAGAGACAGATTGGTGTGTGCTGTTGAGATCCAGCCCTCTGTAAACAAGCAGCTGTACTGTACCTCCTCTTACCAAGATGCAGAAAACATTCCTTACACCTACAAAAGTCACAAACCTTCTGAAGCCCTACAAGAATCTCTATCTACCTTCTTAATATCCTTTACTGCTAGGCTAGGAACCAGTGGTATATTTAATTACCTGTGCTTCTATTCCCCACTCTGCACATGGTATTTCGTGTTTGGGGTTTGAATCATGGCTCTGGGGACAGGGAGAGAGCAGCAGGAGCTGCACACCTTGACTCCAGCAAAGATTTTGACACAGTTTTCTGGAATACACCATAGCCAAATTGCCAATTCATAAACTGAATAAACATTCTGTGATGTGATGATTTTGGAAAATTGGCTGGATTGTAGAAAATTAACAGTAATTCCCAGGTTTTAGGGTGGTGAACAGTGATACAAAGTCCAGCTTGTAGCCAGAGTCTGTGCTGTTTATTAAGAGCCTGAAACCAGGTTTGTAGATCACCGTGTTGGACTGGAGGTTGACAAATGTTCTTATACAGAGAGGCTTATGTGGCCTGAAGAAATTGGCTAGCAGAAACTGGAATCTCCCAGAGCCCATTATCTGGGAAAGATTAACCCCATGAAACAGAGCTGAGCAACTTTTTATATGGGCACTTAGTGATAGGAAGACAGGGAACAGTATTAAACTAAAAGAGGAGAGATTAAGATCAGATGCTGGGAAGAAATTCTTCCTTCTGAGGGTGGGCAGACCCTGGCACAGGGTGTCCAGAGCAGCTGTGGCTATCTCTGGATCCCTGGAAGTGTCCAAGGACAGGTTGGACAGGGCTTGGAGCAACCTGGGATAGTGGAAAATGTCTCTCCCTATGGCAGGGGGAGTTGGAATGAGATAGGATTTTGGGTTCCTTCCAACCCAAACCCTTCTACAGTGCAAGGAACAGGAGAGTTGGGGATAGATGTCCCTCAGCAGTTCTTTTTAACTGAATTGTTCTGTGATCCAGCTCACAAGTGACCTTTAAGCCTCTTGTGAATAGTAAGTAAGAAGAACCTGTCCAGAACAACCTGTTCCCCCATCCAGATTGTCAGCTTTCATTTTACCAGTTCAGCTACCTGAATGGCTTCTGCTCTTTCAGAACACACAATATTAGAATAATTGTCCCCATGTACCACACAGCTACAAATAATCAAAATTAGAGTGAATAAAGGACTTTGAGTCCCAGCCAGGGTTTTCTCTGTGAGCTCAATGTACATCATGAACCTCTGTGTTTTATCAAGGAACAGATTGTATCTGTACAGTGATTATTGTAACTGGTGGGTGACAATACATATTGCACTGGAATTTAACAATATTGTTTGAGTAATTACATCTGTGACAATTTCCTGTCAGGAGCATAAGCCTTGTTGCCTTCAAAGTGCAGTGTGCCACACTGTGTGATATGGATGGCTACAGCTGGTGGGGGACACTGTGGCTTATGCAGCCAGCCTGTCTCAAAAAAAAAAAAAAAAGTTATATACATCACACAAAATACAACATTTCTGAGTACAGCACCTTCCCCAGCTCAATGGCAAAGCCTCAACCCAACCCTGTATTTTTCTGTCACATCCATGGTCCCAGAAGACAGTGTGCTGCCACATGGCTCTGGAGACAGGGGATGTCTGTTTTCTACTCAGTATGAGCATAACTTGTCCCTTTTCTGTTGCCAGAGGTTTAAACCCTTCAGCCAGGTCATATCTTGGATCACAAATGCAAGTTCCTTCAGGAGAGCTGGGACTCACTGTCCAAAGTCAGGCTGCAGCAGAACCAGGAGCTGGAGAGCATCCTGCTCTCTACCCAGCCTCCTGCAGGGCCATCAGGTGAGGCACAGTGAAAGGAAGAGCATTTAAAGAAACAAATAATCCCCATGTAGCTCTAATATTGTAAAAGCCTTTTTCTTTTCTCTCTTCTGAATCACAAAAAAAAAAAAAAACCAAAAAAACACCCAACCCCCTCCCCAAAAAAAACAACAAAAAAAAAAAAAAAAAAAAAAAAAACAATAAATGTGCAGGACTTCAAAAATTTTTGGGACCCCAAAGAATTAATTTTTTATGAAGTAGGATTTTGTACTTTACTTTTATATAGAAAAGGTAAGAATGTAATATATAACTATATATGTGTGCATGTACACTTCATGAGACACTATTGCCTTAATATTCTGCTTTAAAAAAAATAACTACTAAAATTTTTTATTATTTATTTAAGAAGTCAAAAATCTATTTAGGATAAAATGTCAGAGGAAAACCTTTTTTCCTTGTTGAAATGAAAAAATTTACCAGAAAACAACAACTTCAATTATGTCTTTCCACTTTGCCTGCTCAAAATTGGTTGGAGACTCCAACCTCTGACTTTTTTTTTTATTTATTATGGAATGGTATTTCCAGGACACACAATTTTGTTAAGAAATTAATTGAAAGCAGAAGCAGAACAAGAGGCAAGGAAATGGTGGTGAAAAGGGTGAAACCATAAAGGATAAATATCTGTATTTTCCTTGGAATGGAGGTCTTTTCTTTACAACTTAGACCTACGGATTTACTTAGATACCTATAAGTTTGTGGCTGTGTTTGTGGATGTAAGCAAGTCCTTCCATTGCCTCCTCAGTGGGATAAAGTTGTCCTTTGGTTCATCCAGAAGCAGAACTTTTGGGTTGAGACGTGCAGACAAACAGCTCACAGGCTCATGGAAAGGTTTCTGATCTCCTCAAGGCAGACCTGTCCTTCCTCGGCATGAGCACATGATTTTGTTCATGGGTTATTTAATCATCATAAAGTTGTTGTTTCTTTATTAAAAAATTATCTTTGACAAAGATGGCCTTGCATAAATAACCGTGTAATTCAGGTACTTGCATTGATTATACCCACTAAATAAAATAGAGACTGAGCCAAGAGCTGATAATTATTTACTATAATTTGCCTATTAGATTGCTGGGAAGTCTTTTTTAAAGTTAGCATAATGTCATTATAAAGAGGCACCTGAGCCACAAACCTCAACTATCATAGCAAATCTGAGTTCCATCATCTCTAAAGTCTGATATTCTGAGATTTTGGATTTATAATTTAAGTGCAGAATTGTCTATTCTTCTGAATTTCATCTGAGTTCACAATAGAGGAGATTTTTATAATCTAATAAGTAATTCTAATACCTAGAAGAGACTTGGTGACATTTTTAAGTATGAAGTATTCCTTAAATGACAGTTTATTTTTTAAAGTGCCAGTGACTATTGGAAAACAATTGATACAGAATATAAAATTTTTTTTTTTTTTAAAAATCATAGAATCAGAGAAATACAAAGATCTTCCTAGACCTGTCCACATAAGCCAGTTTCAAGGGTGCCCCTGATCCCAACTAAAAACAGGAATACTCTCTTCACATTTGGTTAGCAGTACCAGGTTCACCATTGCAAAGGAAAATAAGTTTTACTGGGAAAAAAAAAGAAAAAAAGATAAACCAAATGTTCTACTTATTTCCTTACCAGATTATCAGGAGGAGAACTAACCTCATCAGCTGCAGACACTCATCAGAAACATTTGACCATCCTGCAGATACAGAACAGCCATCTGTGTCAATGGAATTGTTTCAGCAGTGCTTTGGGATAAAGCACGTTTCTGTACCAATCCAGGAGTTGTATTTACCCTCTCAACCTGTACTTTGACCTGCACTCAAAGTGTTCAATGGAAAAGCCATCTTTAAACTTCCCTCAAACTATTGCTTTAATAACACTCTAACTCAGTACCCATCAGTTAACTTCAGAAATTGAAGAAAATTAAAAATAAATTTGAAAATATATATAGTTTTATAGATAAATGCACATTCAGATGTGTGTGTGTACCTAAACACCTATAGGTAATTATCTGTACAGATATATATATATATATGTGTGTGTGTATGTGTGTGTGTGCATAGGTGTATAGCTGACAAAACCACAAAAACCCTAAATACTAAAAAACATAGAAAAACTTTATTAACCTTTGTCACAGGTTGTGGAAGGAGGTTTTGTATATATGATTTTTTTGTGGGCGTTCTATTCATTACTGTTTGGGGAAAAAAAAAGAGGAAAAGTGGTATAGCAGTCAATCACAAACAGAGTTAATCAGCTTTCAACAAGAGATGCCATGAACTGAAAAATTAAATTAAGCTAAAATAGCCCAAAATGACCTGTGTCAGTTCCCTGCTCACCTGCATTAAATTACTTGTAAACCCAAGAACTTGCAAGATCACAGTTTTATAGCAAATAAAGCCAGCTGGAGCCTGGAGAAATTGTGCTGTGCTGTGTTTCTCAGACTGCAGTATATGGACTGCTCGGTGTCTGGAAGGTGTCAGAATGGGGCCTGTGAAATGACTGCCAAAATCCTTGAAAGATCACACAGAAGTGAATTCCCAGGAATTAATAACAAAATACAAAACAAACCAAACAAACAGAAAACCCAGAAACAAAACAAAAATAAACACACACAAAACCCCCAAACAAACAAACTGAGAGACCTCATGAAAACTCAAAACACAAACAAACAAATAGCAATTAAAAAAATAAAAAAGTCTGAGTACTCAATGTCAAACCCTCTTCCTTCAAAGTTTCTGTCTAAAGAGAGTCTGTTTCAGTAATGCTGCATGAGATTATTCTTAGATATTTTGTTTTGGGTTTTTTTTCTTTTAATCTTGATGTTTTGTCCAAAAAGATTACTTTATTTGTATTTTTGAATTTTGGGAATTATTGATTTCTCCTGTCCTCAGACCAGTTTGCCTAATTATGTGACCCCACTTAGAACCTTTTTTTCACCCCACTATCCATAACCCAGCAATGCTTCTGGCTTCTCCTCCTACTTGTACTCATCAGGGTATCCTCAAAATAAAGTTTCATTTCTCTTTTATGAACTTTGCCCCGAAATTATGCCAGCTTGAGGGAAAAAAAAAAAGATACCAATTGGTTGGGGTTTTTTTACCCTTTATAAATTAGAGGAAGCATGAAAATTATGATCCTTCACTAGGAAGCTTCAGAATAGCTGTAACCACGTAATTACTACCGTGAATGGAATGGAAACTACCAAATACAGCAACTGATTTGTGATGCAAAATAAGTGCTTCCTGCTTTTCTCCCAAACTTAGTGCCCATGAAGAAGTGAGATACTGTAGCTGCAGGCATGAAAGCTACCCAAAATAAATTTTGTGAGTGGTGTGTGATGGGAAACATATTTTTTTCGCATTTTTGCTATCTTCCAAAATGCCTTTGGAAGAGGAAAGATGGTTCTAAAATAATGAGAGACTTTCCTGGCAAAACCATGCCTTAAATAAATTATTAGTTGCCAGTGAGGAAACATCACTTCACAGCCAGTAAATCAGTGCCCTTTTGATTCAGGCTTCATTGAGGAAGGTCATGTTATGTTAAGGAACAGCAACTGTGAATATCTAATAAAAGCCACTAGTGTCTCGTTGGCTGGCTTGGCAGCTGTGGAAACAGGGTGACCTTGCAGCAGAAGGTGAGAGCACAAGCTTGCACCCTCACAAAGCCTCAGCCATAGGTAGGTTTATCCCCATGAATATTTCATTGTGGACTCAGCGGCGTTACTCAGTGGAGCAATGTTATTTGTGTGCTTAATAGTGACTGAAGAATCATATTTTGGTGCACTCACTCAAGCCTTTAACCAGCTCCTTGGCCTTCAAAACTTCCACCCTTTATTTTGTTCTGTTTTCCAAAACACAAAAAAGTATATAGTATATATTAATACTATAATTAATACTATCATTAAAAGTATATATGGTATATATTAATACTAGTATTAAATGGAGAAACTCCAGATGCAAGAGCCAGATTTAAATGGACATTTCATTACCAACCAGCAAGACTGAGAGCATTTCAGAGTGTAGCCTAACTAACTTAATGTGGAATTTGAAATTATGCCATGGAAAGCCAAAGGGCTCTTTAAGCACCTGTGAATAGATGGGCTACACTGCTGGACGTGTCTGTACTGCTACTTCCTCCACATCAGGAGTGTTAGGTAATTGGTTGAGTTTAGTGACATCCTCTTTGATGGCATCAGTGGTGGGAAGTGTTGGGAAAACCATGGCTCCCTTATGGCCAGTGCTTCCTACCAAGTGAAGTTCCTTGAAATGGTATCTGCCTCCATCAGCTACAAAGCAGCTCAATCAAAAACGGTGTTGAAATCATTGGGAAAATTCTTGTTGATTTTCCTTGACTTTGGAGCAGGCTGTTAAAATGCCCCAGGGCTCGGAACAAGGCTGTCAGGTGATGTATTTCCAGCAGGTGCCATTAAAAGAGAGCAAATATTGGTTGTTACCGAGAGCCCACACAAATCTTCCTGTTGAATTTACCAGGCTTCAGATCAAAACCTCTTCACAGTGTTTTCCATTCATCTGCAGGGAGACACTACACACTCTCAAGTCTTGTCCCTGAGAGGTGTGGAGTACCTATTTCTTTCCACCAATACTGATAAGACAATGGAGCTTTGCTTCCCTCCTTCCTCTCAAGAGCAAAATTACATGGATCAGTGGGAAAATGACATTATGAGAGATAGCATTTCTTCCAGTACAAAGCAATGTAATTCTCTTGGCTTCATGGCTTCAATGAAATAACGCAAGTTTACACCAAACATGCTGTTATGATTCAGCTAACTGAAAGAGCTTTTTCATTCAAAAAAATGCAAAAAAAAAAAAACCCAAACACCCCCCCAAAAAAAACCTCAAAAACCTAAACACACACAAAAAAATCACAAAACCGTAAAATGAATATGTTAAATCCAAATTCCTGTGCTGATGGGTATATTTCTGCAAGCTTTCCTCCATTTTGCATACAGATATGCACTTAGTATAAGCTTTTCTTTTCCCCTTGATGTCTTGTGCACAGAAAATGCAAAGCTCAGGCATTAACAATAATCATAAAAACACCAAACCAAGAAATAATAATAATTATGGTTCTGATTCGACATAATAACAGCAATAACTGGTTTTGAAGCCCTGAGAGTGTAAAAGTCTTGTTTGCTTTATGAGCCTATACATAGTGCTAGTCTTAAAAGTAAGAAATGTGCTTTCCAGCTTAGATTTCATAAAAAAAAAATTACATCTTTAATTAAGATTTATGACATTCAATAGGACTCAGCAAGGATAGAAAAACTGCTTCAGAGTGTAAAAAAATAGCAGTTAAAAATGGGGAAATATGATTAAGTGTCTTTAATTCCTACTGCCTCCTTTACGGGGTTTCCGATGGCCTCAGGCAGAAATAGGCACTTATTGTCTTTAAAACGGCATTATTCTTGGCATAAAATGTTTATGGATCAAGATGAAACTCGTTTTGAGAAATAATAACACTGGCATGAATTGAAAGGACCTTGCCTTTGGAGGAGAAAAAAAAACTAAACATATATTTAGTTTAATGGAAAAATGTACTTAAAGGGGAACACTTTAAAAAAAGAGAGAGAGGTTTTCATGATGAAAAATATGATTTAGACATATAATGCTTATGAGACCAAGGTGATTTGCATCTCAATAATGTAAAGTTATATTTAAATCTCAGTTCAGCCTTAAAATGGAGATAATGATGACCCTTAAAGGAGAATGGGGCTTTGCAAGGAGCACCATTAACTATTTCTAGGCAACTGTGTTGCCTTGGGCAATGAAAAGCTAGGAAAGGTAAAATCCTTTTAGGTCTCAGGCTCCTAAGCACTTGGCATATATTTCTGCAGATTTAACTGCAGGAAGCAGTAAATAGTGATAGTCAAGCCTGGTCTGAGTTTTTGCAATCATATTCTTGTTGGCACTGCAAGCCACAGCCAAGAATGATCTGAAATGTGTGGCATTACATTCATGACCCTCTCATTAAACCTTTCCCATGTCCCAAATCCAGGAGCCAATTTGAGGCATGGACCTGCCTGATCTCAGGTGGTTCTGCTGCCTGGAGGTGAAAATTACATGAACCCACTTTTGCCAAAATTTGAAGCTGTTTAAAGCTTTGTGAGTTGGGCTTCCAGCGCAGCTTTGTCTCCTTTGAAGTGGGAAGGGTGACAAAAACCAAGAGTATTCTGCTGGACCCTTGATCCTGCAGTTTGTATTATCAAGGATAATTGCACCATCAAGGTGCGTCATCAAGGATTGGTGCACACTTGAGCATGGCTGCCCACGCAGCTGCATGCTGAGAGATCTGAACCCAAAACCTGCATTAAAATACAAACAACTACAGCCAGAAAACAAGGTTCAACATGATTGAACCTGGAGGACTGATGAGGTGCTAACAAATTCCTTTTGATCTTGCTGGCTGTTTGAAATACAAGTGGTGTTAAAGGTATCTTCTGCCTTGTTCCAGAAACATGGTTAGATCCCTTCAGCCCAGGAAATGTTGTTGGGCTAATATGGCAACCTCATTGCAGTTGAGTTTGGAGGTTGGGTTACGGCTGTAATATAAATGGAGCCTGAGGGAAATGCAGAAAAATAAAATAGCAGCAAGCAGCATATATTTTCTCCCATCTGGCAAAAGCTTGTTCCATTAAACAAATGTTTTGTGCAAGTAGTTAACATTTAAACTTCCTTGAAACAACACCATAAGATCCTAAGGACCAGACTGCATTCTTTTATCGCCTCCTTTCCTAACCAGTAAAGGTGAAAAACACTGGATGCTGTGTTATTTCCCCCAGGAAAGAGACAGCCTGAACACTTCTTTCTAGCCTAGGAATAAGATATAAAAGATGGGAAGGCTCAGCTGAGACCTCAGAGAGGTTTCCACATCTCAGATCACCAAAATCCCCACAACCATTCAACACTCCTCAATCAGGCTTTTCAAGAAAGACTTCCTGAATGTGTTTCATCAAAGAGATGATCTGTACTTAGCCTCACACAAAAGTTCAGGAGTAAGGAGCCTCTGAAACTTCAGTTCACGTTTAATCAGAAGCTACATAACCATGGACAAATAATAATCAAATAAATATTACAAAAAAAAAAAAATTGCATTGATGGAATGGCTGTTTAGACCAGTCACAGTGAAAAGGGAAAGACACCCATCTCAAAATAATATTAGTGCTTTGCACAGAGTAATGTTATGATTTTGGTTTTATGGATTTAAAATTAAAATGTCAACAGCAACCAGCTGCCTAATAAATAAAAGTTCTGACAGCTAGAGAAAAAAAAAAGAAAAAGAAAAAAGAAGTGAGTTTTTCTTAGCAAGTATAATTCATCTGAAGGTTGATACACACAAGGGCCATTCAAACCCCACAACCAGCATCACAGAGCAGGAGTATTGATTTATTACTGCCTTTTACTGACAAGCAAGTCAACATTTTACCTGATTTTCTGTCTTCTCTATCTACAAACACTGAGCTTAGGAGGATCTGCAAAAATACAAAGGTCTGTGCAGAAACTAATTTTGCTGTAGTTTTTGTGGGACTGTGCTGCTCAGCACCCAGCCCTTAATAAGGTGACAATCAAACTTTTCATACTTACCAAGAGACATTTATTTCTAGGGAAGATAGGTCTGACAAAGAAGCAAGAAAGTAGGCTTTTTTTTTTTTTTTGGTTCTGTAACATCATCCCCATCTCCAAACTAAGCTTCCCATACCAGGAGCAGATGCAGTCCTGAGTACTGAGTGATGCACTTGAGTCCCGCAGACAGTTTTGGAAACTCCAGAACTTCAACAGCCAGTGATACAGATGCCTTCAAACACTGATCCAAGTGCTCCCTGGGCCTCGGAGCTGCAAGTGGAAGGTCAGCCCAAGAAGTTTCTCATCATTATGGTTTGGCTGGACACTCTTCACTAAACCAGGGTGCTCCAAGCCCTGTCCAACTTGGATACCTCCAGGGATCCAGGGGCAGCCACAGCTGCTCTGGGCACCCTGGGCCAGGGCCTGCCCACCCTCCCAGCCACCAATTCCGTCCCAAGATCCCAAAATCTGTCCTTCCCCTCTGGCAGTGGCAGCCATTCCCCCTTGTCCACTCCCTTCATGTCCTTGTCCCCAGTCCCTCTCCCCCTCTCCTCTGGCCTCTTTAGCTTCTTCTTTGGTTTCATCTTTCTAATATGAATAATACAAATTTACACCACTTAGTTGTGACACAAAATAATGTTTATGTGTGCAGGATGTTCAGCTGAAACCATGGATAATTTATGAGTTCATGTTTGTGTGAAAAGGGAAGTTTTGAGACATTTCCAAAATAGTACTTTATTTTGGGATATTTTAGCTAACATATGGTTGCATCCAAATTTTGAAATACTAAATAATTCATTACCAATTTACTTTAAATTAACCTTTTTGAACAAGTTACATTGTATTTATCAAAATCTGCTACTTAATTTATTTTTATTTTTAAACTTTTTTATTATATTCACTTATACTCTCTCTAAGTGATTACCATCCTTAGCATCTTCTAAGGAGACATAAAAGAGTTGATGTGGAGAAACCATAACTATGTCTTATAAAAATCACCATCATTTCATGAAAGTCTCTGCTGCTAGATTCACTCTCTAAACTTGCCGTTATGTAGTAAATGCTGAAACAAAAAATTAGTGAGTGGAAGAATGTCATGCATCTTCATCTAATTTTTAAATTATTGTTTTATGTCCTGAAAATATGTTAAAGCATTTGCCTTTATTGAGTAACCTAAATATTCTAACTTTTCTAGGATATTTTTTTCTTCCAACAAGCAAAATAAAAACTTTTTAGCCCTTTTGACAAGGCTGAAAACTTCAGTTTTGATTCTAAAAGTGTTGGGGGAAAAAAACCAACATGAAATAATTTAGACGTGTCCATAAAGCAATTTATATTTCAGGATCTAAATGGGAAAATAGTTTTCTAGAATCCTTAGTACACGCAAAATTGAGGCTCCTTTTTACTAATAACTTCTGTCTCTTACACTTCCAACAACACAACTCTCTTACAGATTAATTTTTATTTTTTCTTTTGCCTTTCTTGACCTTCCTAGTTAATAAATCAAACCAAAACAACTCTGCTTTGACAAAAAAAATACAATCCAGAAATAGCCTCTATTTCCTGTATCTCTTTTTTTCTAGCTTGTAAGATTCCCATATGTCTTTTATTTTATTGTTTTTTAATTATAAAAGACAAACATGCTCCACTGCTGCACAAACTTACATAAAAAATGTACAAAATTTAGATTGATACTTTTAGATTGATATATTCCCAGATGATGTTGCTGATAACTTTACCTCTGCAGTGCCTAGTCACTGGGTGCTGTTTACATGTGCAAACATCTAAAGATATAGAGGAGACTAAAAGTCCATCACTTCAGAGATACTGAAATTAAATTATTCTAAAAACATGCTTTTATCGAAAGAAAAACTTGGATTTGTATGTCACAGGTGAAAGGACTTTTTGCTGAAACTGAAGGGGAAAACACAAATAACTTCTAAGTCTGATTTTGCTGAGGTAAAAACTAAAATGGAAAAGAGGAAAATGGAAATCAAGAACAGAGTAGATCACAAAGGGAGGAATAGTGAGAGGTGAGAAGGTCTTCACAGAGGCTCTCCTGAAGCTGTTTTTCCCAGAGCCCCCTGAAGGCAGTGTCAGCAGAGCTCTGGATTTCTCTCTGGGGTGAACTTTGCTGGGCACTGAAACCAGGGAGAGTCTGGGAGAGAAACCTCTCCTGATCTACTGTCACTTTCCCATGGTTTTGGGACTTGAAGTAGAAAATCTCTGTCATCCCTGCCCAGCCTTGCTGCCTCTTGCTGTGCAGCCTTTCTCTGTGCAGCCTCTTCTACCACCTACTTTGCTCCAGAAAATGAAAGGGGAGCCCTTTATTGATGACATATGGCTTGAAGAGTGGTCTTCAGGTATTCAGATAAATGAATTTAAGTTCACTTTCTCACCTGGAAAGGTGCTTCGTGTCACAGAGGAACCAAAGAGGAAGAGAGTCCCTTCCTTGTTTCTACACTCACTTTTGTGAAGATTTAGCCTGTTGAAAAGCAAACCTGCAAGATAAAGTCACAAGTACTCGCTGAAGGAAAAACAACATCCACAGAAGAGGCTGTTCATAGCACACCCCCTCTCCTGGAACTGACTTGTTTATCTGGGACTGGATTCAAGTCTTCTGAGGCACTGAAAATCCCTGAGAGCAACCACCAACCCACATATGCATATATGTGAATGCATATGCAGTACTACAGATTCATATTCTGTTGCCTAATTAATTGAGTAATGCCATCAGGAAGCAGTGAGACAACCAGGTGACTAGAGTAAATAATAGAATGTGTGTTTTGGAGCCTCAGCAGTGAATGTCCTCCCCAGCCTAGTGTGAGCTATTCATTACTCTGTAGGTTGTTTGCAATAACAAATAGATGTGAGAATGTTGTGATTGGCTCATCAACATTTCATGAACCCAAAAAGAGCAACCCACAACCAAATAAACCTTCCATCTTAAATGATTCACTATAATCTGTTATTTCATATGAGCAGCTTTAGGGAGCTGGGATCACATCTCTTTTGTATAAACAAATATCTTAGTTCATGGCCACTTGGTTTGATTTATTTTAATAATAAAGAAAACTGGGGAGAAAATTAGATAAAATAGGGAGATAAAGGAAAATTCATTGGGTGATTTAGAGCAACTGAAATTACATGACTCTGCTCCACCAACATCCATATATCCAGTGCAATATGTTTCCCAAGATCACTCCTAACACCACGTTGAAGAGTCTCTGGCACGCTGTGCTTCTCAGCCTGGATGTAGTGCCCCAGTAAATGATGCCTGACATTTACACAGCACCTTTCACCTCCAAATCCCAAAGCACCTGACAGCCTGTTCAAACTGATTACAGGCTCAGGGCCAGGTTCTGCTCTCTGGTGCGTTAAGGTAGAGGGAAGGACTCTGCCTTGGTAGCCTGGCTGTAACCTCAATTATATTACTGCAATTCCACTGACTTTGGACAATTTTATTAAAGGGTCATTTTACCAGGCTGTGAAACTGCACCCATAGCAATACCTTCTGGTTCTGCACTGTGAGCACGCAGATTTCAGACAGCCCACCACATTTGCTCGTGGCAAAGAGGCGATGATGGTTGTACCTCTGCAAGGATTTCCAGTAAATAGTATTGATCCCCAAAACAAATCCAGCCTCAAGGCTATAAAAACACTTGGTTTATGACTCGGTTTACAATACATGGGCCCAGTTTAATCTCAAATGATAGGAGCCCATAAACCTAAAATCTGACCAGTGCCAGTACTCCCACATTGGCCAGTGGATGTGAAGCTTGTCAGGACTTTGTTCAGCTGTGCTTTTTTTTTGTGGAGATGAAGTTGAGAGCATTGCAAAACGCAAAGCATTCCTACTGGTCTCTCTGAACTCTGAGAGTTATGCTGTGCAGTCTTGCACACCACCTAATTTAGTTTTCCATTCTGCAGAAGTAGAGAACTTGCTTGGTATAACTTAACAGGTTGCCTAAAAATATACCTTACACAGTACCTGGAAACACAAAGAATAAGGTTGTGTCAGGCCACCTGACAGAGACATGCATCCAGGCACAGCAGGATCACAAAACTGGGAGTAGGGTACCACTATCTGTGTGAATGAGGGTACAATCATTTTGCACAAGCACTTGCAAGCACTAGATAAATTTTTCCATCCTTCAACTCACATGTAGGAGCAGCTCACCCATGTGCCAGATCAACAGAGTCTACCTTCCTTAGATGTGTTCTTCCACCTAAATGACAGAGGAAGATATCCCTGTCTATGGCAGGGGTTTGGAATCAGAAGTTCTATCAGGTCACCTCCAATCCAAATCATTCTATAAGTCTATGATTCTATGAAAACACATCCAATTGTTTGCACAGGACCAAACACATGCAATAAGTGGGTGATAAATTAGACTTAAAGCCATGTCTCTAACTAGGCCAGCACAATGAGTCCTACAGGGCAGCATTCTTCCAGGCGTGTTCTTGGAAGGAGTACTTGTCATTCACTGCAAGTCCTCATCAGGGTTTTATGAGTAAATACTTCTGATATTCAACACACACATGAGCTGTTGCTGGTCACCACTGCTCTGCATGTGGCAGCAATTGCTGCCTTGGTTACCCTCATCACCACGAGGTGAACAGTGCATCTGTAACCACACTTACTTACCCTTGTGTCTTCAAACAGCCCTGGAGCTGGGGCTGAACTGGGCTGTGCAATATTGCATGCCAATCTCCTCCTAGGATTTTAAAGATTAAAAAAAATAAAAAATAAAAATAAAAAAAATAAAGAAAGAAAAGAAAAAAAGAAAAAAAGAAAAAAAAAAGACAAAAAAAAAAGTCCAAGGGATCAATTCCAAAGGGCAAACGAACTTTAGCAGGTAAGGCCAGATGGCACTTAAGCCTCTTTACATGGTTGCCTATTTACACTCAGATGCTGCCACTTAATAACACTGATGGAGGAATAGTTAACAGAGGCAAGTGATTAATTAGTAGGTCAAAGGTTATTTCCACTCTGCTCCTTTTATTTACCTGAGACAAGATTAAATCAAATAAGAGCTCATAGAAGGAGACTTCCAAGGGAAGCTGCTAATCACAGCTCGTGTACTTGGTATTCACACAGTGCACTGAAACTCTGGGGGAAAAAAAAAAAGTTTGTCTGAAAGGATTGCAACAAGCCAAGCAATCTATTGTAAAAAACCAGGGGCTCCTGGCTCGCTTTCCTGGGAGCTTTTATTCTTTGAATTGGAGAGACCTTATTGAGCCCAGAGTCCCACAGGTCTAGCACGTGAAACAAAACAGATGCTGCCAGAACTTTATGTATTACATTTGACAAAGAGGAAAGTTAGCCCAATTTCACGGGGACATGTACCCAGGAATAAATTGGTTCACAGCAGCTGCAACAGAGAGTATCCTCTGTTCTATCAACATGTTCCACCCTCTTAAAGGAATATTGGATTTATACATTCCTGTCCTCAGCCTTGAAACATTGTCTTATAACCTTGAAAATGTTAGCAAACCTGCCTGTAATATAGAAGCATGTTTTCACCTTAACAATATTACATCTTTTTTATTATTTTTTTCTTAAGATATCTTAACTCAGAATATAGAGGGGCCTCATTCCTATTAGTGCTCTTGTAACCCCTTTGCAATTACAGCCATTAGTGGAATATTGGAATGTCAGTGCTGGTACTAGATACAGAAATGGATGTACCCATGAACGCCAAACCTCTCTTGAATGACTGGAAATTGCCTGTTTTCCAAATGTACACTTTTACAGTGACTTCATGCCTGTGGAATGCCAAATAATAGAAATCCTGGACTCAGACGTGCTTGGAAATAAGAATCTTGATCCAAAAGCAAGTTGTGTGGTTTGGGACCACCTGTAGGTTTTACGAGATGTGGGCACTGAAGGTACCCACTGCCAGAGCAAACACAGGAGGCGTGGGAAGCAGCTGGGCAGGAGAGCAGAAGCCAGGTTCCCTTGGGCTGGGCTGCAAATCCAACTCAGGGTCACTGGGGAGCTGGTCAGGGTCTCATGCTGGGCTGGTGGGCAGCTCCATATGATGTTTTTCTGAAGGGTGTTCAGTCCTGGAGCTCCAACCCAGCACTGGAGGCACTGGAAAATTGAGTTCAATCTCAGAGTGAATCTCAGAACCACTGAGTGTTGACCCTGCCCTGGAACAAATCAGGGCAGTGCTATTTCATTCTTAAAGAGAGGCAGCTTTTTGCATGCTCTGCTTGAACTGCTTGAACCTTCAAAACACTGGTCTGAGCCCAGAAAGATGAATTACAGATGAGAAGAAGGCCTCTGTGGGCCAGGTAAGCTTCAGGCTTATTTTCTGTCTCTCTCACACATTTGCTCTCGGATATGGGTAAATCCAATGGAGATTACATAGCTCTCTGTGCCTCCATGTTTCATCTGGAAATAATAGAGTTATCTGCATCTGTCTGAATATAAAAACCAAGGTGCTCAGGTATTGCCATCAGAGAGCACAGAGAAGTCCCTCGGGCTTTGAGATGTGAATGCAAGTCTGGCCAAATGCTTCTCCAAATTTCAAGAGACTTATGTCCCATCACAATTATATGGAGAAAACCACTCAGATTAACTCCCACTGAGAGGTCTCACATACTTCTGGTCCCCAAAACTCTTCGTTAATAGCATGGAATTCTTTTTCTATTTGATTTTTTTTTCCTTCTTCCTTTGTTGTTTTTCTCTCTCACAAATCACTTGGTAAATTGAGTCTAAAGTGTTTCTGGTTTAGAGATTAGCAATGTAACAAACTAAATCAAGTCCTGCATGCTAACTATGCTGAACCAGATCCTCAGCATAATCAAGCTATCCTGAGATGAGGTGTGTCATGACAAACATGGTTTGAAATGTAACCTGGATCACCAGTCATGAACTACGACCCTGGAGAAAAAGTCCATGAGTCTTTCTTTCATTTTTCTTGTTCATGCCCCATGCCATTTCTAAATATTTTCCTGGTTCCAGACTAAGGTTTCCCTACTGAGTAAGACTTGAACCATTTGGCACCCAGTCTCTTGGCAGTGGCAGCACCAAGGAAGCCACCACTGCTTCATAGCCTCATGCTTTTCAGTGTCTGAAGAGGACTGGAAGTAATTCTAAAGGAGAGTTAGGAAAAGTTTAATCAGATAATTGCAATAATGTTATCAGTCTCTAATGGGCTCTATGGAAGAAAATGTAATTATCCCACTAGCTGGTGATAGGCTGAGGTTTCTAAGAAGCCTGAGTGTTTGAGACAACCTTGTCACAGGGGTGTTTGTGTTCTACACACAGCTATGTCTGTCATTAGGCAGAGGGTAAGGAGATGGAAAGGGTGGTGAGATGTCTGAGGGAAGCACAACAGCAGGACCTGCATCCCACAGAGCCATTCTGGCTATCCCTTCACCTTGGTGTGAGCAGAAGTGGTTCCCCTTTTAGCCTAGCCAATGAGCTTTGTTTGGCATAAAAAGAGGTGCAGAACTGGTGTCAATTCTAGAAATCTCAGTAAAATTGCATCAACTTGCAGTTGTGCTAAACTGATCCACATTGAACACTTGAGCCTAGAAGCAAAGAGGAGAGGGGAGGAAGAGTGAAGAAGAGGAGAGGGAGAGGGAGAGAGAGAGAATATTTGGAGTATGGGACACCAAAGTCCAGCCATCTGAGAGCACATGTATCAGGAGATGTTTTCTAGGGTAACAAGAAATGAGGGCATGGGAAGAACAGTGTATACTTCTGTCTCACCTGTTTCTGTTTCTACCTTGAAAGGTCATGTTTGACTGATAATGTCATTTTTTTTATCCTGTCAAAGCAAATGTAGGCTGGAAATGACATCATCTTGCCTGAGGGAGCTTTATAACACCTCCTTGGTTTTGTGGCACTCAGCAGTGCATATTGTGGAAACAGAATCAGATGAGCACTTACCCATCATCAACAAAACAGCAGATCTTCCAGACTCACAAGGTGTGACCTGTGTTTTTCACATTTTTCTCGCCCTGCTTCCGCAGCAGAGGCCAGCAGAAACCACGGGAAAAGAAGACAAGATGCCACTCAGACCAAGGAATGCCTTCCTGCATAGTGCCCTGGTTCATTACATGCAAAAACACACTTGGCACTGAGCTCACCTCTCCAGGGGGGTTCTTTGCCTCCCACCATGGTGCTGTGGGTGCTACAGCTCTGCTTTTTTCCATGACTTTTGGGTTCAGCAGATCTCCAAATTGTATGTTGTGCCTGCAGCTGTAGCAATGCTTTGCAACACAGCAGCTCTGACTCCAAGTGATCACAGCTGGCACATCTCTTTGAGCTAAATTGGTGAAAGACAGGGTAAATGACAGGTTACTTCAATGCAGCTCTTAGCAAGAACTTATGGAGATTATTATGAAGGAGCTGGAAAGTCATCACTGGAATCTGCTTGTGGAGCTGACAACTGGGAGATAGCTTTCTTTGATAACTTTTAATCACTGTGTTTTCTACTTATGCAAATTGCAATAATACCCTTGATGCTCTGGATTTCTGTAGCGTTCAGGCTTGTGGCAATGACATGACAATTCAGAGTTGGATGTTCATCCTGCTCTAGCTTATGTCTGCTTCAAAGATGTATTACATTTGGTGGTGGCATACACTGATTCATGTAGTACGTGTGTCACCAGAACATGCTTCAGAAAGAAACATCCCACAAAATGCCACTTTGGGAGACTTCATCTCAGTTTCATCATTGTTTAGAGTTTACTTGCACAGCTAATTGCAAGCAATCTGCCTTTGTGTACCAAAAACAAGAAGAAAAAAAAATTTTTTTCTTTCTCCTAGGAGAAAGAGGAGCCTAATTTGTCTTGTACCAAGATTTCTTCTAGTGCTTAATTTCACAGAACAGGCAGAGAGAGACTGAAATACTCCACCTACATGTGAACTAGGTGGACATTTCAAACCCAAGTACTTTTTAATGAGGGAGCCTAATAAAACTCATTCCCACTAGGTGATAACATAGGCTTTATATGCCTAAATTACCATTCTGGTTTTCAGAATAAAATGCTGGCTCCTAAGTCACTCAGAGTTTTCAAAGTGCTACCAGGTATCTTTGCACAGACACAGGTCTTGGTCGATATCATGACCTGGTGTAATACCTTCTCATGAGTGATGAGGAAATTGCCTATTTATTCCACTCTGGCTCCATCATGGGATTAGTCTCTATATTACAGTTACTGGTGGTTTTCCCAGTTCAGCTTTCCATGGGTTTCTTTGAAAGATGATTTAATAGGCCATGGGACCATAATGCTGTCAGGAGATGTGGTGCTATTAGATCATACTGACGCTAATTGAGACTTAATACACCCTCTTGCCTAAAAGAATGTATTGTGGGTAATTTTATCTCAATATTCAATCTAAACTTTCCATCTCATTACTCCCAGCCTTACCCACTTCAGCCACCCTAAATGATCACTCCGCCTGTTTCCACCAATGATAGAGATGTGGACAGTGATCATATTCCAACCCCTGCTCCTCTGGATGTAATTAGGCCAAGGTGTAAAGTGAGCTGGGTCACCCAAGGTCACAGCTTGGCCTAAAAGAGGAGGTCAAATGGGGGAAGGGGAGCTCTATCAAGGCAGTGCTGTTGAGGAGCTTGACTGAAAAAAAGTAAGCCCAGCATCTGTAGCCCAGTTTATTTTAATTTTTGTTCTTTTTATTAATGTGCCTCTTTTTTCCCTGTTTGTAGGAACTGATACTAGGGTGTGTACATGTAACACTGGAGATATCTGTCTGGCCCAGGCTCTGCTAAATTTTGAGAAACATGGTATAAATTGAAATTTTCTGATGTGACATGAGAGCTGTCAGCACTACAGTGGTGTTACAGGAATAAACTCATCAAGTTTAAGCCAAGTTTCACTCAGATTCACACTAAGCACTCAGGTGGCCTTCTTAGGTTTCCACCCAGGTTGGGAAACACAGGCATGCAGGAAGTTTAGTGAGCAAGCTCTTAGACCTGTACTGAAATACCACAATGCCAACACCAAGTAAGGTTCATTAGATCAAACTTCAGCAACAAGGCAGAGAGGGACAAGACTGAGCTCACAGACCCCCAAATTATGATCTGCACAACTTCAGAGCTCAGTTCTGTTACTCATACACAGGGGTTTGTGGGCATCTGAGATGTCCTGGAGTATTCCACAAAATTTTTATGGGCTGTTCCAGAAAGGCAGAAGGCTCCTTCAGGCCCCTGGAGGTATGCCACACACTCCTTGACTTATGAAGAATATTAGAAACCCATGTAGGTGGGTAACTGAATTTGGATCAATGCTGTATTATTTCTACAATAGTAAGAGTACAGAGGGAACTTTGTGAAAATCCTTTAATCTGGGACTTTTTAAAGTGTGTAGGGTGGGATTGTTTTAACCACACTTTTCATTCTGAAAAGACATTTTTGTATAAGGTCAATTTTGAATCAGAACAAATTTGAAAAAAATTAAAAACTTATTAATTTCTTTCTGGACATAATAACATCTGTAAAATCCTTTTATCAGCTCTATTTAGTGTGAAGCTGCATGTAGGAAGCAAAGTATTTTGCTCAAGAAAAGCAGCCAGAGTTCCAGAGTGAAAATGTTGGACTAGATTAAGGGATTTTTCTGTGGGTTTATATACCACAGGTGCTCCTGTGATGAAAGGAGAAAAATGAGCCAGTGACAGTATCCAGAATTCCAACCAGAGGATGCAGGGCTCTTGGGCAGCCAGAACTCAGGATGATGGAAATGGCAAATTTTTGGCTCTGGCACTGTTCTTTTCTGCTCCTCAAGAAGCTGCATCCCTTCTTCAGGCTGGGGATTTGTTGCTGTGACCAGCACAGTGTCACTCCCAAAAGAGGAGAACTGGTGGTGCAGAGACCCAAAGATTTGTCAGGGCAAAACATTTCTGTTTTATGCATCAGACACTTTTCATCCCCACCAAAAGAGCTTTGGCACTGTCCATGCGTTGAAAGACAGTGCCCAAAGCAGATCAGCCAAACCCCAGGAGAAGACACAGGCTTAGCAGCATCACAGAATTCACAGCCAAAATGTGACAGGGCTCTTCTAATCTCACAGCCAACGCAGCAGGGGCAAAGCCCATTTCAGCAGGGCTTTCCCCTGATGTGAGTTTAGCACCAACACATCACTAAACACCCATGGACCGGGGTAACTGCACATCTCTGCCTATGCATGTGCAGCACAAACCTACAGCTACTTCAGCTCCCACAGCTGTGCTCACAAGGAGGGTCTCAGAGCTGATGGACACACCTTTGTGCTCCAAATGTCTCTGCCTTCCATGTCATAAAGGGGCATAAGGAAAGAGAGGAAAGATTGGGCACATGGAAACCACACAGCTTATCTGGGCAATGAACATCTGTTGAAGAATCCCAGAAAATAGGTTTGTTTTTTGGTTGTTTTTTTTTTTTTTTTGCTTTTTCACCATAGAATCACAGAATGATTTATATTGGAGGGGACCTCAAAGTTCATTTAGTCACATTCCACCTGCATGGTCTGGGACATCTTCCACCAGACCAGTTTGCTCCAAGCTCTGTCCAACCTGGCTCTGAACACTTCCATTCACAGTTATGGATAAATCATATAGGATGTGAAATAACCTTCTGGCTGGACTGTTCAATACTCACCAGATCAGGGAATAATAATGTTCCATCTGCTTTTGTAACCTTAATCCTGCCCTTAAGAGGATAGCTGCCATTCCAGCAGCTTTCATCAAACAAGTACACATTTTCATTGTAAATCCTTTTATAAGATTATTTTTCCCGTGGTTAAAGGTCAGAGTTTATTCCAACAGATACAGGATTGTGAGAAACGAGGGTACAAATAACAGATGCACCTAATACCTAATCAGTAAATTAAGGGAGAAAAAAAAAAACAACCCAACCTTTATTCTTTGTTTATGTGGGAACGATTCCTTCCACAGTCCAAACCCACCTATGGTCCCTATGGAATCAAAAGAGAAATACTCACAATAAAAACAATAGAAATTACTAGAGGAGACTGATGCAATGGTGTAAAGGCCCGAAATTGTGATCCATTTGTCACCAACCCAGGACAGCCAGGAAAAGACTGCAGGCTTGAAAAAAGTTCTTTTTCTTGAGGCATCTGCACCCATAGGAAATTCCACCCTTCCTCCCACAGGATCAGGCCACACGGTATCATATGTTTGTCACTTCCAGGATGGATTACTGCAGCTCCTGGCATTTGGTGACGAATGAGAAAACAATGTAGAGAGTGCAGCTGATACAAACCACTTCTCCCCACTTCCTGCTGGGGTGAAGAAACACTGAACGTATAAAACCCACGTACCAGACCTTCCACCCTACTTTTCAACACTGGTTTAATATCTTCATCCTTGTAAGATCGTGGTGACACTTTGCAAATAGGTATGTTCTTCCTCCTCATAAACCCCTAAAGCCCCCCAAGTCCCCAGACTAAGATCCATGAAAACAATCTGTGAATACACATTTCATTCATTTAATTACTTTCTTTTATTTGGTCAGAAAAGGTGTATCTCTTCAAGTCAAATAATTATTTTGCATTCTCTAGTTCCCAAAGTTATTAAAAATTAGGAAATTACAACAAGAAGAAACACATTGAATTAAACATTCAATTTGTTGAATGTTTAATTCAATGTTGAATCCCACCCTCCCCACCCTGCCCAGTCTACCATTTTGGAAAAAGAACAAGAAAAAAAAAAAGAAAAAAAAACCACAACAACAAAAAAAAACCCCTGAAAAACCCTCAAAAAAGCATTCATGTTATTTTTGAGAGCTTTAACTCAAGAAGTTGATTGCTTACCAAGCTGTAATCCAAATGTAGAACACAAACAGCTCATAAAAAACCAGATACCTAAAAGACAAATTCACAAGTTTTTAACTTTTTCAGTTTATTTCCTTATAAAGGTCTACATCAGAAAAAAAAAGTCATACTTTTCTTCTTGCTACCTCTGAACTGTAAAACGCCTCTTACAGAGTGTGAAAGAAAAACCTGTTATGAAATAAGAGACCTGCTTACCTCACTGCGGCTTCAACTGCTCAGCAGATGACAAAAAAACTTCAGTCTTGGGCTCTGCACTTGGATTAACTCCCTTTTAGCTGCTGAATTCCCACTGTCAACCAAATCAAGGGAAGGACACAACTGGCATTCAGGTGGTTACAACCCTACCTTTAATCTAAGAAAAACATTTTTGCACATCTAGGATGAGTTCACATCTCCTCATACCCAATCTGCCTTTGGATCCGTGTCTTGTGCACATT
Organism: Passer domesticus; assembly: GCF_036417665.1. Taxonomy (NCBI): domain Eukaryota; kingdom Metazoa; phylum Chordata; class Aves; order Passeriformes; family Passeridae; genus Passer; species Passer domesticus. Next base: position 3,568,552 of record NC_087512.1, on the reverse strand, counting down.
GCCCTGGAGATTAGTGAGCTCTTGGGTGATAAATGCCTCCTCCCTTCCCTTGTAACTCCCCTTATTCTTGTGAGGATCATTGCCACAGGTGAAGGCCGTGTGTGGTGGCCAAGCATCCTGACAAAGGAACTGGCAGCAGTTTCTGCTAGGGAGACTTTGGGAGAACTTATGCCTAGGGGAAAAAAAGTGATTGAGGACTGCTGAAGCAACCCCAGCAAAATCAGCTTTAAGTTTGAGTTGAAAGAAAGCTGAGCATCGAGCAGCAAAAAGGATTTAATTTCACCATTGGGATGCCTGGAGGCCATCTGCTGCTGAATGCCCACATGCTCTTTGCTTGCCATATTATAGCAAGAACTGACTTTTTGTTTGTTCTTGCTGGTCCTGCTTGTGTCTGTCCAAGAGGTTTCAAATCTCTCATTGACTCTGGTGTGTTCCCCACAGCCCATATCAGAGAGCACTGGAGGCTGTGCTGGTGACCACTTACCCTCTCTCTGAGCCTCTGAGCCTCTCTCCCTCTGTTTCCCTGTAACTCCAACATGCTTCACACTAGGCTCAGATGGAAACTGCTCCAGAGACAAACCAATGCTGGGAGCATCTGTTGGCTCATTTAAGCAGTTTGTCACATCGGGAGCGCGACACCGCAGCGCTGGAAGCGCCTCCGGCTGCCAGCAGCCTTTGCAGAGGTGTGGCTCCAGACATCCCAACCCTAGGAAGGCTGAGACCAGCCTTTTTGCCCCCCTGGGCCTTCACTTTCTCCTGATACATCTGTCTGATGAGCACTCTCCTGTGCTCCCTTCACACCACAGGCAGATCTGTCACGCCCAGCCAATATTTTTGGCATCAATTATAGGTGGGCACGCTCTTGGCTCCAGAGATTGCTGGTGAAATTGCTTGTGCTTTAGCCAGGATGGTGCCTGACACGAGAATGCCCTGGCTCTCCACAGCCAAGGAACACAAAAGAAATTCAAGGCAGATGGCTGAAGGCTTTCCAGCCCTCGAGTGTGGTGCTATGATAGACCAAATGATCAATTTTCATAAACTGCTGCAAAAACTCCCAGCACCACCAGCAGTTTCTGAGCTTTCTGAGAATTATGAGTTTATTTGTTGCTGGGATGTGCCCCTGAAAATGATTTCTAATGCTGACTGCTGAGTTGGTTAGATTATTTTAGTTTCTGGTTTTGCCTTTTTTTTCCACGGAAAAGATTTTCAGTGTTGCTGGGGAGGATGTTTCTTGAAAGGATTGTTGTAGCAAGAAATGGCTGCAGCTGGAGTTTGAGCACCTAAAAATAACTATAATAGAAATAAACAAATACTGTCATTCTACCCACACGACAAAGTAAGTTTAGGATAAAAGATCCAAGGATTTAACCTTCGGCTCCCTTCCTGAGCAGACACAGAGCAGTGACCAAAGTCATGAACTTTTCATAGGATTCGATGATTCTCTTTGAGTTCCACGATTCTCTTTGAGTTTCTCAACCTCTCCCCACCAAATTTCTAAGAATTAAATGCTGAGGCATCCAGAACTGCCTGTGTTTGAGACACTCCACCAGAACCCCTCATCTGCACATGTTCTGATGAATTAGCGCTTTACTGGTCCTTTGGTCTCAGTGGGAATTTTGTTAAAACCTTTTCTGTGACACATCCCCTGGCCCCATCCACATTCCTGATTAGACAAGCAGAGAGCACTTCAGATTCTTTAAGAGACATCCACAGAATATATGAACTAGCCTAAAAGCATTTTGGAGACTGTACAGACCTTAATATTGAGTTTCCTGGGCCAAGTTTCATCTTTCTGACATATCTGGCCCTTTTCTTAGCACCCTTTGCCAAAAATCGTTATTCATCTAAAATACCTTCATCTCCACAAGGCTGTATAATCAATATTGCCAGGTGCTGTAAGGGCTAATAGTGCATAATAGCTTCTGGCTCTGTATTAAAGTCCAAAGAGTCACTAGTGAAATAAGGTCTGATTTGGTACAAACAAGGGGTCTGCCTTGAATTCACCAGATTTGCTGAGATTAAACTTGTGATGTCCATGTACAGTTGCTTTATGTGATCTCTGGGTGGTACTAAGCACAGATCATTTGGCATGTGAACTTGCTGAAGGCATGAGACACCTCACAGAGGCCAAGGAGTCAATGCCACACACATCACCAAACAAAAAAACCTGTGCAACAGCCAGCCACTGAACTAACTCTTCTTATTCTCCTCTGTGGCAATGCTGACAAAAGACACACACCTCCAGGGAATGAGCTCTCCTCCTTGCCTGACCCATCTGACAATCACAGGACTCAGAAACTGTCTTACAGCTGGATCCTGACAAGTTAAATCTGAGGTGCAGCTGAAGGTTGGAGGGAATCAGTCATGAAGGACTCAAGTGAAAGATTTCTTCTGGCAGATCAAAAGCGAGCAACATCCCCTCTCCTGAACAGACCTCGTGCACTCATGAGCACACACAGGTATCTCTCTGCTGCACACCAAAAGCATGAAAAGCTATCACATGAGATGCTGTAATTTTGTCAGCCACCCCCATACCTTGCTAAACAGTTCATGTAGGAAACCAACTTTACACTGCACGAAGCTCCACCCATCCAGATGATGTTGTCATTTCCATGGTAACTAAAGTACCTCAAAGGCAAAAGAACAGATGGAGACTGGAGGAAAAAAAAAAATAATCCAAGGACCAAAAGTGAACATATGTGGTGCAAGAAAAAATATTAAGTTGTGGGCAGCTATTAGGTTTATTATCACTTGCAAAAGTAGACCTTGATAAACTCAGTCATGGCTCTGCAGTTAGGAGCGGCACAACCACATCAGCTGTGTGACAATACCAATCTCACAGCAGCTCTGCTCTCACTCCCTTCCCCTTACACAAATTTCAAAGAATAATTGTCTTTGCTCCCTTAATGACTTGTTTTGGTTTAAGGACAAGAGCAGCCAAAACAAGCAGGAGGAATGTAACAGCTCCTGTGCTCGGCTGCCCACTGCGGCTCTTCGGGATCAAAGTCTGCAGGAGGGAGTGAGGGCTTGTCCCTCCTCAGCAAGGCTGGGGCAGCCAGGGCAGCAAAACTGCACGCACATAATAACCTGCAGCTCATTGCATCCCCCTCACCTGTGTTTTGTCTGGCTCCTGTACTTCAAATTTACGTGAGGCATCACATGATGGATGTGCTGGCAACTCCGCAGCAATTTGGAGCATCTTTAAAATTGGGTTAATAGTTATGGCACAGACTTTGCTTGACTTCCTCTGGAATTAATCCATCTTTGTGGATTGCTGTCAATCAGAAGGGAAACTTGCAATTTACATAGGACAATTTGTTCTGTGTCAACTTTGTAAGACTGAGCAAGGCAAGTGTAATTTGGGAACAGGAGCTGTGATGGAGAGAAAAAAAAAAAAAAAGAAAAAAATCTTATATTTTTAGCTTGCTCTCGGAAAAAGTTTCCTGCTCTATATTATATAATTTATTTAAGATGCAGAGTTTCACCAAAGTGAAAAAATTTAAAAATATATCCTGTTTCCTAAACTCTACACAGGTTAAGCTGGACAGAGCTGGTGTAAACTTCAGAGCACAGAAAGCTCATGTATGAACTAGAAAGGTGTGAGAAGTATGAATTCAAGCCCTCCTGTCCAAGGCTCCCATTGCAACCCAAGGTAAATAATTTTCTTTTTGTTTTATGACCTGCCTCCTTGTCAGTAAAATAGGAACACTGGAGTCCCCCTCAAGTCTTGCAGGTTGTGAGGATAAATGTTCTTTTAGGAGATGGTGCATTGCTCAGGCCCTGCTGTAAGAAAGGGCCAAATTAACACCAAAGGTATTATTGTCCTCTGACAATTTTTTTATTGGCAGTGACTTTTTGACATCCAAGTTTTTAGTCTGCATTTCACTCCTAATGAACAGCAGGCTGCACCATGAGTCTCTCTCAAATGAACATGCTGCTGCATGAGCACAAAGTTGTGCAGCTGTAGCAAGAAATGCTTTGTCAGTTGATATTTTAAAGCATGACCAAAATAATATTAAAAAAAAAAACCCAAAACATAAAAATGTATTTGTCTTTTAAATTCTAAGGACAGAAGTGATCCTTTTGATGCTAATGCTATTTTTTTTCTTTTTTTCTTTTTTTTTTTTTTTTTTTTTCTCCTTGGCTTTGCTCTCCCTTCTTTTCCAAAATTTAAGTAACCATATATAAAATGCGTGAGATTTTATTCCCCCCGAGCCCGGGCGCTGCAGGAGCCGCTCGCAGCCAGGTGTGCGACCTGCCGGCAGAGGGCAATGCTTCATGGCTATTCAAACAAAACCACCCAAAACTTCGCAAATTACACAGGCTGGCGCGAAAAAGGGCAAGAAAAGAAGGCAAGGCACTGGTGCAGCCGTGAGGCAGATCCCACTCGCCTCAGCCCCCACGCACACGTGTAGATTTGGGTTGTTTGTTGTTTGTTCTGTGGGTTGTTTTTTTTCTTTTTTTTCTTTTTTTTATTTTTTTTCTTTTTTTTTTCTTCCTTTTTTTTTTTTTTTTTTTTCTGGAGTGTTTTTTTTGGGGGGGGTTTTGGTTTTTTGGTTTTTTGGTTTTTTTTCCAATATTTATCTTGGTGGTAAAGAAAGTGCGATAAAAAACCATTGATAAATGACCGAGGTGTGAGCTAAAAGGTTGCGCTGCACTTTCCCTGGAACACGGGGAATCAATTAGCTGCTGGTTTTGCAGACCTGGAATTCCTTGCCCAGTTTTCCCTTGGGATGGAGAGCCAGGTAACACAGGATGCTCCCACTGAATCAGGGCATTTCTGTGTCACCTGATGCTGAGGCTGGACATCACCCTGGGAGTGTCAGGAAATGCTAACGGGCAAGGAGAAGGGAGAAAAGGCAATAGTAGGTATCCCGAGGCTCTGCTGCAGACCTGGAACTAACAAATATAATCTGCTTTCCACGCAATGTGCTACAGCTCGCCGTGGTAAGGGCTCAAACCTCCCCTGTGCACTGACCAGCCTGCAGCCTGTCCTGGCTGGTTGGGAACAGTGCTGTCCCCGAGATGAGATCCAGCACAGATGACAGAGGCTCAATCCCAGCAGTTATTCTGGTCAGATATTGCACTCTGGCCTTGTGGGATCTTGTTCCCCCTGCTCACAGGCTGGCAGGGGCTGGTGCAGGCACATGGTGCCAAACACCCTGGAGAGTGTTTGCAAACTGTTGTTCAGATGGAGCCCCACTCTGAAATGAGATCCACCTTGTTCCTCATGTTTCCATCTTCAAAAGTTTCAGATGTCCCACAACAATGATAAATAATTTAAGCATAAAAAGCATCCATGTGTCAAGCTTTGCGAAGCCCTTGGAGGCAAGGAAAGGCAATTTAAATTTCAGATAAAGAAGGTGCAGAGGTATTGAGAACAGGTTATTCTCCATATGTATATTATCTATGGATGGATATCCATATGGATATTATCCATTGCCATCTGAAGGATTTTACACATTACTAATAGCATGTGAATATGCTCTTTCTTTTTTTCCTCCAAATAATTTTTAAAGCCAACATCAGCTCACCCTCTTTCTGCTGATTTTATCTTGTGGTCTGCATCTCCTGCCCTGTGACCGGCCCAAGAAAATCATACAGACAAAGACCGCAAACATTTTTTTATTCTTTTAATATTGTTGGTGTGAGCTTTGTTGGAGGTTATTTTTAAGGAGGAGGAGGTACATATATTTTAATGAAACCAAGGCCATTCTTCATTATTTCACAAGAAACAAAAATTGTTGGCCTCTCCATTGGACTTTGAACATACTTGGACAAGAAAAATCAATAATTCCTGATTCAAATAATGTTATCTATGCCTAAAAGAACAGCCTAATAAAATACAGTGGCAGACCCACCCAAGAACAGCCAGCTGTGTCATTCTTGGAGCACTGGCCTGGAAAACAAGGTTGGGTATCTGCTCTGATTTAACAGGTTGTAAATGAAATCACACATCACCAGTGAGATCTAACCATGAAGGCAAGGCTGTGTCCTCTTCCATACCAAGAAATCCATCTTGGGTTGGAGAAATTTTCTGAGCCAAATCTTCTGAGCCAGTTTTCAGAGCCAAAACAAAACCCTGCAGTTTCAGGGGTTCAACAATTTCTCGAAATTTCTTGAAAAGTCACGATTTGACCTAATCTTATGGCAGTGTTTCTTCAGTCACTGGATGGCTACTTTCACCTCGAAGTAGTAAGATTTTACTTGCTGATACAGGGCAGCTCCCATGAGAAATACACTGTGTGCACCTTGCTGTCAGGCAGAGTTCAAGACACATTTACACAATTCTTTTGCAAATTTATTTCCCGGGCTGCCAGGCCAGAAAGGACCATGCAGGCCATCTAGGCTGTCTCCAGCCTGTCAGGGTGATCAGGGATTCAGCAAAAGGAATCTCAGATCAAATGCAGGACTGCACCTGGGCGATTTAACCCTCAGCCCCAAAGCAGACCCCAAATGTTTGAGTGAGGCCTTCCAACTGCCATGTGTGGACAGAGATAGAAATTATTTAAATTTACAGTGGGTAAGAGTCAATTAAACTGTTATTTAGGAAATGTTAAAGAGAAGAATGGTCCTAGCCCTGTTCCTTGAGAGTTTGGGTGTCTATGACCAGTCCCTTAATATAATTTAATTTTCTCACTCACAAACCTCTTTCCATCTGCAATCAAATATATTTCTGATGGCTAAACACAATTCTTCAACCCTTGCCCTCAAGTATTTTTTTTCCATTTTCCCCAAGTATTTGTTTTTGTTACTCTTTTCTATACCCTCTCCAGTTTTGTCACCATATATCTTAAAATGTGGCTGTGAGACCCTTGGACAGCCTCTAAAATTCAGCCCAAGACTCACACCAGCACTTTCAGATTTGAGGGTCCAACTCAAACCTGGCAGTGCCAGCCTTGTCCAGGTTTTTGTTCTGGGTTTGTAAGAAGCATCTTAGCACAATAAAACACATTTGTTTGCCCAATCCAGGCAGTGTTTGCTACATCAGACCATCCTGGACTCTCATTCTTTGCTATTTCAGTGACCATAATGTCATCTACAAATGTCATCAGGAGCAGTTTTATATTTACTTCCAGATCACTGATGAATAGCGCAAGAGGAAACCCTGGTAACACTCTTCTTTGGCCATAATTCTGCATTGACAATTGCTTTCAGAGATCTGTCAGTTAGGCAGTTCTTAACTCATTTCATGTCTGCTCCTGTCCTGAACCCAATTACTTTTGCTTGGCTAAAACATATCTTCTCGGAAGCCATCCACTCTCCTAGCTGAAAATGTCATGAGATGGTGATTTTTACCTATCCTCCTATTAAGCTTCTGAAATGATTAATTGCTATGAACCTTGTACATCTTCATTTCAATGTGATATTTTCTCTGAATTCGACTTCTAGTTATCAATTCTTTTTGTGACTTCCCCAACTAGATTAAACCATTCTTAATAGCCAAAATTCGCAAACAGATCCAGTATTTTCACTCACTCCTTATCCTAAATTATACAGCTTTCAGTTTCCTCTTGCCTGTCCTGTGCTTCATTGACTGATATCACATTTCTACTGATGTTTTGAGCTTCTTATTCATGTTACTGCTCCTATGATAGTTTATAAATCTTAGATATACATAAGCACATATACTGAAGGTTATATGTACATATAGATGTAAAACTGTAATCTGTATGAAAACTGTGATGGAAATCCACACCATCCTAAGGCAATGGTGCACATGAGAATCCAGGATGGGTTTTGATGCTTATTAGTAATTAGTTTCTTTGAAGACTTTTTATTTTTAATATGGGAAAAAATTTAATGCACTTACAGGATTAGAGTCACTCCTTTGCTCAGGCAAGACTGAGAAACATCAACATACAATAAGAGCAGTGGCAAACTGATGGATGTTGAAAGAACAAATATTCAGAGGGTTTCAAAAGGACATGAGTGTGTGAGCAGCCTGAGCAAAGGGCAGGGCCTGGTGCTCTGCTGGTGTGCCAGAAATGCTGCACCACTGAGCATTACAAGTTTTGTGTGCAGAGAAATGTTTAGGCACCACCTCCACAGGGGTAAAGAAGGATGTGAAAAGATCTTCAGATTGATAAGAAAGCCGGGGTTTGAGACTGAGACTACCATGTGGTCATCTCCCTGGTTGTTAAGCTACCAAAGTTTTCTCCTAATTGTCCTGTTTGAGGAATTGGAGACAAAATCCTCTTGTTTTTGGACAGTAACCAACATGACACAGCCTTTGTCAGCGTCATGAAGATGGTGAGACAAGTTCTGAGTTATCAAAATAATGTGCAAGGGAAATGGTTTGGGGTGGGTGTACTGTGGGTATAAAGGCCCTAAAACCATGGAGAATCAACCAAAACAGGGGAGTTATGTCTTCCAAAATTAGTTTTGTACTTGGCTTCCAACCCCTTGGCCTTGAATTTTGATTCTTGCCTGTCATTGTTCACAAAACAATGTTGAAACTCGATACCAGATGTCAGAAAGATTTATAAAATAAAAGGGTAACTGTAAAAATCACTGTTATTTCTAATTTGTCCAAACAGTTGAATTACCATTTTTTGATGGGGCAAAAAAAAAAAGAGTATTGAACTATGTTCACATTTCCCCCCTGTTTTCACTTGTCTTGAAATTTGATTGTAGTGGGATATGAGTTGGAAACTGTGTATCTGAAATTTTGGTGTGTATGTTCATATAAATAGATAAATGATCATAAAATGATAGATAGATAGATAGATAGATAGATAGATAGATAGATAGATAGATAGCCTTCTACATAAATCTCAGAAATGTGCTAGATATCTGATGAGCCAGAGCACACAAGGAAAGTATCTGTTTTAAGCAATTTTAATAGTATATATTCACTTTTAATGATCTGATTGTATTTTTGTATGCTATAAAGTTACCACTCTTTTACTGGAGGCCTCTCAAGACAATTTTTTTTTTTGGTAGCTTTCATATTGAATTACAAATCACCCAATAATTCTGCATAATTTTAATTCATACCTTGAACTTAGGGAGAGCTATATAGATATTTAACTTAATATGCTATTTATATAAAAAATAACAGGCCTCATGGCCTTCATTATAAAACATCTGTCTCATGCAGTCAAGGTTATGTGTAGACTGTTAGGCACAAATAGGAAACTCATCTCAGGTCTGCTGCAGAACCAAACCAGCTTTATGAATGCCATGATACTTTTTTTTTTAAAGTGAAAAGAACAAAGAGGAGAAAACTTCCTCTTTGAGATTATCCACTTAGATTGAACTCCTTGACACACAGCAGAGACAGAGGGAGGAGATTGTTTAAAAGAGGGAAAATTTTCTAGAACTAGAAGACAAAACCACAGGTCAGAAAACCTTTGATGTCAGCACTGATCCACAGTGATTTATGCACACGTGTCCTACATGGTGACCACTCAAAGAGATTGGTCTTTTTCTGTTTATGAAATTTATCCTGACAGAGTTTGATGTCTACAAGTAAAAGTAACCAGGTGTGATTTTTTTTTTCTTTCAGTTATACATATGACAGGCCTAAAAATAACTTTGGGTGAATCACAAACTTCCTTTGCTAGGTCTGAGTCTTTCTTATTTTTGTTCCTTTAAATTCTGCCCTGTTTTCAAAGTAAGCATTAAATAAGCCATTTTCTCTATTGCTTTCTAAATTGAACTCACTTTGAAATTATTTTTTGTGCGGCTGCTTAAATACATTTGTTTATGTAGAGGTATCCTCTCCAGAAGTAAATAAATACAAAATAAAAGGAGAAAAGGTTCACAAAAGACTTTTTACCCTGAATTTACTGAATATAATCAAAATATTATTTACTAGCAAAGGGGAAGCAGATGTGATTTTTTTTTTTCCTTTTCTTTCTCTGGCTTTTTTTTTTTCGTATTTGATTCCATAATTTGGTTTTCTGTACTAATTTAATCATGCCAATTATTTTATAAGCATTTGTCAGCTTATTCCAGAGAGGAAGATGATGGTCAGCAGAGCACTTTGATACAGAGTTCACCTGCCAAAAGTTTTAATTTCAAAACCAGAATTCTTCACAGGAAATGTCACCACCAGCTCTGCCAAGAAATGTTGAAACTGTTTCTTTTTTCCTTTTGTTTAGATACAAAATGACAAAATGTAGCTCCAGTTGGGTGATTTAATTCAAACAAACAAGCCTCCCTTCCATGTCAAAGAGCGGATTGGAAATGACAATCCCAGTTTGGTTTCAATCAGAAACGTCAACGTTTTCACTGTGACATTTCCAATCCCAGAGTTTGTGAGTCCCGTGCTTGTTTGGGATGGAGATGGGGTTGATCTGTTGGTTGTCATTTGGGAGGCTCCTTGTGTATTTTACTGATTTGTTTGTTTTCTCCTATTGGAGAGGAGCATGAGGAAAAGACCACGATAGAAAAGACCGTGCTGCACCTGAGCTCGGGTATTTGCAGGAATCTGGTGGATGTCAGTCACATGGGGAGATCCAAAGGGAAGCGATGCTTTGGTGTGGTTTTTACCCAGAAATTTTCCCCAGGAACACAGTGGGGCTGAGGGCACACACTGACCCAGGTAACTGAGGCTGCTGAGGGCTGTGCTGGCATCTCGTGGGCCCACAGATCTCTTCTACCCATCTGAGGTTAGACTGCAACCTGTGTTGTAGGTCTGTTGCCTCTCCTAAAGGGACAGGGGGACAGAGCTGCAGTTTTCAAGTCTGGAGAACAGAAGGCCTTTATAAGGGATCCTCTGCCAGAGCCTAAAGGTGCTCCAAGAGAGCTGGAGAAAAACTTTTACCTGGGCCTGGAATGGGGAATGGTTTCAGACTGAAAAAGGTCAGGTTTAGACTGAATATTAGGAAGAAATTCTTGGCTGTGAGGGTGGTGAGGCCCTGGCCTGAGAAGCTGTGGCTGCCCCATCACTGGAAGTGCCCAAGTCCATGTGGGATGGGAATCTGAAGAAGCCTGGGATGGTGGAAGGTGTCCCTGCCCATAGCAGGGGGTGGGACAAGATCTTTGAGGTCCCTTCCAAGCCAAATAATTCTATGATTCTATGATGTGAGGGATAATGGAACATAAATAAGCCTCCATGGCTGGTGAGGGTTAACCCTTGCATCAACTGCACACTGAATTCAGGTCACTCAGGATGATGATGAAGACACCTTCTGTCCCACAGCAAAGAGGAGAGACTTGGTGTTTTTTGAGCCTCCTGCAAAACTCTGGGACAGGGAACCCTGTGGCACCATCTTTGCAAGGGATCAAGCATGCAGAGGAACACAGTGGGGTGCTCCCTGCATTCCCCCTCCTGGCCCTGGAATGTTATCTTCATCTGTAAGTACAATTCCACAGCTCCATTCCACAAGTCTTCCCTCCTCTGGGGGTTCCTCCTCACCATCTCTGTTATTACTCAGCCAAACCAACAATTTACTCCTGTGAGTAAAGGTTGCCCAGCTGGCAGACCAAAAAGGCAGCATCATCCAGACTGCTGGCACAGCAAGGGTGGGAGAGGAAAAACCCAACAATTCAGATTTTGCACCTCTGCACTGGCCTGCAGCTGGGTTTGTGTTGTGTTTTGTACACTTTGTTCTGAAAGGTGGTGGGGTGGGGGAGTGAATTTAGTCCTTAAATTGGGGGCCGAGGGTCCTTGCCTATCTTCCCCAGCCCCAGAGAGGGAATTCTCACTGTGGCCAGAACAGCAGACACCGTACCCCAAAAATGTCTCACACGGGTGACAAAAAGCATATGGGGGGCTGGCGGGGGGGCGGCTGGGAGGGCGTGGGAGAGATTGAGCTTGGAGTGGGATAAACGGGATAAATAGCCCTGCCCTGAATCTCACCTCCTCTGCCTTTTCTCCCCTGCCCCCATCAGTGCTGCAGTTGTGTCAGGTAGTGGCACTGTTGAGTACATTAACCCAGAGCTGAGCATTGCAGCCACACCGAGTGCGTGTCTGCGTGTGAGAGTGTGTGAGAGCGTCTCTCTGTGTGTGTGTGTGTGTGTGTGTGTGTGCCTGATCATTACCATTTATTCCCCACACTTCGCCCCCTCCCCCCGCCCCCAGTGCTGCAGGACTCCGGGAGCGAGCGATGGAAACAGAGGAAAGAGAGAGACATCAGCCCCCCAGATCTGCTTAACCAAATCGCCGCCCCTTGCAGGGAGGGAGAGAGGGAGCGGGGTGTGGGGGGGGGGGGGGGGGGGGGAGAGAGAAAACCAGACCAAAAAGACAAAATAAAAGACAGAGAAAGGAAAAAAAAAAAAAAAATCCAGCGGGGGAGCAAAAAGCCGCCCCCAGGCGCACCCTTCCCCAGCGGGGAAGGGGATGCGGGTGTGTGTGTGTGTGTGTGCTGCGCGGGTGTGCGAGCACCGGGCCCATCAGGAGAAGGGGGTGTTTTCCCTCCGCCTTCCCTTCGCCCTCCCCCGGCCGGCGCGGGGCGGCGCGGGGGGAGCGGAGCGGAGCGGGGCGGGCGCCGCAGCCCCGCAGCCCGCGGAGCCCCGGCACCCGCTCCGGAGCCCAGGGAGAGCAGGGATAAAGGGAAGCTTCCTCGCCGCCGCCAAGCAGCCCTTTTCTCCTGGCGGGGCTTTGCTCTTTTTTCTTTCTTTTATTCTTTTTTTTTTTTTTTCTGCTTTCCCCCCCCCCCCTCCTTTTTCCTTTTTTTCTTCTTTTTTTCTTTTTTTTTTTTTTTTTAATATTTTTGAAACTCCTCGCCGGGAAAAGCAAAACCGAAAACGCTTCCCCGCAACCTCGCCCCCCTGCAAAAAGGCTCCCAACCAACCAACAACAACAAGCAGAGAGCAAAAGAGCCCCGGCTCCAAAAAAAAAATTTTTAAAAGAAGGAAAAGAAAAGAAAAAGCGAGAGAGCTGGAGACCAGCTCCATCGATTTCAAATCCAGGATTTTATCCAGTGCATTGAGGGGCTTCTCTTTTTTTTTTCGGTCTCTCTTTTTTTTTTTTTTTTTCCTTCTTACCCCCTCCTTCTTTCTTTCACCCCCCGCCCTCCTGTCCCCCCCTTCTCCTCCTACTCACCCCCCTTTTTTCCTTTTCATTTTATTTTGGATCCTGCTAAAATTAGCCGGGACTGCTCTGGGTGTTGCGTGTTAATTTGATTTACTCCGGGATTCCGGCTTTCCAAGACGCCATTTTCCCCCCTTTCTCGCTCTATCTCGTTCTATTTATCCCTCTCTATCTATCTTTTATCTCTCGAGCTGTCTCTCCGTCTGTCTGTCCGTCCATCTCCCTCTCCCCGGTGCCTTCCTCCTCCCCCCGCCCTCCTCCCTCTGCGCTCTGCGTGCGCTGCGCGGCCGGGCGCTCCCCTCATCCCCATCTGACAGATGAACACCGCCATGGGTTTGCCGCAACACAAGCAAAAGCACCTTTGGGGGCTGTGGCGAGGGATTGAAACCGGGATCTAAAAGAGAAGAGACAAGAAGGGGGGAAATCCGAGGAGGAGGAGGAGGAGGAGGAAGAAAGAAGAAGAAGAGGAAGCTGCTAAGAAGCCCCCGCTGCCGTTTTGGGGATATGGGTTAGTAAATGCGGGGGGAAAAAAATAATATCGGAGGCATCGAGGAAAGGTCTGCCTTGATGATCGGAATTGCAGGAGGATCGTACGCCTCTCTCCTGTTCCTTCACCCCCTTTCTTTTTTTTTCTTTTTTTTTTTTTTCCATTTTCCCCCCCTTCTGCATGCAAAAGTTAATGTCGTCCCTTTTTTTTTTTTTTTTCCTCCTTCCCTCCTCTCTGTTGTGACTTTGCAATGGCGCGGAAAAGGATTTTATTTATTTTTTTTTGGGGAGGGGGGAAATATTTCTCCTCTATGCGTTGCATGCGAACCCTCCTCCTCCCCATCCCCTCCGACCCCTTCCCTCCCCATGCTTTGTGCCTGTTTGGGAGCATGTGTGCGCGCCTGTGTGTGGTTGCCGTGGGGTGGGGGGTACCGCTGGTGTGTGTAAGACCGGGAAAGGGGCTGGGATTTTTTTCAGGAGTTTGAATAATGTATTTATTTCCCCCCCACACCCACACCCCCGCCATATACCCCCTCTCCCGGCGCCCGCGTTGGTAGCCTACATGTGTTTATATGTGTAGGTGGCAGCTATGTGTGTGCCTGTGGAAATTGGGGAATGGTGGGGGGGGACGCGACCCCCCCCCCACCCGCTTCGTAAATTGCAGGTTAAGTGGAGCTAGAGAGCAGCGCTGTAACCTTCTGGGGATTTGTGTGAGTGTGTGTGTGTGTGAGTGAGTGTGAGTGCGAGCGAGCGTGTGCGCGGGGCTCCGCGGGTGAACCGCGGGGCGCCGCTGCCCCGGGGCGGCCCCGCCGTGTTTTGACATTGGGAAGGACACGCAGCCCCGAAAAAGCTGCGATTTCGGGGGACGAGCGAAGTGGGAGGACGGGGTTTGTGTGTGTGTGTGTGGGGGGGTGATTAGCAAAGCGGGACACCCCCGGCCCCGCCACCACCCCCACCCCGCTCGGTGGCTGCATAATGGTTCTTAATTAAGCCGCTGATTGCCGCCCCCGGGACCCCGGTGGGCCCTTGTGTCCCTACAAGGGGTGGCAGCGGAGTTCAGGCTGAGCGCCGCCGGTGTCACCGGGCTGCGGGGTGCTTTTGGGGAAGAGGGGGTGACACGCAGCCCGCAGCCTCGGGCGGCTATTGTCACCCCAGCCCTGGCGCAAGGCTCCTGCCCGGCGCCGGGCGCTCGCACTCGCACTCGCACTCACACCCCTTCCTCGCCGGCTTTCCCCGCAGGGCAAGGGGAATTCGGGTCCCCCGCACCCCTTACTGAATGCCCGGTGTGCCAGTGTGAGTGTGTCAGCGGGAGCGCGTCCGTGTGTTCGCATCCCAACATCCCACCGCCCCAGCGGGCACGGCGCTCCCCGCGCTGCCCCTGCCTGCTGCACTTATGTCTCCAAAAGGCAGTTGAGAGAAGGATTTCCGATTCGTTTCCGCTTCAAATAAACGGCCCCGATAATCCCGGGCCTGACGCCTGATGCTCAAAAGGCACTTGGCCGCCGGGAGCCCAGCGCGGGGAGGCGGGGGGGACGCAGGGCACACCCGACTCGGGCACCCCCAGTGGGCAGGTCCCCCTGGCCTCGGGAGGGGTGATGAGAGGGGCTTGGTGCGTGGGGGATGCTGGCGGGGGATGCGAGGGGAGTACCCACCCATTCCGGTACCGAGGGGTGGCGGTGTCCCCGCGGCTGCCGTGAGCCGGGCTAACCCAGCCGGGCTCTGGGAGGAGAGCGAGGATGAAGGGAGGAGGGCAGGGGAGCCTGGCAGGCTGTTTCCCCCGGTGCACAGAGGTGTTTCATGAGCCTGGCCCCGCTCTGGGGTGGGGGAGACCCTCCGTGTGTCCTTCTACGTCCGTCTGTCACACGGCAAAGGATGCAGAGGAGTGGGGAGAGGAGAGGGCAGAACCGGTCAGTGCTCCGCTGTCAGGGAGAGCATCTGAGCCTCCCGGTGTGCATGGAATTGTTCCAGGAGGAAAGGGCTGCTGGCAAATCCAGTCCTGTGTGGAGTATTATGGGCCCAAACGGGAACGATTACTGGTTTGAAAGCCCCTGCATGCAGGATTGACTTGGTGCAGGCTACAGAAATGGTATTATCAGGTGTCTAGAGACAGGTAGTGACAGCATGAACCTGAGGAAACAAGTGGACCCTCTGTTGTGGACAGCAAAATAATATTTTTATCAGGGAATAATAGAATCACAGAATGTTTTGGTTGGAAGGGATGTTAAAGCTCATCTCATTCCAGCCCCATTTTCCCTCAAGGCAGGGACACCTTCCCCTAGACCAGGCTGCTCCAAGCCCCATCCAGCCTGGCCCTGAACACTTCCAGGGACTGGACACATTCATGGGAAAACGTGCAAGTGTCTGTTTCATGCACAGCTTTCTGCACTTCCTCAGCCTTTGCTGAGATTACACCCCTCATCAGAAGCTCCTTCCACTCAAAGGAGAAACTTTTTTTCCATCTCCATTTGTTTTTTAGCTGAAAGGAGAAAAAAAACCCATCCACACAATGGTCTTGTACTTTAATCTGTGCTCTTAGCTCAGAAGGGTTATGTAAAAATAGGGAAAAAAAACAAAAGCAGAAACACTCAGTGAATGGAGACTTCTCTTCCATCTCTTATTGGCTTCAACTTTTTTTTTTTTAAACTTCTCAGACTCAAAGTTTTAATTGAAACCAGAAGTCTATTGAGAAGTAACTGAGCCAAGAAAACCTCTGTTTTCTCTGCAACTAGGGATGGGGAATAAATAATTTTTAGCTGATGTTATTTCAAGTCGTTTGAGCTTTTTGATTCCTGCCAAAAAGCCCAGCATAGATTATTAACACATTATCATTTCAGGAGGACGCACTTTTTGAAATGCTATAAAATGGTGTGTTAGGTTTGTGCAGAGCCATAAACTATGTTGGTTGTTGGCAAACAAAAGAAACAGTGGCCATGATTTATTATTAATAATGATCATAACTGAGCTATTTAGCTTGATTTGATATATACTGGTTTCTCTACTGAGGTTGATCTGTATTGTTTTTAATAATATTGTACTTTGATTAAGTTGGGAACTTGTTTAACAACTGCTATTGCTGTGTGCTTAATTAACTCAAGGAATTAAATGTTCAAAAAGGTGCAACCATAATTTTTTGGCTTCAGATGCTGCTTAATCTCCTCTTCTGCTCTTTCTTGACCCATCCTTTGAGCTCCTTTTCCCTACCACACACATCTCTTAGGTGCAAGTGCCAATTTACCAACAGGACTCTTGTTTTCCATTACCAGATTTGCCTAATCCCAGTCTCAGTGACTTTTTTCCCTCTCAGTAGGGCTCAATTGCTCACACATAATCTTTCCCTTCTGTTTTCTTTCCCCTTTGGACAACACCCTCCAGGACTGAAAAACTCTTGCCTTGTGCCCTGAGACTTGCAATTACACAGCAATTTTGACTCTTGACCTAACTAGTAGCAAGAAAGGCTATTGTCTAATGAACCACGTAAAAACAGTTCTGGGATCCAACAGATTGCTGTGATGGAAATGAAAGATGTCCCAGTGAACTGATGACTGATTTGTTTAACCATACGCCTAGGTGGTTTTCCTTGCTCTCCATTAAGTACCCATCTCTGGAGTATCTGGGATCTGTGGGTCTGTGGCAATGCTGAAGGGCAGAATTAATAACTGCCAAAATGCCTTCCATGAAGCATGGAGGGACAGATTTTAAGCTGTGTCCAGAACATCCAGCACCATTTTTGCCTATCATAGCATGCAGGCATGCAGGGTTTTAGATTTTTAAGTGCTGCATACTTACACGTATGCTTCTGGTGATGAGATGAGGGCAGCAAATCTGTGTGTAAAAATCATAGATTTGTGTTGGAAGGGAGTTTAAACATCATCTCATTCCATCACCTTTCATTATCCCAGGCTTCTCCAAGCCCTATCCAATCTGGCCTTGAACTCCCCCAGGGATGGGGCAGCCACAGCTCCACTGGGAAACCTGTGCCAGGGCCTCACCACCCTCACAGGGAGGAATATTTTTCTAATATAGGTGACCTATAAAATAGTAAGTAGAGAGAGGAAATCCATGGTAAGGTCTAGCCTCATTGCTGGAAAGTCCAGGAATCCTTAGGGCAGCATAAACACAAAGTTTAGAGCTAGTCCAAAGAGAGGAAGGTGAGACTCTGTGGGAGAACCTTAGTGGAGAAGGTTCCCAGTATTTTGCTGCAGGGCTTGTGGTTTCTACTGGGACTGGTTTTGCTGCTATTGTAGGTTCTGTTAGCATTACTTTCTTTCCAGCTTGAGAGAAAAAAGCTCCCTTTCCCGTTATCCTTGCTGAGGAAATAAAATGACTTACACTTTTAGGAAATTGTCACCTTGATTAAAGATGGACTTCAAAATCCCTCAACTCTGTTCGAGCCTGGGGGGACTGTCAGATTTGAAAGCAATTTGCAAACATTGGCTATTGGGATTCCTTTTTCCTTCTGATATTGACATGAAACCAGTTTGCAAGTGTGTGTGGTTAGCTGCACTTGGAGACTGTTATCTTTCTCCTCCTGATGAGAAGGCTTCACCTGATGTGCCTTCAAAAGTTCCTTGCATTTTTGGACCTGTTTAGATAGGTCTGCTGGATGCTGGAAACAAGCACAGCTCTGCAACAGGCACCTGGATTCTGAATTCACATTTGACTGGTTGTAGAGAGTACAAATGTAAGGGAATGAACAGCTAGGGGAATAAAGGAAGACAAAATAATTTTTTTAATTGAATAAAATCAGTCAGAGAATCTTTCAGAGCTGAAGAAATTAGTGAAGGAAGTAGCTAATTTCTATTTATTAGCTCTTGAGAAAGAGCAAGGTTAGGAGCTATTTTGTCCTTTTGAAGCAGGATTTAGTTTGGAGGACAAAATTGTCCAAATGCAATTATAAGCTTTTCCATAAGGTTTGGGATGACTGGCATGAAAAGAAACCTTCTGACCTTATTTAATTTAGGGTTTTGTTGTCTTTTATGTCTCTTCAAAAGACCAAGCAGAAACTTTGAAGAGCAGGTGGCCAAAGAGGAAGGTGGCCAGGGAAATACTCTGGGAATATGTCTATATTGGTGCTGCTCACACATCCCTGGGTCAGGTTTGCTCTTGCTCATGAGCAGGCACTCTGGTGGGGCTTGTGCACTTTCCATCCAGCATGGGGGTTTTTCAGGGAATACAGGAGTTGTGCAGGTGGTGAGGATGAGTTACCTTTCCTGGGTGGGGCTGCTGAGTCTGAATGTGCCTTTTTGAATGTGTGGAAAAGCCATGCAAGAGGAGGCCAATTTCCACACCAACCTGAGTCCATAAGGTGGTGACAAGGCTCTGACCTGCCCTGGTGAGCACCAGAGCACAAGGTGGCCCAAGGCTTGGTGCTGCAATATATTAGGAGGAGCTGGGATTGTGGCTAAATACTGTCACGGGGTGATTTATTCATCTTCTCAGTGCCTCTGAAAGAGGGAATTCCTGGTTCAGTAAGAGTTGCTGTGCAATCCTGGGCAGACAAGTGCTCTGTGAGGATGGCAGCAATGGGAGCAAAGTTTCCTCTACTGTAGTATGGTACAACTTGTAGCAGTGCTTGGGTAAATCTTTCCAGAAGAATGTGTGGTAGGCAAGCATGGGGTAACCCAGGACTCACTCAAAGCCCTCAAAATTAGAGATGGGTTAAAGATCGGAAGCCTGAGGTTTTAAGTTACTTTGAAATTTTTGTTAGCCTTAACCTTTAAAACTGAGATGTACATGTATACAATGAATCATTCTCTTTCTGTCCTGGCATTTTAGCAGATGGAGAAGCCAGTTTTAAGATGGAAGGGAGGAAATGATGATACTCAAACCAGAGGTCAAGCTGCAAGGTGTTACAGGCATGTCTTCCCTCTATATGAATCCACATATCCTGAATGTCCTACTGATGTGATTTCTAAGACTTGGACACTGGCCTAACTTCCCTCTGTGTTTCCAGACCCAGCATATTCTGGAGTGATGCTGTGATTCATGTTTACCTCTCCTCAAGACTCACTAAATACTTGGCTTTGGAGAATGTGGTGGGGTTTCCACTGAAACTCCTCTGAAATCCTATTAGCTACCTAGACAAGGAAACTCTTCCTGTAGTTTTGGGGTTTTTTTGGTTTTTTTTTTTCCTTTTTTTTCTTTTTTCTTTTTTTTTCTTTCTCTCTCTCTAAAGCCTTGCTATGGAGCTCTACAGTGGGGATTCAATAGCATTTTATACTGGGAATAATTCTCTGCCCAATCCCTTAGTTTTTTTTCAGAAGGGATCAGAGACACAAAGATTAACTGGGGGAGTTCAGTAAGTGTTCAAATAGGTCTGTACACATGTAAAGTGCTGTAGCAGGCATCTGGGCAAAGTGTTACTATACATGTCCATTGTTCCTAAGGTTGCAAATCAGTTTAAAATATTAACCCATACATTTTCTTCCTTGTAATTTCCAAAAATCTTCAACTAATGGGCTAAAACATGGCATACTTTCTCTCTGTTTCATGACAATTTTCTTCCTGAAAAATTGAGTAAGCCCCTCCAGCTATCAGTTTTGTTTTCAATAGATTCAGAAAAAAACTGAGAGTGGAAAAAGAAGACATTTTCCCTTTTTAAATTATTCTAACTGCATGCTTTTAAAGAGGACAGCAGTCTCTGTCTTATGGATGTAGGGCTTCTTGATGGCCTCTGTCATCTTTTGGTGTTTGAGTGAGACAAAAATTGGATGTCATGGTTTCTAATGCTTTGACAGATTGGAGTGTAGACATCCTGAAGTTAATGGTATTCTTGTAGTCTGTTGGCTTAAAGAGAAGGGCACTGGCTCAACAAATCCTGTTGGATAGGAGTCATAAATGGCTTTTTTTCATAGGTGTTGGTTACTTTAGATTAGAGTTGTGTGTCATAGGAGGTACTCACAGGAGCATGAGTCTGGCTCCTCCACATCTATCACCAGCATTGAAGAGAAATCTGCTCTTAAAACATGCTGTCCTCTTGGTGTGGCTTTTAGGACAGAACATTTTCTGCATGCTCAGCTCAGTAAACAGACCTCCCAAAGCCCTTAAGGAAAGCCTTTGAAAAAAAAAGTAATGTGAGTAAAAAATAAAATAACAATAAGGTGCAGTATGCTTCTAGGTAGGAACTGAGAACATATCCAAACCCACAGCCATCTCCAGATGGGGAGCAGCAGCACAGACAGCTCAGTTCAGGGTTCTCTTAGCCCATCACAGACAACAGACCAAACCTTGCTTGGCTGGGAGTCAAGTGAATGATTCCAATTAAGGGACAGTAATCCATGGTTCATTGGTGAAGAGAGGTGGTGCCCATGACTGACTTGACATTGGATTCCTCTCCAAGTGTTGATCCCATCCCAACCTTTAACATCCTCATGGAGTCAGTGTTGGAAGTATTACAAGTGACAGAATGAGAGGAAATCGCCTCAAGTTGCTCCAGGGAAGGTTTAGATTAGATAACAGGAATAAATTGTTTCCTGGAGGGGTTGGTCAGCCATCAGAACAGGCTTCCCTGGGAAGTGTTAAAGTCACCATGCATGAAGTGATCAAAAAAATGTGTGGATGTGGCAGCTGGGGACATGGGGTGGCCTCGGAAGTGCTTGGGGAATGGTTGGAGTCTATGATTTTAGAAGGCTTTTCCAACTCGAATGAGTCTATGAGTCTATAGGAGTAATAATCCAAAGTGCTGGTCCTGCTTCAATAGGGATTTGAGTGGTGAATCTGGGGCTCCTGACCCTCTGTGCTGCCTTGGAGGGAGCCCGATGTGTGCAAAGAGCACAGTAAAGTAATTGAGCTGGAGAGGCCTTTCAGGCCTGTGGATACTCAGCAGGCTTTTATCTGCTTCTGACTCAACTTCACACAGCACTTCTGTAACCACTTCCTCTTCAGCCTCATTAGAGCTAAAGGTGCCCCTTTCTCTTTGCCCACACCAGCTATCAGTTATCTGGCCTTTATTCCTAGCCTCTGGTCTTCCCATCAGCATGCTCCCAACTAATGTTTTTGTGCCTCTTGATATCACTGTCCCAGCACTGTGGCCTGCTCTTTGTCCCGTGTGCATCCAGCTGCATCCGCTTGTGTCCTGTGCTGCTTTTTCTTCCTGATTTTTCCTCTTCTTCTTTTACTTCTTATTCTTTTTCTTCTTCTTCTTCTTCTTCTTCTTCTTCTTCTTCTTCTTCTTCTTCTTCTTCTTCTTCTTCTTCTTCTTCTTCTTCTTCTTCTTCTTCTTCATCATCATCTTCTTCATCATCTTGTCTTCATCTTCTTTGTCTTTGTCTTCTTCTATCTATGAGGCTTTAAGGGAATTTCTTGTATTTCTGGCCCTGAGATTCTCTTTCCCCAAAAAAACCCTGATGTACTGTGCAGGACAAAGCACTCCCAATGCTTTTCTTTAGATACCCCAAATTATTGCCATTCTTCTTAGACACCCCTTTTTCTCACAGCCCCCTCTTGATGTTAGGGATGCTTGGTGTATTATACAGAAGCAAGCAGGACACCACTGCTTACTCAGCATGGAAACACACAGTGCAGTGTCCTGGATGGACAAAATCCAAACTTTCTTACTCCCAGCATCGTTTGAAGCATGCGGAATGGAATAACATGGGATGTGTTGTTTGTACAGACTCCAGACTGGGCATGGGATAGATCCTGGACTGAAGCCTTTTAGGTCCTCCTTGTGCCATCACTTATGGCTCTGAGGAATGGATGCTGAGCCAAGACATGGTGCATTCCCTATCAGATGTGTTGTTAGATTTTATTTATTCCTTTGTTTTTCCCAAAGGAAAAGGAAGCTGGTCTATTTGGCACATGTGCAAACAAAAATGAAATAATGGAGACGGGGGAAGGGGAGGAAAGGTGAAAGAAGGAGTTCTGTGGCAGCAGCAGTAAATAAAAACAAAACTCTCATTAATGATTCATGCAGAGAAATAATTTTCCACACATTTTGTGGTGCAGAGGGAAATGTTTGATCAGAGGGAGACGAAGAGATTGTTGCCCTGCCATGATGGTATTAGAAGGAGGCTACTGTGTATGATGGCAGCTCTCCAAGAGCAGAGTCAATCTAGGAAAGTTTGGTAACACAGATGATGGAATTGTACAGGCGTTTGCTTTCTGTGGCTGATCTCTGAGCCAATAACCTTTCCCTAAATACCCATAAAACTTTCCATTTGTAGCCTGGAGTAGCTGCAGCTACCTCCAGGATGGTGTGCTTGGCAAGAGATGGCTGGAATATAGTAAGTATTTAAGTCCCCTTCTGTGCACATTGACACTTCCTCCCAAAGAGTTTTATGGCTGTTGTTAATGGAATAAGTTTTATCCTTGCAGTGGCACACACCATGCTGCACCCAGCAGAGTGCTCAGGGTGGTCTCCTGGGTCATCCCAGGAGTCACCTCTGATTGTACATCACACTGAGAGTGATGATGATTGGTCTGGGAGCTCAACAACCTGGTGTTGATCTGACTTAGGCAAATTTACCAGCTTGACTTTTTGTGTCGTAATGAGCTGAGGCACAGCTGGCATCTCTTTCTGCTTTTCAGTGTCCTGGAGGCCTGATGTTCACAAGGAAAACGGGCAAAAACCACATGCCAGCTACAGATGTCATTAGGATCAAACACTACCCTTGATTTCCTAAACAAGTTATAAATGCCTGGAAGTGTTCCAGGCCAGGTTGGACTAGGGGTTGGAGCAACCTGGTCTAGTGGAAAGTGTTCCTGCCCATGGCAGGGGGCTGGAAAAAGATGATCATTAAGGTCCCTTCCAACACAAACCAAATTTTTTTGCCTACTTTGGAGGGAACAAATGGAAGGAGTTTGATCATTTTAGAGACCAGAAGCCTCTGTGAGAAGGTGTTTACAGGTCTGATGACTGCATTCCCTTTCCCAACACTCTGATACAGCTTTAGGTTATGAGTGAGTAGATTACAAAACCTTGGTAGAGTTCTCTGGCAGGAGCTTGTAAAAGTCCTTGGGCAGCATGATGGGCACCTCTCCTGCTCCTGCAGATGGGTGCTTTGCTACACTGGCCACAGCTGTACCTTGGGCAGTATTGCTTTTATTGTCCTTGTGATTTATGGCCGTGTCAGTTGTCTAATCATTCGGTTGGCCCTCCTGCAAGCCCTGCATGATAGTTAGTTACTTACATAGAAAGGTGACTATCTGATCTAATTATAAAGTCTCAAACCTAATTATGGAGTCAGAGATGATTCCATAATCTACTCTAAATGTGTCTATGTTGAGAAGACAGATACGTGTGTGTGTAATGTGCACACTTACATGTTTCTGCAATTACAGATATGCTTGGATTTTAATTTATTTCTGCCTCTTTGTCTTGGGCAGGATGTGTGCAGCTTCATCTGGCTGTGACAGGAATTTGGTTTACCACATCTTTTTTCCTCCAGTGTGACTTTTCCCAACTCCCTTTGCCATACTTGGACACACTGAGGCACAGCCATCAGTCAGTGTTGCTCAGGAGGTGCAAAGGGATGGTTGCTCTTTTGGACTCAGCACAATCTGATGGAAACAAGTGAAGATTATATTTCTGGCAACTGCCATTAACTCTTGCTCCTTGTTTCCATGTGGATAACCCATATCTGGGACAGCTGCATCCTGTAGAAAGTCTTCACATAATCCACGCAAAATCAGAGGCAGAGTTAGAAGGATTTGAACAAAAGCAGAGTTGGAGGCAGAGGGACCATGTGAATAGCAATCACCTTTCTTCTTCTAATTCACCCTATTAATGAATTACATACCTTAGTTAGGTAGACACAAGGGAGGTGACAGGGAGAGGGTGTTTCCTATGTGATCCATAATATGGACAGAAAATAACTGCCACAGTCATTATTTGAGCTCCCTGCCAAAGTTGGGTTGCTCTTTCAGAGGATCATGCCCTCAGGAAGTACAAGAGGCTGTGGTCAAAAGCTGCCATAAATCTAGCTCCAGGGCTCTGAGCTGGGGATTAGATACAGTACTGGTACATGATACTGATCCAGCATAAATGCATACTGGTTCAAATTTGCTCAAAAAAAATGGCAGTGATTTAATTTTTATCCCAGAAGACTATGTATTGTATCATGTTATGCCACTTGTCTGCACCACTCTGGCTTTATGGCTTACAAGTTTTCCCATCCTCTAGAAGTGAATTTAACTCATCACAAAGAAAATTTTAAGCCTCATATTGTGTGCTTGCCCATTCCACAGAAGTGTGATCAGATGCCTGTTCCTGATCAGCATCAAAGTCATGCTGCTGGCTATCTGGCAGTGCATGGACAGAAACCACAGCCAAGCATGAAATTCCAATTTCTTTTTGCAAAACAATAATGAAGGAATAGGCTGGGCCATTTTTGTACTCCAGTATGGGTTAACTGGGTTCCATGCAGATTGTCACATGCCAAGATGTTGGGTTTCTAAGACCCATGACAAACTCTGAAGTTCCACAGACACTGCTCAGAAAAGCACGTTTCTGACCAAAATTTGTCCTTGCTGTAACTTGGGTTGTCCATTGGCTTCTGGCCCAGAGGCAGCTGCATTTCCACAGTGTCATACATGACTGTGGAAGCAACCTGGGAGTCTTTGGAGTGAAAGGTGAAATCTCATCATTAAACACTGCTGCATAGTCTCCAGTGCTTTGTGGTGAATGGTTTTAGAAGGATGGAATGTAAAGAGTTCCGGGACTCCTAATATTTTGCAGAGATTAGGGATTTAATGAAATGTCCCATGGAAGAATGGAAGATCCAAAGGCAACCTGACAGACACAGACTTTGAGAAGTTCTGACCTCCACTTTGCATCCCCCATGAGCCTCAGACTTGTGCCTTAGTTTCCCCTCACTTCAACCTGAACAGACTTTTTTTCTTTTTCACCCATTCATTCTGGAGTCTATGAATGAAATTAAAGCAGTCTCAGTAGTTACAGTGGTATTAGTGTAGAAGGGATTTGGACAGCACCTCTTAATATTGCTTCCAACTCCCTGCTGGTATTCCTAGTGCTCAAGCAGTTCAGAGGAACTGCAGAAACACTGGGCAGCTGAGCCTGCCTTGTTTGTATGTGTCAAAACAGTGCTTGCTTGCTCTTAATATGGTTGCTGTCACACTCAGAATCACAGAATAACAGAGCCACTAGGGTTGGAAAAGACCTCCGTGATATCAAGTCCAAGCTTAAGGCAAAGTCCACTTCCATTTCACAGAGAACCCCAAACAGGTGGATTTCTTCTCCCTGCTATTGGCTCTCATCCCTGTTTTTATCCTTGGCAAATTTTCACCTTAATCCTTCATAGCTGTGGCATCTGAATACTCACAAACACCAGGTTGCCTGCCTGCTGGAGGCAGAAGAAAGGAGCATATTCAGAGCCCCTAACAGGAGACACCCAGTATGACCCAAATGGGGGTTTTGTACCTGAAGGTCTTTGCCTCCAGAAGAGTGTTTGAGGTGCCCAGAGGAGCTGATAATAAACGTGAGCACTGGTAACAAGGCTGAGCAAGCAGCCGTTTTCTCAGTACTTATCAGAGGAAGTGTGAATCTTACCCTAATTAAGAGCTAATGCCAACTTCTGTGAAATTTATTGTCATTCACCTGTGAATTATCCTCCTCAAATTTAACTTGACTGCAGGAAGCCTGCTAGCAGTAACACTTTCCTCAGTGAGCTTAATTTGGATGGTAAAATGCCTCTGTAGCTGCTTATTGAACAGGACTTGATGCTGGTGAGCACTGGAGGTCTGGAATGACAGCCTGGGTCAGCACTTAGAAGTTCAGACATACCTCATGTCCTGGGTATTTAAAATAGAAATAGAGCTTTTCCAGCAACAGGCCAAGGAGGAATAGCTTCAAACCAACAGAGAATTAGTTTAAATTGGATCTTGGGAAGAAATTCTTCCCTGTGAGGGCGGTGAAGCCCTGTCAGGTGGCTGCCCCATCCCTGGAAGTGTTCAAGGCCAGGTTGGATGGGGCTTGGAGCAACCTGGGATAGTGTAAGGTGGTCCTGCCCACAGCAGGGGGGTGGAACGAGATGAGCTTTAGAGTCCCTTCCAACACAAACCATTCCATGATTCTTCTCACAGGCACTCTGGAGAGGAGAGGTTTCCAGTAGAGGTTACACATTCAGAGGCCTGAAGTGAGGTTTCTAATTAGTCAAAGCACAGGTAGCCTGCCCAAACTAGAAAGACGAGTATGATGTCCCTGCACCCAAGTCATTTAACTATTAACCCTGAAGGAGAGTAAGGAGATATCTAGAACAATGACCCAGTTAATTCTGGGTGCAGCACTTGAGTGCAGGGTTATTTGTTGCTACCTGTGGGTCTGGTGATATCATCTGCACACTCTTGGCAGAACAGGAGGCCAGTATTTTTAAGTCGGGTTTTAAGGTGGATTTGGCATGAATTCATCTGACACGAGTGTAATGCTATGATTTTATTTATCTGTTGTTCATTTATGCTGAGCTGGAGGCACATGGCCAAGCAGGGATGAGTACCTGGACATGATGACCCAGCACTGGGTCCCACAACCAGACTTTGGAGCAGAAACCTGGCTTTTTATTCACCCTCCACAAAACACTGCCCAGTGGCTCAAAACCTGAATGACTCTTCCTGTCCTGGAGCCATGAGCTGCACTTCAGCTCCCGTTCAGGCGAGGGTCCCAAGGGGGCTGGCTCATAAAGGCAATGGCAGCTGTCCCTCCCTTGCACCCTTGGTGGCTGCGGGCTCATCCTGCTGAGCTGCTCCAGAGCCTGCTCTCTGCAGCCAGCAGTGGGAGAGGTTAAAAGCCTGTGGGCGGAGGCCGGCACACAGTGCCCATTGTACATGCGTGCATACCAGAGCGGTAACTCCCTGGAATGCTGCACCGCAGCGCTTTTACCACCTTGTGTTTGTGTTGCAGCCCAGGAGAGTGTGTACATTGTGTCCCTCTCAACGTAGATTAACAATGTAAAACGGCAGATAAATAAGACTTTTTTTTTTCTTGTTTTCTTTTTCTTGATTGGGCCGGTTGGAAGAGGAAGGTGTCTCTGACTCCCATCACCTCCACAAGCACAAGGAGAGGCAAAGTGCAAAGTCAGTCAATTAGGTGGAGCAGCTCCTTGCAACTGGGTGGCTTTCATGTACTAATTGTGTTAGTAATTAGCAACTACCACATGGTTTGGGTTCAAAATTCGTGGCATTTTGTAAGGGCATTAACTAACCCACTGTACAATGGGTTTGAAGGATGTGAGTGTGATCCTTGTTTCCCAGAGGTGAACTGGAGACTCGCTGACCGCAGGGTGAGGCAGAGCAGGCATGCGTGAGACCTGAGATCTGTTAGCTCCTCAAGATCATCTCTAAGGAGACCAGTGACACCAGCTCTGTGAAATTAGTCTCTCCACTACGGCCAGGAGATGTGCAACTTAAGAATAAGTGGTTTTCTGGTGTATTCTGTCTCCTGCGAGCTACAGAAACCATGCCTAAGGCCAGATGGCAACTCCAAGTTATTTTAAATTTTTTTTTTTCTTTTTTTTTTTTCCTTTCTGCTTGGGTTGTCAGCTTGTGCTATTTATGGGAACTTTATTTGAATTTGTGTCTGCTGGGACCTGGGTGGAGGTCCCCGAGTGATTTCATGGAGCTGTAGGACACTTAGGACTTTCCACTTGTACCTATACATGCCCAGGTCAGAAAAGTGACACACAACCGCACTCCAGTGCAAATGTGAATCTATAACTAATAAAAGGCACTTGTTATTACTTCTTTGTTGAATTTCAAGCTCCTGCAAGGTACCTTTAAAAAGCAAAAAGAAGCCAGTGGTACAAGGACTTGTGTTTCTTCTAGGTGAGCTGTGCTTTACAGCAGTGTACACTGGCACTGTTGTTCTGATTTGGTGATAGGTAGCAAGATTTTATTTTTTTTTTTCTCTGTGGCATATCGCTGCCAAGAATGACCTGGGAAATCCCTGGCTGTGCTCAGATCTTGATGGCAGTTGGTCAAGTGTAGCTGAGCTAATCTAGCAGGGAGCTACTCCTGAAAGAGCCAGTCTGCACTCCCAGCACCTACTCCTGGCAGTGCCTTCCCATTTCCTTCTCCATTTGCCAGAAGTGTTACTTGCTGTTTCTCCTAAAATAGCAGGAAATATGTTTATTTCTCTCTACTAATTTTGTGAACTTACACTTTTTTTTGTGGATTCTTTTGCTAATTTTGTGGCCAAAATTGGCTTGCCATGAGGGGTGTATATGGGGTGGCAATAGGGAGTTTTAAGGAGGGTGCATGAAAGCACCTCAATACCTTTTAAAATACCCCATAAGTATTGCTTATAACAAGATGTCCTTGGGTGATACTGAACTCAACTGAACATTCACAGTTTCTCCGTTTAACTGAGGGTTTGTAAGGTACCAAGCAGGAGTGTTTCCATCTCAAAGGGTTCCATCTCTGATGCTTTAAAGAAAGATAAAACTTGTAAGGTTGAGATGCACAGTCTGTGCATCATCCAAGACTTTTCCACAGAACAGTGGAATGAGGGCATGAAGAACTCTGGAAAACCTTGAGTTTAACTTTCCTCCACAAACCTCAGTGTGTGGGACACTGAAAAGAAGCCCAGGTGCATCCTCCTGCAATTCCAGTATCCCATAGGTCATCTTGGGCTGCAGTTGGTCCCTAATGAATTGTTCATCCAAAGTAGGATTACCCTCAGAATAGCTGGCAGCCAAGGGCATGTCTCTCTCACACCTGGGAAGTGAAGAACAGAGAGTTTGAAACTGCTGCTGATTCAGAGGGCAGCACCATGTTTTCTGTGCTCTGATCACTGGGTTATTGTTTAACCCAAGGCAAGTATCTGAGTTTACTTTTTTCCTCCGCTGTAAACCCTGTGACAGTGAGCACGTTGAGGTAATGAGGAGGTTCATGGGTGTGGAGAGCTGGCTGTCCCCTCATTTATTGCATAAGTCGAATTGAAGATGTTTGCATTTAGACAACAGTTTGGGTGTTTGGTTTTGGGTTGGTTTTGTTTTGTTTTTTTTTTTTAATATATATGCATTGTCATCAATTTAACAATAGACATGGCAATTGTTCATTGCTTTGTGATGTCAGATCCAGCCCTTAGAAATGCTGGGGAGCCTTGGTTCCCATTCTGCTCCAAGGAAAGCCCTTGAGATGCTGCAGGGGAAGCCTGGGTGTGCCCCATGTCCTGTTTCAAACATCTCCACACTCATTTGATATATCTGTGTATGTGCTAACATCCTCTTTTTTTTTTTTTTTTTTCTTTCTTTTGACAGTGGCACATTTGGTCTCTTCTGAGCATCTTGCAGCCTCTGGGTGACCGGGACATTGAGTTTGGTGGACAGTTGCCATTCGCTCCCTGGGATCATATCTGCCCTTGCTTCCCCCATCCCCTTCCATACTCCCCTTCCCTCCAACCAAACTCCAGGGCGGTGTGATATTGCCATGGAGCCCAGAGAGACTTTGAGCAGCTCCCGGCAGAGGGGAGGTGAGGCAGACTTTCTGCCAGCTGCCGTCACCTCCACGAAGCCTTCGCCTGTCTCGGGCTGTGCAGGGGAGACGATGCTGTCTTCGTCAGGCGCGGGGAAAGGGATCCCGGTGAGCAGCGAGAGGCTGGAGCCTGAGGAAGAGGATGAGCTGGGCTCCGGAAGAGACGTGGATTCCACTTCCAATGCGGACAGTGAGAAATGGGTGGCGGGAGATGGCCTGGAGGAGCAGGAGTTTTCCATCAAGGAGGCTAACTTCACGGAGGGGAGTTTAAAACTAAAGATCCAGACCACCAAGAGAGCGAAGAAGCCCCCAAAGAACTTGGAGAACTATATCTGCCCTCCCGAGATCAAAATCACCATCAAGCAGTCTGGGGAGCAGAAACTTTCCAGAACTGGGAAAAATAGCAAAACAACTAAAGAGGAGGACAGATCACACTCCAAAAAGAAGGTAAGTCTCATTCTTTTACATCCAGTTTCTCCCAGGAGCAGAGGGAGAGGGAAGGAATTAATCTTCTCAAATTATTTGTGTCCAAGGCATAACCTTGGCAAGATTTGGCCTTGGAGCAGCACAGGGCAAGTACCATCCTGCACTGCCACGTATGCATCGGGTATGATCTTGAACTATCCTTCAGATGAACCAATTCAGAAGAGATCAAAAGTTCAACCAGGCTTCTTCTATTTTTGTATGTAATTGAGTTTTGAGATTAATGATTACATGAGTGAGAAATGAAGGAGCCCACTTCTAAACTGCTTTGTGCCTGAGCACTAATGCTCAAGCCTTTTGGCAGTTAAAGCATTCAACTGCATTTTTAAAATAGAGGTATGTGCATGGCGAACAATTGAATTCATTCCTGTATTCTGGGTGATGGGCTCCATTATTCTTGATTACAGCATTGTGTGAGTAGCACTATAGTTATGCTACAGAAAATACTTCCATTATAAGTCTCATTTTCTTCCAGATGCATATCATTTTCTTGAAATATCCTTCTGCAGAGAAATTTTTGGTACTTTAAGTCTGGGTAAAAATTGAACTTTTTTTTTTATTTTTTCACTTATTCAAGAATGAGAAAAGAAAGAAAATCCTTTCTCATATGAGCTGTTTTCAGGAGTACCCTTTTGATTTGCTGTTGGCTTGATTTTTCTGTAATGTCACCTATACTTAGTATATAGACCAAATTTAGTTTGAGTATATTAAGCAGCACTGCTGGGGACACACATTTTTGGATTAGTGGTATTTTCTGTCCTAAGCATTAGCCAAGTATGTTTGGTCAGGTCACAGGAAAAATACTTCACCTCTGCCTTCTTAGTAACACATAGATTTCATGATGAGTTCAGACAGAACCTAATTTGATAAAAGATGCACATATGTCTCCAAAACCTGTACAAATTTATCTGGGATTTAGGCACCCTCTGATTAGGGCTTGGGTCTCAGCTTCGTTTTCCTGCTCATGCAGCTTTGATCCTTCTTCTCCCACACCTTATACATGTGATGGGTGCTCAAAGGGCTGTGTGAAGCCTTGAGGAGACTAATTGCCACCACCTCTTCCTGGAGAAATCCTCCTCGGCAGACTGACTTAGACCAAAATTTTCATTACTCAAAATCACTTTTTTAAGCATTGATATTTCCCATTGACTCAAGGCAGAACCCAGGGAGATTAACATCACTCACTTTTGGAGTACTTTTCTTACATGCTGAACTTGAAACCAAACAAAAAAAAAAAAAACAATTCAAGGGGATTTTTTTCTCTTAATCTTTTACATGATGTAGTAGTGCATAGGCATGAAAGAGGTAGCTCTTTTTAACACAGCAGAAGCTTGGCCCTGGAACACTTCGAGAAGAGATTTTCCAATCTATTGGAAAGGATGGGCTGCCTTCTTAGCACCAAGAAATGTCTAATTTCCAGTTTCCTTTCTTCCCTGAATGTTTGTAGAGGTTTCAGGGGAAGCAACAGAGTTTTTATGAGACTCAGTGACAGCAAAGATGTCACAAGCAATCCTTCCATAGCAATGTAGAGGAGAAAAAAAGAACTGCAAACCCCTATTTACCATGCATGGGCTGTGGAGAATATGACTGCACAAAATCAGAGCCTTCATTTCTGTGTATCACCCAGTCTGATGGGCATGGAAGGCGTGTTCTTTTCTCTGTGGTCATCCAAAAGGTTGAATAAATAAAGCTAAGCATAAGGAAGTTATGCGCAAAAAAAAACCCCAAAAAACAAACAAACCCAGTGGGAACAATAGTTTAAAAAAAGCACCTTGTACCATGGTTATGCTCAGGGTGATGACTTTATTGCAGGAGGACAAGGAGTTTGAAAGAAACAGACCACAGCTCAGACACGGCTGCATCCAGCTTGCACCTGCGTTGCGAGGTCCGAGCTGGCTGGGGCTGTGTTCACACACACACCCTGTTCTCAAGCTGGGAGCGCTTTGGGTCAACACTGGTCTAATCTGGCCATTAAAACAAACAAAAAAACCTCAGCACCCAGCAGGTGGGTGCTCTGAGCAGATGGGGAGAAGGCTGCTGCCCCGGTGCACCATTAGCATAACACCCAACGGCTGCCGCGCGGCAGCTGCTGAGCCGCAGCTGCGGCAGAGATGTCCCCGGCAGGGGTCTGGAGAGACCCCAGTGCTGTGATCTCAAGGGGTGTGCCTGATGCCTGGAGACCAACAGCCTGCATCACCAGGATGGGGAATAACCCGTGTCCCTGCAGCCGGGGGGATTTCACACACGCCTGCCCCTCGGCCCATGGGGTTCCAGGATCAGGCTGTGAACACCTCGCATCAAGGGGTGATCAAAGGCACTGCAGAAAGGGAGGTGGGAGAAAAGTTCTGGTGCTGGCAGAGTGATTTCTTCTGTGGCCAATATCTATCTTGTGGTGGGTACAGAAATTTTTGGGGGGAAGATAACTAGGAGGAAACAGCAAGTTGAAATTTGCATGGATATGTAGCTTTCTGGTCTGTGTCTTTCCCTGGAAGTGCAGAGCATGCAGGAACCGTCTGCATTTACTTGCAGAAGCATTGAGAGCTGCAGTAGTGGTTGTGGGGGAGAAAAAAAAGTGATTTGTCACATTTAAATGGTTTTGGCGGTTTTGAAATTTCAGCACCAGGCTGTTTTGATTGCCTGTTGCTTTAATCAGCACAAGCTCCAGAAAAGCAGCTCCTGGCAGCAGAAGGAGGGAACAACACATTTAAAGAGTGGGACAGACCTTCAGCTGGCATCAATCCACTGTCCTTTATGGATTTTTGCCAGGAGAGTTTGGCCCAATGCACACACTTCCCTTGCACATGGGAGCATTATTTGGGTTTACCACCTTGCTCGTGGATGCAGAGAATATACACAGACTGAGCTGCAAGTGCCATTCTTGTGCCTCTGGTGGGTGGGAGTGGTTGTCCTGCACATCATGGAGTAGCACCCAAATTTATTTTTCCCCTGAGGAAGTGCAAACTCTATCAGGACTTGAAAAATCCCCTTAGCTTGTTGCATAATATTTCCAGCTACATCTCCAGCAGTCCCCAGTGCTTTGAAATACCACTTCAGCATTCTTGCAGGAGTTTCAATACACACAGCACAGAGAGCAAGTAATGAAAACATGGAAGCAATTTAAGTAACAGCATGTGGGTACACAAAGGACTGGTAATGCCAGCAATGTAAAAAGGGACTGTGAACTGGGGATATAGCATTTATTCAGTGGCCACTTAGGGAGGAAGAAGATATGCCTGTTTCTAAGCTTTACACTGCTCTGCTAATTAGGCAATAGGGGTTAGTGCTTGATTTCTAAAGCTGTGGTCCAGAGAGCAGCAGTGATTAGAAGGGGACTCTGTGGAGAGCCACGATGCTCATGTGCTGAGGCCCAGGGTTTTTTCCTTTGATTCCAGCTGCTACACTATATTAAAAGACATAAACATGCATTAAATACTTTCCTCATGTTGCTTTTCCGTGTGAGCAATCGCCCCAGGGATGTTATGCGATCCTGAATGGGAGGGGAGGGAATTCAGGAGAGGATCTTGCTGGGTGCAGTTGCTGATGCCCCGGAGTGGGGAGGGAGGCAGGGGATGAGAAAATACCAGCGTTGGGAACCTCTGCTCTGCTGGCCTGAATACCTGGCTGCAACGCAACAACTTTTGGGGTTTCTTTTAAGTCCAGACCATGCCAAGTTTCACATCGGCTTCCCTTACTCAAAAAAAGAGTAAGGGTACTTTCCTAACCCTTTTCCCGGGGCTGCTCAGAAGTTGAATCATAGCTTGAGCTGTTTCTTTGGCTGCTTGTGTGGCAGTTGGAAAGTGCACAAATGTTCTGTAAGAATTTTCTCTTGTTTCAACCCTTTGGCACCTGGGGATGGAGTGGGCTGAACTGTTGCCACTTCTAAACCCACAAATAGCTCCATTTCATTTAGTCTGATTGGAGAAGGAGGGAGGGAGGGAAGAAAAAAGCCAGGAGCCCAGAGGATGTCCTGCTGGCAGGCTGGCAAGCCCAGCAGCTGCTGCTCTCTCACCTACAGTAGGGTTGTTTGAGTCAACCACCTCAGCAACATTAAAGGTGCTTTTTCCTTCAGATAAGGAAATGTTGTTATCAGATGTTATCAGTCTGGAAGAATATTGAAAGTGTGGTACCATATGCAATGAAGCAACCTATCAGCATTCTCTACCTGCCATGGAGCATTTAAACAAGTCCCAGATGAACAGTTATTTCTCTGATTATTTCCTTTTCTGTTTTATTTCCTTTTTTTTTTGTCCCTTCCCTGCATTTGTTTTTCAGTTTTTTTTTTTCCTATTCTTTTATGTCTGTAAGCACTTTATTTTCCACCCCTTCTTTGTTTAGGCACAGCCTGACAAAGGTTCTTTGCAGCTTTCATCATACGCATAATGTCCTTCAGAGGATGTAAGCTTGTGGTTTTGTAATTATTACTGCACTAGGGTTTTTTGAGAGCTTGGGATGGGTGAATGCATTTCACTGCTGAGAGATAAGCACAGCAGCAAGTCAATTGGAAGTAAAGCTTCCTTGTGTGTAGTCAGAGGAAACTCTATCTCTGGATTTTCTAGCAATGTTTTTTTTTTTTTTTTCCTTTTGAGTTTTTGTAGGTGTTTGCCATTTCTCTGCAGGAATCAGTTCTAACACTTTCCCCCTTGAAATTCAATTCACAGTCTTCCTTTTCACTGCCCCACATATGCAACTTTTTCTGGTGATTCACCTTTCATTGAAGACTCTCTCATTCACATGCTCTCACCATTGCTGATGCCAAATTGATTTTTGCCCTTTTTTATTTTATATTCTTTTATTATATTTCTGTATCATTTACACATATATTTGTAGCTCTGTAGCCTATCATAGTATTTATAGTCTTTTTTACCTTTTACATTTTACCTACTCTGCTAGACAGAAAGACAAAGTGAATTCTCTAGCAGCTCCAAGCTGGGGGTACAAGGGTAGATTCTTGGGGAAGCCAAAGTTGAAACTAGTTGTCCGAGCCACATTTTCATAAAGTTAAGTTCCTATCTAAAAGAGGGGTAATTCAAAGAAGGTTGAATTGGGAAGGAATTACTTCCCCACTGATGTCTCTAAGTGGGATTTCTGTCAGATATGCCAATTTGCTAAACTTATCAAAGTTAGGTATGCATCCATCTTTGGGTCCATCTTTGGCATTTTCCACCTGGCCAACTGTGCACCTAAGGATCCTGGTAAAGGCACCCTCTTTTTATCACCTAACTGTGTGATTTTAGCACCAACAAAAAGGCATCACTGCCCGCCTTCTTCTTCCACAGAAGATCACAAGTGCTCTCCCTCCTCTCCTTCCCCCTTGTTTTTATTGATGACTGCACATTGCACTTTCCCTCCAGGTTCTCGTGTGCATCCGCAGCTCTTGCTGCATTACCCCTGTGCTGGACTCATCTCCCCGGTGATTTGTGTGCATGATCATCCAATTGCTCACCATGCAGGCTTATCCCTCTTTGCTAGGGGCATCCCTGTGCAAGATGTCATCTGAGTCAGCTCTTCCCGTTGCGATCCCAAACGTGGCCCAGGGGGTTGATGTAAGTGCTTGCTCTCTGTGGCCTAGTGAAGAAAAGAACCTGCACTTGCAGGTTAGTTGTACATGCTTGAAGTGGTAGGGTTTGATTTACAGCTTATTTTTCTTCCCCTCCCTCTCCCCAACTCCCCAAAGGATGGAACACCCACAGTCCCTTCAGCTTGGACCTGTTTCTATGCTGGTTTAGTCCTTGTTCTCTCTTTGCAAAGCCTTCAGGCAGCTCTGCTTATGCTTATGGTGGCTACCTGGAGTGCACACCAGCAGAGTAGAGCTCAGCTCTTCCCAGGTTATGATATAGTGGTAGAGCCCCAGAAGTGCCAGCACAGTGGAGGAGCGTTCTCCAAGCTGCCTCCAAGGCAAAACTGGCTCTTGAGCAGCTGAGAGATCAATAGAGAGCTGCTCCAACAGGCACGAGGCTCCTGGCGTTTTTAGTCTTTCTACACAAGTGCATGGGTGCAAAGATACACAAACTCAGCTCTTTGATAGTCATCCCAGGTGCCCTTTAGGCTAGCTTTTCTTCCTACCACACTGTTGAAGGCACAAATGAAACAGTTGCAGTTTGGTGGTCTCCCACCTCAGGTATTTTAGGCTCACTGCAAAAAAAAAGAACAAGAATGAATGGTGGGGTTTGTTTTGGTTTGTGTTTGTGAAAAAATTAATTTCTTCACTTAAGAAACCAGTTTTTCTGGGAGATGAGGACAACTTAGGTTCATCCTGGTCCATGAAGGCTGAGGTGCTCACAAAGGGAGCTGAGTCATCTTGATCCCCCACATAGCCATCTGGAGGAGGCTGGTCCCACCTGAAGGTGCTTCAAAGCCTCTCCATGAAGAGCTGGAGAGCTGGATCCCAGCTTTTAACCCTTCCTTCTCCTCTAAAGCTTGCTGGAGAAGTGTCTGTCTTGCATCATGTCCTGGATATCTGGATATCTTGCGACAGGAATAAGGCAGAGTGTCTTTTCCAGCTCAGTGCTCTGCCTGAGCCTGCTGATGCCCACCCCTCAGCTCTGTCTGCTCCCAAAGAATTGTGCTTTTTTTTTTTTTGCTACTAGTCAAGTGGGTGCTAAAGAAGCAAACATCTGTCAGTGAAGGGATGGGCTGAGGAAATGTAAGCAGGCTTTTTCTGCTGAACACAGAGTGCCAAACAAGGAAGACTTGGTGTACTTGATTAACTGCCATATGACCAGGGCTTGGGAAGGCTGTCTGTGTTGAGGACAGGTTTTGTTTTGTAGCAGTCTCTCCCTCCCACAGCTGAGTTTCGATGGCCTTCTGTGACATTTCCTTGTTTACTTGTGCTGTGTCTTTCTCTTCCAACCACAACAAAATATCCACAGACCTGGTGTTGGGATTGAGGAGATGCTGCAAGGAAGCAACTGGGACAAGTGCAGGAAGCTGGGGGTCCAGGTGGAGGTCCTTGCCCCATGCACCAAACTGCAGGAGGACAGGGTGCCAGCCCTTGGCCAAGTTGGTGCACGCGTGTTGTTTCGAAAGCACCATGGCCTCCAGGCTAACAGAGATGGAGATGTGATGTGCTGGCATGTACACCCAGGGCTGCAAACTGGTTGTGTTTTCATTTGCAGAGATTTTGGGGTGTCAGTCATTCATATACATGATCGTGTTCTTCCAGCATCAACTTTTGCCTGCCACACTTCCTCTCCTCCCCTTCCAGGCATGCCTGACCACAGATACCTTCTGATTTACTTAAAGACTTTTCATCTTGACTTCATTTTTCACACAAATACACACACACACACACAACACAAACAGCTAGCCCCCTCAGGTCAGGTCTAATTCTTCCCATGCTTCATTCCCAGATGGGTTTCTTGCTGGCCCCATTCTCTGCCCAGCCAGTGGGACTGAGTGATGGACCCATCTTAGTTCATTTGAAGGGAAAGCTTGTCTTCACCTGGTGCCCTCAGCTTTTCTTTTCGTTTGGGTTTTTTTTAAGAGAACAGAGACTTGCAAAAGTAGGTTTCTGGCCACTTTCCTCCTATGTAACTTCTCTGATGTCTAGTGATTAATGAACTTTTCAGCTAAGCCCTTTTTGGGACCCTCTCAGAGTTGCCTTTCCTCTGGCTAGAGAACAACTTGAACAAAATATGTTAGAATATTGTATCCCAAAGATTGTGATTTTTCATCACATTTGATCAAAACTGGACAAAATATTCAAAAAACATTCATGAGAGAGGACTGTGCAGGCAGGCAAGGACTTTGTGTGTACATTCACATACACCCAAATACCGTGTGACCATGTTAGCCTTGTTTCCTTAGGAAACTGGTCTAAAAATATACAGAATAAACATTAATTGTTTTGGTTTTTTAATGTTGAGACTTTTCCAACTTTTGGACCTTAAAATGATTCCATTTCAGATGTGACCTTCGAGGACAAGTCCAGTTAGCTGTGTTTTTATAAGAGCACTATTTTCCACTTCTTGACATGACTTCTAACACAAGTTAGACCAGTGACTGCTGGTTTCTTAATTTCAGGAGATAAAGTGCTATTTCTACATTGTGGTTATATTTGGACTCCGAACTGCAGGTGGTTGCTATGAGGAGAGGGATTCTCAAGCCATGGTGTTTGTATCAGTAGCATGACACTGTTTTCACATAGGATGGACAGCAAGCTCTATTTGTCCAGACTGGTCAGAGTCGTATCAGTCCGAACATCTTGTTATTATTTTTCTTTTTTTCTTGGAGCTGTGGGCTAGCAGTGAAAAGAACAGCATGAGGGCTAAGGTGTCTTACTACAGGTTGCAAATGGGATTGTATACCTGAGATCTGGCTTGGACTGTGGCCAAGACAGGTTAGCTGAAGATGAGGACATGGTCAGGTCCTGTACACAGGAAGGCATCAGAAGAGCCTGCCTTCCCACAAGAATGTCACAAATTCTATAGAGAGGAGGGTAAGTGGAACCATCTTGCCTCTTAGTACAGAATGTGAAATAGAGCAATGAGATTAAGTGACTCACTCAAGGAACCTGTCACAGGCCGGGTTAATGCTCAAACCCTTTTCACTGAGCTGTGGTTACTTAACCATGACACAGTTGAGTCTCCCAGGGGTGACCTGATCTCCAAGCATGGAATGCAGGGCCCTTCTAGAAACCAGTCCTCCTCTAGCTGTCATTTAAACAGATCAGTTTGTTTCAAAATAGTTAACTCTCTGCATCTTCACTGCTCACTTAAAAATAAAACATCTCAGGGAAGAGCTAGGGCGGGATGCAGAAATAAGGGGGCGGAGTTTTGGGGACAGCATGCAATTGGTTGACCTAGATGCCCTTAATAATCCCTTCTGGTCTGTAAACCTTAAAATGTGGTAAGAGTTGAATGAGGAATATCTACTGGAGGACTCATTATCTTCTCATCAGTTTCTCATGGCTCTCTCTCACCTGGGTGGCAAGGTTTACAGAGAGAGATGGTATCTTTTTATCGACATTGGGTGTTACAAAAACTCTACCACTATAAACTTGGGTGGTTCATTGAGGAATTCCAGTACTTTGCAGCACCCTAACTTCATGCAAGCTGCTCTCCCTCCACATGGCTGACAGATGAGAATCAACCTGCAGGGGATTTGTGGGTCATTCTGACTTGCCCAATGCTCTTGTTTTCCAAAGGAATCTGGTGGCACAAACAAATGAGGCAGAGGACATGGCCCCCCTCTCTCTATGCTGAGGACTGTGACAAGGAGAGGGATGAGCACTGGACTTCAGTGAGTCACCACGATCACACCCTCGCCTCACTACAGGGCGAGTCACTGCTTCCCCAGCTGGAGCTTCTGTGAGAAGGCACTTCTGTAACACGGCTGGCAGATATTTCCCAGGAGGATGCGTAGGAAACTGGAGTTTCCTCATACCTCCGAGGTAGAGCTTACACTGGGATTACTAAACAATCAGTAGTCTCCCCTGCTCCTCACTAGAGCATTGTGCCAGCCTGGGTAGCTTCACCAAAACTTTACCTGCTATATTCCTGTGTGGGTAATTTGGTGAAGGGTCACCCTTAAGACTGAGAAAAGTAGACCTGAGGAAGATGTTTTTTTTCCACTGGGGAGCAGCAGCACTAACAGGGTCTAGATCAGCCCTCATTTTTGCCTCCCACCAAAGTCTATTCAGCTGCAGGGACAGTCCCTACATTAGTCACCTATCTAATCCTTATTAGCAGGGAGCTTGAAGGCACTTCTTTATTGCATCTTCCACTGGGAACTGACGCTCTTGGACTTACAAGATATTCTGGTTCTTATATCCTGTGTTGTGTGCAGGTTGGATGGGGATAATTAATTTGTCCTGTCCATTTTCTGACATTGTGTCCACCAGCACTCAGCTGGTGAAGTTCCCTTCTCAAAGACAGCCTCTTTCTTTCCATGGGATACTTTTCTTCAATAATTTATGTAATCAGCAGGACAAATACCCTCCAGCCTTTTCTCTCTTTGGTCTTAATTCCATTGCATCACTTGTAATTATATTCCTGATTTGAAATTGGTGAGGGGGGTGGCGTGGGAAAGCCTATTTGCTTCTGTGACTACAGCACAGCCATCACAGGAAGAAATGAGGAGAGGGTGATGGGGAGGGACTGATCTGTCCTTAGGCCATCAGCTCTGGGCGTGGCAGGAGCTGCTCTTAGTCACTGGGGGACAGCCACTGCCAGCATGCTCCTTGGGAATCTGTGACAAAACAGGGCGGCTCTGCAGGAGGGCAGCACGTCCTTTGCTGCTCCTTGTGCTTTGGCTGGCAGCTGTGGTGCATAACCAAGCTATGCTTCATCCTTGAAGCCAGCTTGGGTCCTTGGGATGTGGAGCTGTGGGCTGTAATTTGGCTGCTCATGTTATCTAGAGGATGTTTTAAAGAAAAAGGAGGGCAGCTTGTGGTACACAGCCAGATGCTCAACCTGAGGCATTTGAGTGTGATGGAAAGGCTGGCAGTGATTTATTGTTGGCTTTCTGCATTTGCTGGAGTTCATATCACTGATATATATGCAAGACTTTGGTAAAGTAGGACTATTGCAAATTACTCTCTAAATAAGTATTTTACTATCTATGTGTTACTTTGGCCACTGAATTTCTCTTTGACCTGCTCAGATGTTGGTGTTGAGGATTGTTCTAAGGTAGTGAAAAGGTGGGAGATGGAAACCCTGTCTCTTTTCAGTCGATCTGACCTCACTTAATCTAATATACTCAGCACGAGCCCATGGGGTACAGCAGCTGCGTGCTGGAGATAGAAGTCGACTCAGTCCATCTTGGCCACATGGTTTAATAGGCCTATGAAATCTCTGGGTCAAAGGCCAGCCACCATGCCCATCTTTGTCACATCTCAGTGATGTGTATCCTGGCAGGTTTTTCTTTTTGTTCCTCCCCGGCATGGAAAGAACCATCTGCCGGGTTGGCTTTCATAAGAATTTTGAAAAATACCAATTTCCCTTTGTGCGAGGGGGTGGGGGCACACAGGACAGAAGGAGGAAGGAGAGCCTGACCTAAAACCAAGCCAGTATTTTCAGGGATTTTAGAATAGCTTGTATTGTGTTTCCTACTCCCCAAGGAAGGGTTGTCCTCTTTCTTCTTTTCTCTTTGATTCGATTCCCTGCCACTCTGCAAGCAAGTCAGAAGCTGCAGCTGCTGCTGTCAGCTGGGAAGGGAGTCCCCTTGTTTAAAAACCATGTGTTAATCCCTGGTTAGAACAAGTAGCAATGCTTTATGCTCCCCTTATAGCCCCCTTTTCTCTCTGCATCTTGACTGCCTGGCCGCAGACTTACAACTTGTGTGAAAACACAGGCAGGCTGACACCAAAGAGACTCAACAAGAACCACAGGTAGCATGAAGATCTGTAAAAAAATAAGCTCAAAGCCTGGACAAAATATAGTTTTGAGAGTAGGGTGGCAGTCAGAAAGGACAAGTGTATTATGAGGTCTGGGGTAAAATTTCCTAAAGGGAAACCTTTAGGAGTAAGAGGAGCTGTTTTTGTCATAGCTGTTGGACACAGATGGGTAGAAGTGTTTGCTCAAGGGGCCTGTGCTTTGTTCCCAAGGAAAAGCCAGCAGCCCAGTGGGAGAGGAATTTAAACAGTGAGGTAAGGAGAAAGGAGGATTTGGCTCTGCCAGATGGAGACAGCCATGCAGGCAGTGCTGCAGAGTGATGGGTAAATAAGAGGCCCAAGGGGTTCAGTAAGTTTACCAGCAGGTGTGATACCACAGCATTGATGGGTGAATGCAAAAGGTGGCCTGGGGCTGAAACA
This sequence comes from Passer domesticus, assembly GCF_036417665.1. Lineage (NCBI taxonomy): Eukaryota > Metazoa > Chordata > Aves > Passeriformes > Passeridae > Passer > Passer domesticus. The sequence goes on along the minus strand of NC_087512.1, from coordinate 3,526,421 downwards.
GGAGAGAAAGAAAGAGCTTTGATTTTGACCATCAAAAAACTCCTTCCTATCTTTTCTAGTAAAACAAGAAAATGAATCTGCACAAAGACAGGGAAAAGGGACTTAGATGGTGGATGGTACTTACAGAAAATTGAAGTTACAGTGCCCTGTAACTGTTATAGATCATAGCATGATTTTGGTTGGAAACCCTTGCCACAGGCAGAGACAACTTTAGACCATGTCACCTCTAATGGTAGAAAAGAGCACAGGTTTTCAGCTCTTTCCTAAGGTTTTGAAGCAGAAAATTGAAGCAGACAGAGGTGTATCACCCAGGACCACTGGAGAAGGCATCCCACCACACAGCACCCCAGCTACAGCCAGGACCCCTGCTCCCACCCCATGGCTTGGCTGGATCGGTCGCTCCCCAACATGCCCCACATCTCCTTGTCCACAGGCTGCAAGAAACAACAGGGCTCCCCGCAGGCTTTTCCTGCCAGCCTTTTCCCAGATGTGCCGCTGCGGGCAGACCAGCGATGCCCACCCACCATGGGCGGCAGGTGGGCCGAAGCTAGGGCCGCTTCCCCGCAGATCACTCGCGACCTCTGCTCCGCGGTTTGGGGGACAGGAAGGAGCCAGCAGCCACGGCCTGCACCCCAGGCTGCTGCCGTGCCTTCCCCGCCGTGGCCCCTCGTTAATAAAGAGGTGTAATTGGGAGCCCTCCCTCCATCCCGTCTGGTGTGAGGCCATTTGTGTGCCGGAGGAGGAGGGGCAGGCCCGGCGCTGAGGGGGGAGGCGGCAGCGGGGGAGAGAGGGAGGGAAATCGCCTTTGTTTGTTCAAGTAATTTAGGCCTCAGATGTTTTCGAGAGAGAAAGGCAAAAGGAAGGTTGATCGGCGCTGGCAAAGGTGTGCTCCTGGTGCATGAAAATATGCCGAGAGCAGAGGGGACAAAGTGCAGGAAAGAAGTGTGGATTTAAGCATTTTGCGTCTGGTTCTCAAGTTTGCCAGGCGAGATGCGAATCTTGGAAGAAGCCCAACCAATAACAAAAAATAAACAAACAAAAAACTAACCAACTGAGAAAAAAAAAAAAAAAAAAAAAAAAAAAAAAAAACCAAAAAACACCAAACCAAAAAAAAAAAAAACCCAAACAGGAAAGAAGTTTGGTCTGCTTCTCTGGCTGAAGGGAAAATAGGAGAGTTGCTAGGTTTTGCCGCCAATTAATTTTGTTTCTGTTTTATATGTGCTAGCACATTACTTTTGGAGTCAAGATTTTCTATTTCATGTGCACTACCACACTGCCTTTGGTGTTAAGAGTGCAGATCTTCTATGCCTCCCTGTTTCCCATCAACCCCGTTAGACATCTCTTTTTTTAAATGAGAATAGAAAATCAAACAAAACAAGTGACAAACATTCTTCTGTTCATTTTCAGTTGAAGTAAAACTCACATTTAAGCCTCACTGAAAGACCTAAACTAAGTTGAAAATGTCTGCACTGTGAAGGGTGGGCTTTACCATTGAAACCCTTGTGTTTCAACTGTGTGAAAGTTGCAGAAAAATGCACATGGGATATGCAGAATTTAATTTTTTTTTTTTTTTTTTTTTTTTTTGCAAGTTAGAGAATAGGGTAGTGGTGTGAAAGAAAGAATTAGTTATGGCAAATCTTATTAGTGTCCATTGTAAGCAGAGAAGCAGAGACATATGGGACCACTTGCAAAATTATTTCTTGTTTATTCAGCTTCGTAACCGAAGCAAATTTTTTTGCATAGTGTCATTTATTTGGCAGCTGGAGGGGTGTGGAAGGTGTGCGTCTATGAAGCAAAAAGGAGGGAAGAGAGAACACAGTGTTGGTATTCCATTAAAAGTGATGCTCAATGCTTTGTTTGTCAGGTTTTGGCAAAGCTTTTTGCTTTGAAAGCCATTCAGAGAGGATCGAAGCAGATGGCAGGGAGATCCTGTTTGTGTTATTTTTGGACATTCCCATTGAAAGTCTCAGATTGTTGTCCTTTTTCCCCCTTCCCCCACTCATGCATGTTTTTCTTTCTTCCTTCCTTTCCCCTTTTCTTCTTGAGAACTTTTTTTTTTTTTAAAGCATATATTATTAATCATACAACATCACCTAAAAGCTGGGTGTGCTCCTGATGAACCAAGCTGTGGCTAGTTTATATTTTTGTCTGTCTAAAATCAGACAAAGCGGTGGGAGGACTGTGTCCTGAAGCAGTACAAGCAGAGTCAGGAGAGCGAGCTGGGAGGCCAGACTGCCATTTCGTGGGGTTCAGCTCAACAGCAGCACATTTCTCTGGCAGACCAGCAGCTGTATTAAGCCCAGGCAGCAGGTTTAGATTGAAGGTCTCTGATAAAACAACTTTAGTGACCCACATCCTTTCTAAGCCCTTGTGGAGGAGAGGACCAGCTGGAGATAGACTGGAAAACTGAACTAGCCCCTGGCTCTTTGTGCTGGTCTTCCCATGTCATTGGTCTCAGGCAGCCTGGAAAGCTTTCATTCTTCCATGGTCCACGCTCAGATTGTGGTAGTAAGAGAGAACTTCATTGCCTCACATTGCTGGTATAAACAGCTTCCCTGAGCAGTAATTTAGTTTCTAGTAACAGCGCTGGAAATGTCTGCAGCGCTTTTCATGTGGAAGTCTTCACAGAAGCCCTTCACAACCTTTGTGCAGGCAATCCAGCAAAGCTGAGCCCGGTCCAATCAGTTAAAGCACTTGGCTAGCCCAGGTCTGTCAGCGGGGATGTGCACACACAAGGAGGATGGGAGGTCTTGGCTGCAGTTGGTATCCAAAAGTTCAGGTGATTCACCCGAAGCTCCTCCAGATGATTAAATCTCTTAAGCTAAGCTGGAAATCTCGAGGAAACAAGCATTATCATGCTCGTTCTGTCAGTGGTTATTCCCAGATGGAAACAGATATTTAAATCCTCAAGTCTTTGCATCAGGTGATATTAGCAGTACTTTGGCACAGGAAAATGGTTTATAAGGACATAAAGCTTTGGCCCAGCAAAATAAGCAAATTAACTTTACAGGTTTCACTTTTACTACTGTAACACTAAAACACAGTTCAGTGCAGGTTCTGTTTGAGTTCAAGGTGATGATTCATCTTGGTTTTTACATTGATTGAACCTGTATACCCACATCCTCAATGTTTTTGACTGTTTTTTTTTTTTTCTTTTGTAACTGGTGCACTGAGGGAATCCACTTCATAAACTCTCATTTTGTTCTTAATTGAATGAACACTCAGAAGTCTTTCATGTGCGTTGCAGCACCTGAGTTTCAGTGCTGTAGTTGCAAGGTGGTAGTAGGTGACTCTTTATGTGTGATGTCCCTCAAGGTGCATTTTGTTGGATGCAATAATCTCCGGAGGGGAAAAAATAAAATTAAAAAAAAAAAAGAAACCAAAAAAACCCAAAACAATCTTCACCTTCCTGTCACTGTTATCTCTTGCTGGATGATGAACATCCCCTTGGCAGTATTTTTGTTCTGCAGTGCTGACTTTTTTGCCTGCCTTATTGAAGTTTGGCAACACCTTTTTGTTACCTACTGGATGAACCTTCTGCTCAGAGGACCTTCCCATGCTCCTGAGGTGGCACGGCTGCTCTGCCCAGTGAGGATATCCCTTCAAGAGCTTCCAGGGATAAGGGCTTTCCTAGTCTGGTGCTTTGAGAAAGGAGCCAAGTAACAGTCTCAGACTAGACAAAAGGCAAACTCGACCTACTATTTATGTAGTTACTTAAACATGATTTAACCTAAATAATGCACACTGTGACTTGGCCGGGGGAGAGGGGGAAGGGGAGGAGAGGAGCTTGTTTCTAATGAGCCAGGAGACAGGACAATTAATTACATATGAAGGACAGATAACTGACAGCAAACTGTCTACAGTAGAGAGAAACAAAATACCGATGTGAACAATTAAAGCGTCCATGTGATGGAAGGGTCAGCGATTTCTCATAGAGCAGGCGGCTGGACACGGCCCCTGGAGAGCCACAGTGGATGCTCGGCTGAGCGGGAGGCCAGGTGGGCAGAGATTTTGGGGTCCTCCACCATCAAAGCTGGGCAGGCATTTCTGAGGCTGACAGGCAGCGCTCTGGGCATTATTTTCATCACATGCGCTTCTGACAGCGGAACTGTTAGCTACTAATCTCAGCAACACGTGTGGCGGGGAAGAGAGCGGGTGAGGCAGCAGAGCAAAGGCTCCACGGGCAATTAGGTAACTGCCTCAGGATGCTGCCAGCCACATGAAGAAGAGCTGAGATGATGGAGGTTTTCCTTCCTTTTTTTTTTTCTTAAAAATAGTTAATTTTCCTCACCGTACCCTGGATGTGGAAGCACAAATCTCAGCTGCTGGCAGTTAAATCTTTGAGGGCCATAGCCAGAAATTTCCATCCTTCTGCTCACCCTCCCTAAACTGCAATGAAATCTGGCATGACTTATCACTCACAACACCCCTTTCATCCTCCCCTCTTTGCCGGCCCATCCTGCAGTCAGCCCCTGGCTGTAAAGGTTTGAAGGTAAAGGCCGATGGATTAGCCTAGGGAAGGGCCAAAGGTTAAATGAGCACGGCTAACAGCATGCAAAGGGCTACGATTGAAATATTTGCTGAATGTTGACAGGCAGCAGAATAGAGGCAGACAAGTGGCAAATTCCTGTTTTCTCCTCTAATTGAGAAAATATTTTGGGTGGTATTCAGGCAGGCTGCAGATCGAGACAGGGAAAGTCAGCCAGCCAGAGAGGGAAGGATGGGAGGACTTTAATAAAAACACTATTCCCACTAAATGTTTCCAAAAGCTTTGCGTTTATTCTTGTGGAAATCCCTGGAGTCTGGGGATTACCTTTTTCTTGGTCATTTTTGCCATGCAACTACAGAGCCAAAATGCTGCCCCTCTGAACTTGATATGTCTTACAAGCGGAATTTGACCAATTCTTCATGTTTTTGCAGCTACAGAAGTCTTTCATTCATTGAATCCTAGAAAGATTTGGGTTGGAAGGAACCTTCAAGATCATCTTGTTCCGAGCCCCTGTCATGGTCAGGGACATTTTCCACCTGACCAGGTTGCTCCAAGCCCCGTCAAACCTTTCTTGGAAGTCTAGCTTAATAGCATTGGTGTGCTGCTGTGAAAAATCCAGATGTTATGAGGATCTATCTCTCATCTGCTGGATAGCAGATTAATGAGATTTGATGATATATTGATAAAACATGGCAACTACTCAACTCTTGATTTTATTTGCTTGTAACAGGGACAATACTTAGCTGTGTTTCAAGCCTGCTGGCCTTGTAACTGGACAGGACTGTTACAATCATCATGGAAGTGAAGAGAGAGAAATTGTGTTTTTCAGATGCATTACAGGTTGACTGCGCTGAATTCTGCCTTGGGTCATCCCTCTGGCATTCCTTGCTTGCTCTTGGATGTTAGTAGGAAGCTCTGGTGGCACTTGTGAGGAGGAAATTCCAGGTTGATGTTACCAAAAGCAGTTTGGTGGCCTTTCACACCCTGACATCTTCCTTCAGGGGGTCACTTAATCCTGCAAATGCCCTCTGCCTTAAGCCTTCAGCTTTATCCTTCCCCAAAAGCTCCTTCAAAAGCTGATAATGTACTGAGAAGGTTTTAATTAACGCCATTTCCTTATTTCTTAGAAATATGGTCTTATTTAAGGAGTCGGGGAGTAGGGGAAGAAAGATGTAAAAAGAAACAGTTCCTCAAGCCAAAAAAGCAGCATGAGGGTCAGCAAAGTTTACGTTCCCTTCTAAATGCTCTTGTCATAAAGCTGGGAGGATGACTTATAAAATGTTTTCTGGAGTATGCCATAACTGCAGCAGAGGAAGGTTTTGGCAGGAGTGTACCCAGTTTGTGGCCAGCAAGTTTTGTTGCATTTGGGCTCTTGGACTCTCATATGCTCCTTAAGGATACCCAAGAGGCAGTCAAGAAATTCCTAATAGTCAATATGATCTTGGTTAAAGCTTCAGCATTTATCAACAGCTCCAAAACTTTATTGTTGAGCAAAAGAAAGGAAAGCTTGCCTGTCTTTGTGGATCAGCTTCCAGTGAGGCATGCTGAGGGCTGCCAGGGTTCCATTCTGCTGGCCTTGCACCACAGTTGCTCCTGGAAAGCAGTTCACAGGGTTGGGGCAATATTCCTCATGCTGGAGCAAGGCAAGGGATGATTCTTTTCTTGCCTGTGGCTATGAAGCAGCTGGTGTGTTGGTTGCTCAGCACTGCAGATTTTTGCCTTGTGATGGGAATAAAGCAGCACAGTCAACATCTTACAGTGGGGAAACTGAGGCACTAGCAGAGAGTGTGTCCAGAGAAGGGAGTAGAGCTTGGGAAGGGGCTGGAGCCCCAGGAGAGGCTGAGGGAGCTGGAAAGGGGCTGAGCCTGGAGAAAAGGAGGCTCAGGGGGGACCTTGTGGCTCTGCACAGCTCCTGCCAGGAGGGGACAGCCGGGGGGGTCGGGCTGTGCTCCCAGGGAACAGGGACAGGAGGAGAGGGAAAATCCTGTACCTGTGCCAGGGGAGGTTTAAATTGAGTATTAAAAATTTTCTTCACCAAAGGGCTATATCACCACTCCATGAGGGATTTAAAAGCCACATGGATGTGGCACTTGGGGACATGGGTCACTGGTGGCCTTGGCAGTGCTGGGGAATGGTTGGACTCCATGACCTTGGAGTAATCTCCAACCTAAAAGATTCCATGCTTCTGTGCCTCCCTCTGCATAATGCTCTGTGTCAGCATGAGCTGAAAGTGAAGCCCCTGACTCATTCAGTCATCAAACCATCCTCCTGCCTTTAAATCACGGGTCTGTCTTGACCTTCCCTTACCCCCCTCAGTCTGTGCCTGGGTTGCACAAGGGAGAACAAAGTGACACTTGTTTGCCTCATCCAAAGAGCTCACTCAAGCAGGTGATTGTCTTGCCTCCTTTTGCAGTCCCAAAACAAAGTGTTGAAGTGTTGTTCTGGGATGTAAAACATCCCATATATTCCCCTGGGACTGGATTTTTGCTTTCTAACTGCAAGTGGCACTGAAAGGAAAAGAGGTCAAAATTGCAGGATAAGGGAAATAATTCCCAGGTGCTGAAATTAGGAGAAAGATGTGAGCACTCATCCTCTGCACTCCTCACAGTGCAGAGAGCAAGGCAGCTTTAACAGCTTTAGTTGAAGTCTCTAAAGAGCTGATCTTTCATTTGCGACCCTGCCAGGGGAACAAAAAAAACCCCAGAAAACAAAAAACACCCCCCCCCAAAAAAAAAAAACAACAAAAAAACCCCAAAACAAAAAACCCACGAGCAAGAGGATGAGAAGTAAATCAAATTCAGTTAAAAACTTGTCATTGTTTATTTGTTTTGGGGATGTTAAGAGGCCAGCACATCTGAGACCAGCACAAAACTATGTCTTGCAACAAAACAGCAAGGACCATGGTTCTCAGCCACAAGCCCTTGTTCACCTCCAAAAGGGAAATTTGTCCCTTAAGGGAGGCTTGGTTTTATTTAATCATTAATTATTTTAGCACATGTGCTGCTTCATGTTCTTATGAAGGTTTGGGGTTCTTATTCCAAACAGTTTTGGACCTCAAAACCCAGGTGTATCCAGCATGGAAGCCAAGGAATTGGAAACATGGGGTTTGTGCTTAAAATGAAAGTTAAACTTCCTCTGTTTTGATCTCCCTCCCTTCAAATAAAGGATATGATAGCACACGCCATCCTCTGTAAGAAAAGAGTTAAATCTACAAAGCACTTTGAACCCCAGAGTGATATCATTCATTTTATTTGGTCTGTTCTGGTTTTGAGTCAAAATGAGAAGAACACAAAAAGATCTTGAGTCAGCGCTGCTTTTGGTTTTTTGTTTAAATCTGAAACACTGAAAATGAAAGGGCAGCAAGACAGGAAATATAAACTGAAAGTAAGAAGGAGACTTGAAGAAGCCCAAGGGAAATGGAAAATCTAAACTTTGCCGGGGTGTCTTCAGCTGTAACGACCTGAAGGTTGAGCTCACCCCCAAGTGGGAGATTGTACTTTTTCATGCAACAAAAAGAGAAGAGCTTCTCTCAGGGGACTGATGATTCTCGTCACTTCAACAGTTCTAATTTCTAAAATAATTCCCATAATACCAACATCTTACTATGGAGGAGTGTGGTGGTGATGTTGTTGCTGTGTTGCTGTTTAGGCTTTTTTGTTGTTTTGTTTGGTTTGGTTTGGCTTGGTTTGGTTGGTTTTTTGGTGTTTTTTTTTGTTTGTCTGTTTTTCGTGGGTTTTTTTGTTTTGTTTTGTTTTGTTTTTCATGGTGGTTTTGGGGTTTTTTTTGTTTTTGTTTTTTTTTTTTTTTTTTGTTGTTGTTGTTGTTGTTGTTGTTGTTGTTGTTGTAGGGAGAGCCAGACCACTTTGGTTATCAGTTATCAGGGGAAACTGAGGCTCACAGCTGTAACCCGAGTTGCCACAGGGTATTCATACATGCCAATGCTGTTCTAAAAAGCTTATATTTCATGATGTCAAGGCTAGTGCTTTATCTTTCAGCCGTTATATTTCTACAGGATTGTCTACGCAGTTGCTCAGGATTTCATATCAAGAACCAGCTTCTGACCAGAAGTTTAGAAATTTGCCTTCTTCACAAAATATTTCTTGATTTTTTTTCCTCACTGTGTGGCTTCCAGCTCATTTCTCTGAAAGAAATTAAAGGAGCCTCCTACAAGACCCATGACACAGAGTTTCAGTGAAGCAGGGACCAAAAACAACTGTGTCTGAGTAAATGTCTTATTTGGGTGTTTGTAATCTGACTCAGCAGCCCAGACCTTGATTTTTATCTTCTCAGAGGATTGGGTGGGAGGAATGGGTAATAACAGTTCAAAGCAATGCAGCTTCTAACATCTGGGGCTAAAGGGAGGGATGGTATTTTGCAGTAAGGGCTATCAATATCTTGATGTCATTGTTCAGTTGTTTGCCCTGCTGTTGTAACATTTTACAACCAGAAAAGAAGCTCAGATCATCCAGGCTTCCTAAAAGACACTTTGCTTGCTTGGAATATTTTAGGAACTACAAATATACTTCATCCTTCCCCCACTGATTTTGCTTGTAACATCTCAAGAAAATACAACAACCAAGCTTGGGTGAAAGTGATCAAATGTTGGAAAGATGGTGAAGTAACATGGGTGGAAGCTGATAAATTTGATAAGTTTGGTTGGAAAGATCTCTCTCAGACTTTAAATGAAAACAAAGCAGAACCTCGTCCTCCTTAAAATGTAATTTTTCTGTCAAAGAATAAAAATCCACTGAAATTGGGAAATTGGAGGTTTGGGTTTGTTTTTTTTTTTTTTTTTTTTTTTTTTTTTTTTTTTTTTTTTTTTTTTTTTTACTACAGGCATTCTCAGAAAACCCTACATTGCCTTTAGGGAATTTAAATGAAAACAAACATGCTTTTTTTGGCCACGTTTGGCTAGATAAGAGAGTTCATTTGGGTATTTATTTATTTATTTCTTCACTGACACCATTGCTAAAACAAGTCCAAACTGAAGATTTCTAAGCATTCTAGTTCCTCCTGGTGCTTTCATTTAGGCCTTTGAAGCTCTAGGCAGGCCAGGGAGGAGGCTGGAACTGCATCTGCCAGCACTCTGCTTCTCTGCCTGGGCTGTCCCTGGCCTCTGCTGGGAATTATGGAGGTTTTGGTTGTGTTTTGTCTCCTCTGAGGCAGAGTAGGCTGCCTGGACAGCAGCTGGCTATCTCTCTTTGCTTGCCACTGATTTGCATGTGACCATGCAGTTTCCTGTAGTTTTAGATCCAGCTCTAGCAGCAGCAGAAAGGCGTAGGTTTAGGTCCAGTCTTACGCAGTGGATTTGTGGGCCACTGTGACTCAGAGCCTCGGGGTTTTTTGGACTTCCAAGACAGACGCTGAGACAGCTGATACAGGAAGCTGGGGGTGGCAGATGGCCTTAGAGCACTGCTAAAGGTGAGAATGTGATAAGACCCACTAGTTAAGACAAGGCTGGCAGCCTTGCACTAACACCCATAGGCTTCATGGCAGGGAGGTGTGGGACTGTCAGGGATAAAGGGACTCAGGTCTTCATAGAATCATAGAATACCCTGAAATGGAAGGGATCCACAAGGATCATTGAGTCCAGCTCCTGGCCTGGCACAGAACACCCCCAAAAATCACACCATGTGCCTGAGAGCATTGTCCAAGTACTTCCTGAATTCTGCCAGGCTGGTGCTGTGACTGCTGCCCTGTGGAGCCTCTTCCCAACCCTCTGGGGGAAGAACCTTTCCTGATATCCAACCTAACCCTCCCCTGATACAACTTCATTTAATTCTCTTGGGTCCTGTCATGGCTCACCAGAGAGGCTTCAGACTCCTCTCATATCTTTGACACTGCATACTGATGATGTGGTTGGGCTTCCTTGGCCAGTGAGTGGCAGCTTGTCACAGAAGTAGTCCCTGAGTGTGTTGACCCTTTTGCCCACATGTTTAGGCATGATATGGCATTGGGGAAGCTCCTCTTTAAAGGTGATTGTTGTCCTTTGGTTCTTGTGAGGCCAAGATTGGCAAACACGGTCCCTTAAATTTCACCATCAGTAGTCTTGTAGATGCTGGAAGTGAATTTCCAGGTCTAGATGGATTCCATATGCCTGTATTAATCCAATATTTGGTGAGGAGAGCTTTGAAGGTGTTCAGATCTGTTGTATAAATAAAGGAGTCACAGCTGAACACCTCAGCTATGGTAGTTTAAAGATGATCCAACTATTTGTTTGAAAAACTACTCTCAGGCCCTCCTATAATGAAAAGATTTATGTGATTAAACATGGGAGAAGGGAAGCAATCAGAGACAGTGAAGGAGTGATTTCTAAATATAAAAACCTCTCAGAAGAAAAGCAAGTCAAGGACCCCAAAAGTTCTTAGAGTCACGCCAATAGCACAGTCATGAGAGGACAACATCTTCCCTTACCACAACATACAGATGTATTTTGAAACCTCGCTATGGAGTTTACATGTGAAATTATGTGCTTCTGGGATGGCTTCATGCTCAGAAGCTCCAGTAAGAGTGGTGAAAGGTGGTACATGCTGCTCCTTGACCTGACAAGTGGCATCCTGTGAACGAGCACATTAGAGGATCTTCTGGGGCTTTCCGTGTAGACTACAAAATGCCCAGTGTCCTCATTCCCTTCACAGGATGAATTAGTTGGTTTTGTGAAAAACTGTGACCTCAAAGGGGATGCAGTGTTCAGGAGTCAGCTTGGATACCATTAGCTCGATGTTGATTGCTCCCAGCTCCCACATCTCAAAACGAAAGTACAAGAAAAAATAACTCTCCCCTTCCCAGTTTTCCACGGTGTACCGCCTTCCCATTGATTTTATTGCAGTTCATTGTTATCCCTAATGAGAGAATTCTGATTTAATGGAGTGTTGGACAGACTGTAGTCAGCACAATTCCTCTTTCCTTCCACCCTATTTCTGTAGAATAATGTAATACGATCTTTAGCAAGTCCCTTTTTGTTTAAAGGAATATCCAAATGGAAGAATAAGACTGATTGCCGTCTTGGTGTGCTTTTCTGTTCTCTGGAACACCTTCCTGCAGTAGTAACATCAAATGTAAAGACTGAGGAACTTGACCTGGCAGGTGCCAGCTCTTGGGAATACAAATGTTCAGCTGTAGGAAATATCTCTGTTGCAGCAGCGCTGTGGAAGTAATTAGGCAGAGGATAATGGATGGGTTGCAGTGAGATAGGAGGGAATGACTCCACAGAGGTGCTTCATGGTGAGATCACAAACTACAACAGTGGAGCGAGGATGGGCCGGTGATGTCAGCCAAAACCTGTGGTGAAATTCATCACCTCACACAGGACTTCTCCCTGGCTGTTCCTGCTTTTACAGGTTCCCAAACATGGAGACCCCTCCTCAGGGTGACTGCAGCAAGTGTTAAAGATAGAAATGCTGCTGTGTTTCAGTTTTACATGAACTTCTGGCTTCTGTTTCCCCTGTTACAAAGTATTTTGCATTCACAAAGCACTTCCTCCTTCCTGACAACTGCAAGTGGGCTGTTTGGGTGGGGAAAGACTCGTTCTCTAGTACCAGGCACATGGTATGAATCTTGGGGTGAATCTTGTGGCTGTTCTGTGAAGGTCCAGGATTTGGACCTGGTGATCCTTGTGGTTGGTGCCTTCCAACACAGAACATTCTATGATTTTCTGATTCTTTATTCGGGATCACAAAACCAGCATCTGGAAAACTCAATGCAACCTTTCCTTTGAGGCGACCATTGCCACATGCTGCATGTTGCTTCCCTACATGTGCAGATGCAGGTGGGGATGAACAGGGATCCTAAGACAGACAACGTTCATGTAGATCAGTTCTTGTAAGTAGAGGAATGATCATGAGTGAAAGCATTAAATTTCTTCAATTTTGTTCTGTTGTTGAGTCAGGCTGCAATGGAAAAACACAACCTTGAATCAGAAGGTACTGCCTTCAGGAGTATCATCTCCTCTGCTTTGTGTTTGGGAAGGACTCAGATGTAGGCACCTGGCTAATCAAAGTGCTCCTTCCCTATCAGTCTGTGCTACACCTTTCCCTCTGGGCAGCATCTGTGCCCAAACACAACCCCTGGAAAGAGGAGGTCTGCTCTTCCTCCCCAGCCACCTCTCCCTGCCAGGGATTCCCCTGCTTGGTCTCATGTAGCTCTGGTGGTAATTATCATCATCTCATGGCTCAGTGGGGTTTGCCTCCAGAGGAACCAGCCCTATGGCTTTTGGCACCCATCTGCACAGGTATGCAATATCTCACTGCAAGTTAAAAAAAAAAAATTAGAAAAAAAAAAAACAAAACAAAAAAACAAAACAAAAAAAAAACTGAACAAAAAAAAACAAGGAGAAAAACAAAAAATCAGTAAAAGGTGTTAAAAAAGTCGTTTTCTTACTCCCCTTTTCACTCTGCCGTTTAAACAGCTTTGTAGTTGTCTGGTTTAGAAAGCTATTTCTCAGGCTAATCTATGTTTTTTTTTAACCTTGAAGTTTTCATTTCAGCTTGAAAAACAAACATAACTTCTGTTTTGCCCACAGACTTGCTCCCACCCTGCCACAATGTTTTGTGATGGCGAGCCATGCAGTTCCTTGAGCCAGCCTCTTTTCTTTTTTCCTTTTCAAAAACAAAAATCAAAAATCTCTGCTTGTCTGCACTTTCCAGGGATGAATGTTTTTAAAGATGCAGTGTGGAAATAATAGTGTACTTTAGGAAATATGGGTTTTTTTCCTTTCCTGAGGTCTTTATTGCCACTTTCTTTCTTTTCCTCTGGTTTTGCAGGGTCAGGACCTTGGGATATTAAGGTGCATCAAAACCCGATGCAACTTTCCCCCCCTCATAGTCACCTCCCCTTGCTCTGGCTTATGCTACTATAGGAAAAAATAAGGTGACTTGGAGAGTTAAAGAAAATCTTAGCCCAACATCACAGTCATCATGTCCTGAAGAATGTGCCAGCCTAGTTCAGGAGATGAGGATCTCCCTTTTCCTCCTCTGGCTGGAAGTCTTTCAGTGGGAATCTCCTTGCTGGAGTGTGGTGCCTCCTTGCCAGGGGAGCAGCACATGGGTTGATCTCTGTGAGCAGGTTAAATAAACAGGACTATGTTTGGGTTAATTGTCACTGGTTCTACTGCTCTCCATTACTGATCTATCTGGGAGCCTGGCCAAGGAGCAGATGAGGGAGACAGCATCGTCACCTCCCTCATCGTCTTCATTGTGTCTGGATTTATCCTTTTTCTTTTCCTTATCCCTCCACCCCTTTTTCTTTTCCTTTATTTTATTCTTTTTTTTTCACTATTTTTGTTTTTCTCTTTGGCTGAGCAAATAGGCCAGATGGCAGTGAGGGGAACAGACAACAAGTGAGCCATGGCATATGGGCAGCCTGTTTAATTTCAACTCCTGTTGGGAAGTGGCTTGCAGGGAGATAAGTTGCAAAAGCAGAAGAGAAGGAGGAGTGTGTGTTGGAGGGGAGGGGCAGGAGGAAGGGAAGACCCTTTTTGAGATGAAGCAGCCCAGCTGAGAGGAGTCCGGGGCACAGGGGACTGAAACCTTGGCTGCATTCCTGACACAAAGCAGTAAATTAGCTGTTTCCGTGTCAGTTGGTGCAGGAAGTCTTGTTGGCTGCACATGGGTAGGAGAGATGGGGATGTCTGCCTCAAGCAAGGAGGAGGAGAAGGAGGAGGAGGAGGAGGAGGACATGTCGCCGATTTCCATCTCACTCCCCCTGTCCCAGGCAAGCTCCAGCCACGTTTAGAACCTGGGATGTTTTTTTGCCCAGCTGCAGAAGAGGAGTCTTGCTGCCTAGATGATTTTTTAGCTTTGCAAATAGGATTGTGTATGTTTTGCTCATATGGGCATCAAAGTGAGATCACCCACTAAACAGTCCTTTGAAGCAAAAGGCATAACTTTTTAAGTTTTGAAACAAAACAAAATAAAAAGTTGACACAAAACAAAATTAAAGGCGGCTTAATAACAATGTAGTTGACAGTGATTCCCCTTTCCCCTTCTCTTCTGTTTTGGCCTTCTTTTTTCTCTGTCTCAGTTTTCTTTTTGGATTCAATGTGCAAGCTATCAGTTTCTGGCTATCTATTCACATCATTCATGCATTTTGGATTTTGTTGACTAAGACCAAAGGGAGTCTTGCCTTAAATGTGTCCTAAATGATTTAGGAAGAAAATTAGAGTGAATTGCACTAAATTATAGATATGTGAGGCTTCCTGTCTTTGTTTTGATGTACTTAGACTTTGGGAGAGACTGAGGAGAGGTAGGTGTACTTTTCTTACTTTTCTTACTTTTTGTAAATATGCTGCTTTTGAATCTCAGCTACTTGAAATGTAGTTTAAAATAGCTACACAATGTAGGAACTTGAGAAGTCTTATTCCTGCTGATTCTTAGTGGGTTTGGTGTTCCTTGGTACAGGTTCTCAACACCTTAATCCCAGAGGCTTTCTTAAAAAAACACCCATTTTGGCCAACAACATCATAATTTTGTTCTATTTGCTCCTCTTTGATGAGAAGAAACATGGAATCCCAATAGGATCATCACACACATGGACCATTTGGAGCTCTGTGCATGTTATGAGCATCCTGACTGTGGGTGGAACTCCATCTCAATGTGCCCATGTCTGAGATTCAGCTGTGAGCTCCATGCTTGTGCTTGCCAGGGTGGGAAAACTCTACACACCAATTAGCTCTGGAAATCCTGATTCTGTTGGCAGGAGGCAGATGATCCTGGGCAGCAGTTGCACTCTAAGCCTGCACAAAGAACTTTTTATATGGCTTTAATTCTGTAGAGAAGTTTTTATTCACTAGAGATTCTGCAGAGAAATGATTATTCATCACTGGCTTGGTGGAGCAGAATTTTAACTTACAGCTCAGGCATTCCTCCACTGATTAGTTTTAACATGAAATAGAAACACAAGCCTGTGATTTATTGGTGAAATATTTAAGATAGATTGTTAAATTATTTAAATAGCAGAGTTTAAAGCAGTCAAGATAAAACAAAACAAAACAAAAAAGGCAGTTCATCCAAATAAGAGTTCAGTTTTCCTGAACTTGAAAAACATACATTTAGACTCACTAGTTATCTGAAAAAAAAAAAAAAAAAAAACTTTCCACTTTTATTGCTCTCACAAAAAAACCCCTAATTTTTAATCT
The DNA here is from genome assembly GCF_036417665.1 of Passer domesticus. Taxonomy (NCBI): domain Eukaryota; kingdom Metazoa; phylum Chordata; class Aves; order Passeriformes; family Passeridae; genus Passer; species Passer domesticus. The sequence goes on along the minus strand of NC_087512.1, from coordinate 3,510,798 downwards.
TTTTCCATTTGTTTCATCTCTGTGAATTCATCTCATCCTTTTTCTCTGTTTCATCTGCAGTGCTAGTAATTGTTGCAGCCTCCATCATTTCCTACCATTCATCTAGCAGGTATTTGGGCATTCACCCACACTGGATGCAGCTTTCCTCTTTCTTCAAATGCTAATGGAGAGTTTTTTTGACTTACTGTTGGTAAACCAGGTGAGGACTGCTCCAGTCTTCTTGCCTGGGTTTGGACATCACCCCATTGTCTTGCCCTTAGAGGTGACCTTCCATCCTACCTCGAAAAAGCTTGTTTGCATCTGCTACATTTGTCTTTTCCCAGTTGCCCTCTGGCATCTGTATGGCATTACCACAAAGTAAAATCTGAGATATCTTCTCAAAGGAGGAGAGAGAGGTCATACTTGTGGTCTTCAAAGACTCCAGAGTGGTCGCAGTAACAATGTAGACTTGTGGAAGTGTGAATAAGCATAAAGATATTTTGCGGACCCTTAACATTCATTTAATAAAATCACAGAACAGTTTAGGTTGGAAGGGACCTTAAAGATCATCCAGTTTCAACCTCCTGCCATGGACAGGGACACCTTCACCTTCCACTAGACTGGTTTGCTCAAAGCCCCATCCATCCTCACTTTGAACAGTTCCAGGGATGGAGCCTGCACAATTTTTCTAATTTTTTCCCCTAATTTTGAGATAAAATATATGGGACTTGCGGCATCCTAAGGAGCGTTTAATATTTTCAATTTCTGTTTGTCTAAGATTCTCCAATTTGAGAAATCTTGCTCACTTCCTCAGCCATGTCTGTTCTGAATATCAGATCAGTGGGACACATGAAAAGCAAAGACGATTAGGCTTTGACATGTCTTCAGTAAAAACTCATGGGAAATGTGCATCAAGACCCATAGACAGCTTTAAAAATTTCAGTACTTTCTCTTCATCTACTCACATTTCACCATAAAAAAGAACTATTTTTCAAGTCTGACCTCCTCTAGCAAACCCTTCGTCTTGGGCTGTGCATCCGAGAAGGAGAAAACTTTCAAGGTCTGATTATTTTAAATGTGGCAGCTGGAAAAAAGATAATTAGGACAGGCAAATCCAAACAGTAGTTTTGCAAATGGTATTTTTCTTTTTTTTTTTCCCTCTGTATGTCTATATTATACTTTTCCACCTGCCTTCAAAGAGAAGCTGATAAAAAGGATTTGCTTGGCCTTTTTGTTGCTGAAGGGGGAGGGTGTCATTTTTGTGTAGTGCTGCGAGACAGATTCTGCAAGTGAAACTACCCCAGCAGGGGCAATCCTGCCCGGAGGGGACAACGCCAGGGACTGAAGCAGATTTTCTTTTTTTTTTCCTTTGCTCTCCTTTGTGGATTTGTTGTGCCGTGGGACCGGGTCCTTTATGGCATGTTAGGAGTGGGGTTTATGGAGCAATCAACTCCATCAGCAGTAGTGGCAATCACATAATGCTTTGGTCCTTTGTAATAGATTTTGTGTGTATGAGCTGAAAGTATGGCCAGGAGGGAAAGGGATGTGAAATGTTGTCTTTTTTTTTTTTCCCTCTTTTTTTTTTTTTTAAGTTGGAAAGAGTCTGTCTGAGTTCCTTTATGCTTTTCAGGCTCAGGGATGAGAGAGCATGTGTACGTGTGCGCGTCTGTGCCCATACAGTCGCTCAAGTGGGAAAAAACCCCGTTTGCAGTTCACACAGGAGGAATTTCTGATGGAGACAACAGTGCTAAGCAGAAAGGCACATCCTGATCTCTAGCAAGTGAGGGGCACGCTGGCGGACACACGCACACAACACATACTCTCCAGGCGCTCTGCATAATACGTGCAAAGCGCTGCCCTTTAATGAACGTAACCTATGGTGGCTGGGATGCAGCCGGCCAGACCTCACCATTAATAAACTGGGAACATTCTTCTCCTTTTTAGTCCCTTTCAATGCCAGCCCTGCGTTTTGATCTCCCTTGAATGCTGCTCCCCCTCATTTGGGGCTCCAATTCTGAGAAGATTTGGCGCATTGTTTGAGGTCGCAGGATGTCGGATTGATTTCGGAGCTTTTGTATTGACTCCGGGCTCCTGAATGAAGCTGTCATGTGTGTCTGTGGTTGGCTAGCAGGCTGTCCGGCTGCAAGCTGTGCCTTCCTTTGTTGTTTAGGCCTCATTGAGCTGAGGGAAGAGGCTCATTTCAGGGTGATTTACCACCACCCAAACACCAGCTGTCTGTTGTACTGCTGCTTGCCTCCACCTTGGATTCAGTTCTTGTTTCCCTTCCTTTCCCCCCTTCTCTCCCACTCTACCACTGTAGGCACTTGGGTACTGGTTCTTCAAAATGTGTGGATCACCCTGACAGAACAGCAAAAAAACACAACAAACACTGAATGTGTTGTTCTTCCTAATGGTGTTTATGCAGCCATGGGGAATTTTAGAGTGTGCTGTTGCAGTGCTATACATAGTCTCAAAGAATGATATCCCACGTTGGAAGGGACTCACAGAGATCATCGAGTCCAAGTCCTGGCCCTGCACAGGACAGCCCCAAGGATCACACTGGGTGCCTAAGAATTTTGTCCAAATGCTTTTTGGACTCTGGCAGACTTCAGGCCTTCTCTGGGGTGGTTCCAGTGCCCGACCACCCTCTGAGTGGTTGTGCCAGCTCCCTAGGGAAAAAGCTGCTTCCAGTATTTTCAATTGCCGTCGCTCAAAAGAGAGAAAGGCTAATGAAAACCAAGCAGGTTAGAGCCCAGCTGGACCTGCCAGCTTCTGCAAGGTGCATGGCACAGTGCTAAGCCAAGCCCACCTCTGGAGCTGAGCTTTCCAGCCACAGACTTGGAAGACAGGATCCTACTGTTAATCCCAGCCAGCACAGAGCCTGGCAGCTCCCTGGAGGCCGGCCGGTGCCATGTGCCTCGTGTCTGACTCCTTTAAGCAGGGCTGGCAGCTCCACACGGGATGGCTCTGGGCAATGCTGCAGTGATTTGTGTGTGCCCTGCACCTCCCCTGGAGCTGCTGGCGTGAAACGAGTTGTGACCGACCCTCATTTGACTTCTGGGTGATGCAGTTCAGTTTTTCTCGACCACAGGCTGTTAAAACTGGCAACTGCTCAGCTCCTGTCACCCGTGCAGCTGAGATAATTAAGCCTGTTACTATTATTACGGGTTTTTTTTTATTTTTCTGCAAACTTGGGCCAACTGCTGGAGCCCATGGTGCAAGGAGGTGGGTGAGGCCAGCCAGATTCCCTATAAGAGGCGGATAATAGGACATATGTCAGGGAGCCTTCTTGCTCTTTTTCCTTGGGAAGGGTGATGTCTGGCAGTGGATGTGAGTCAGCAGAAGGCAAAGCAATCTTCCCGGTTGGAAAACCTTGTGCCTACCTGCTTCTAAACAAGAGCACCTCATGTTATTAAAAGGCCAGGAAACATCAAAATTATTCTCAATGAATTAAGACCAGACATCTATAGCCAGTCAGATAAGGCTCCTCTCTTTGTGGTATTCTTTCTTTCCCTATAAGCATCAAGCACTGCTGGTCGAAGAAAGGAGGGAAATATTAGGAGGCAACAACCACAGCAGGATAGCCCCAGCGAGGTGTTTTAATTTCTTAACAAACTCCTTGGGCCCTGGAAACTGTAAAATAACATACAGATAAACAAACAAAAACTCACTAACCCTTAGCACCCTGTAGGGCTCTGTTTCAGATTGCTGAATAAAAGCTGAAGTTGCACATGCATGTTTAATGTAACACAAGGCGTGTGCTGTGGAAAAGCATGCTTTCCTCTAATCTGGTTCCAGACAGAAGCATCCAAACAGAAGCCCCTTTCCCTATCCCCACTGAACTGCTTGGTGTATGTGAGGAAACCCCTGAATGACAAGGCCTCCATCTGCTCTGGAACAGAGTTGCGACTGGCTGCAAATGTTGTCCATATGCTTTTTTTTTTCCCTTTTGCCTTTCAACTTAGCTGCCTAATGTTAGACACCTATCTGCAAATTAATCATCTGCTCATAAGGAGCTTTCCTAAAATAAGGTGGAGGTAGTAGCTCATTCATCCAAAGCACATTAAGAGAGGTGCATCTGCTGGAAAAAGAGGCGGGATTATTTATCCAGTGCATTGCTTTCATTTGGGTTTTCTTAGGGAATTGAAAGCCCATTCATTCTTGTAGTGCCAAAGTAAAACAAAAAATACTCTCAAGTTTTGGGTTCATATTTCCCTTGTTCTCTTGATTTTCCAGGTGGTTATGGACAACATCTTGTAATGTCTCTCTGTTAAATAAAACTGGTGATACTTCCATTTGGGCAGAAGAACATGGCCATGGTTTGCCATGACCTCAGGTGGCATTACACCCATAGAAGGGTCTAAAAATTGGAATATTTTTCCCTTGGCTTGTGGTTAAAAAAGGTTGGATTATCTTATTTGACATAACAACTTTGCAGTGGACAGTGGGACAAGCTGAGCACCAATGAGACATATGTGGATATAGTTTCCTTACCACAAGTGTATGTTTATGCCATAGCCACCCCAAGGCATCCAGTGGCTTTTTGGGAAATATGTGAGTCTTTCCTAGTTCTTGTTATAATTCCAATTTGTCTCATGCTGTGGGGTGTCTAGAAGGTAAGTCTCTGTGGTTAGAAAAAGGGGTCTCCCTGTGCCTCAATTTCCTGTCTCAAACACAGTATTAATACTCTTGCTTTAACTTAAAGTTTAAGCACTTCTGAGAAAAAAAAAAAATGCTTCAATAGATTACAGACCAGTTGTTGAAGGATTGTAGTAATTGGGCAAGAGTGAAACACCTTTGACAGATGGAAGTCACAGGCAGAGGAGGCCAGTTGGAAGTAGTGCCCTGAAAACCTCAGAGTCTGACAGCTTGTAATCAGCAGCTCAAACATGAGGCATTTTGGGTAGTTATCAGATTTGGTATCAGTACAACCTTTTCAGTGTTGTAGTTTTTTCCCAGCTTCTCTTTTGGAAGGAGGAAAAAGATAATTTCTGCACATTATCTGACCTTGCTGGGATTTGTGAGATGCTGAGCTCACCAAGAAAGAGACCTCTCCACACCTGGCAGGTTGCAGACTCCCCCAAGGCGACCAAAAGTTTATCTGCCTGTTTTTAATTCCTGCCACCAAGGGTGATCTCTCTGCTGTGCCCTGACATTGAGCAATGGCTGCAATTCCTTTTAATCATGGCCTTTCCCTTCCTCATAATTTAGGGCAGAGCACTTCCACTTGGCTAAACTCACTAACTGTGTTGGGATCTTCTTTTCTATATAAATTAATCCAGCTGAAATGTCATGACTGTTCTGCACATGAGCAGATTCTCCCTCCGTTTTCCAGCAGATGCCAAGAGTCTTTATTTTTCAACTATGGACAGCAAAAGTCTGGAAGTAGGCAATGTCTTTGTGTGCATGCCTATGGAAAAACAAGTAATTGTGATACATTTGTGAGGACTCCACTGGCTCTTTTTGACTCCATGCAGTTTAAATTCAAGCAGCATTTTTACCAGGTCTGGAATCCCAACTCCTTTCTGCCATAGTGATTTATCAAGATGTCCAGGTTTGATAAGCCACAAAAATACTTTGGTGAAGAACCAAAGTGACAAATAATCCCCAGAAAAGGACCCTGTTAGCATGAGGAACCTTGCTTCTTGGATTGTATTCAGTCAGTCTGATGGGTTTTCGACAAAAACAAAGATGTCTGAGGTCAGCTTTTCTCTCAGACTGTTGGTTGCAGGTAAAAGGAGAGTGAGTGGACTCTGTTTCATTGCAAATCTCAGTTGGTTTGAGCACCAGTCCCTGGAAGTGTCCAAGACCAGATTAGACAGAGCTTGGAGCAACCTGGTCCAGGGGAATATGTCCCTGCCCGTGGCAGGGGGTGGAACAGGGTGATCTCTAAGGTCAACATTCCAACCCAAATATTCTATGAGTCTATGTCACAGGCATTGCAGAGTCTGTACCAGCAGTGTTAGGTGAGAGGGTGTTCTTGGATCCCTGGCATGGGTTTACCAGGGCTGATGTGGACCCATTGGTCTACTGAGAGCAAGTCTCTCCTGAAGACTTTATTGTGCCAAATCTGGCCACATTAGAAACAAGTAGGCATTAAGCTGGTAAAGGTGAACAGGAAAGGTAGTGTATGAGCTTTTCCTCAAGTCACTACTGTTTGGTATTTGTATTGGGTGAGTATGCTAGATATGTTCCTGTTCATGCAAGTGTATGAAAACCATGGGTTAAAATAACATGTTTCTTTTCAGCTTTGCTTTCCCACTGTCTTTTTCCACACACCCTGCCTTCCTTCTGCCTCTGACTTCCCTAATGCTGGGATATTATCCTCTGGGGAAGCCTTCCTGGCAGATTGGGAGCTCTCCCTCTGCGAAAGTAAACCTCCCAGCAGCACAGGAAGAATCCACAGGCTTCCCTGATGCCCTTTCTTCCCCTGCTCCTGATCACAAATACAAGCCTCTTAGTCTTCAGTGGTTCAGATTGTGCTGATGTTTTTCCTTCCTTATGTCTTATAGGGAAAAGTCATTGGAGATGCAAAACTACTTATGAGTTGTGGTTGCAGAAAAGGGAAAAATTCTCAAGTGAAAGACTCAGATCAGGTCAGTCAATATGTACCTTAACTGGTGAAATCTAAGAATGTCTTAACATCTGGTGGATTTGATCTGTGTTGTTGCATATCAGAATTCCTGGACACAAACAGAGTCCTTGGCATGATTGACAATGGTACAACATTAATGTTTTTGTGTTTGTTACTTGTAGAAAAACCCTCAAGCAAGATTGGGGTTTCATTGCACTAGGAGATTTTAATTCCCTAGCCTGGCTTATTCCCATCTGGTTTATTTATTCATGAATTCTGTTTCTTTATAAGAATCCACTCCAGGCAATGCCTTTCTTAAAGAATATTACATTTCCTTGCTGGCTAAATGCATGCAACCTTTGGTCTCCTACTGTAGCTGCCTGGATGGGTGGTAGTTCATTGCATGCTTTTGTTCTGAAGTGACACCATCACAAGGGCGTTCTTTATTGGGGTTCCTCATGGCATTTGTTCACAAACCAATGGCCAGGTTTCAATATTCATTACTTGGAATGAATGGCCCCTTATTCTAAAATTGGTCAAATTGACGTTGGTGGGATCACTGGTAGGGTTCAGTAATTGCAAGTGAGATGGACTGTGCTTGGAAGAACAGCCAGCTGGTGGTCTCTTCTGTCCCCCTATCACTTGGCACTTATTCAGACTAGCCAAGTTCATCCCTGACAACTTTTTTTTTTTTTTAAGTTCTTATGGCCTCCTCTTTGTAGCTAAAGATGAGTTTGAACCTGGAGATAATTTTTTCCAAAAATGAAACAAAATTTGGTTTGAGCATAAGCATTTTATAAAATCAGGTCACCCAATGTTAAATGTGGCAGAGTGAAGCAGCTGGTCTCAGTTACCAAATAACTTTGATCTCTAATGTATCTTGAGGACAGCCTGTGACTGGGTTTAGACCTGAGGCAGATTCAAACTATGTCCATGAAGCTCCAGAAACTCCTGATAGTTTCCTGAAATGAAAAGAGATTAATTCTTAGGAAGAAAAGTGTTTTTCACCTTCAACATGCATGTTCATCAACTTTAATTAATAATAGTGTCTCAAAGCCTTGTTTTGTTAATGTTTGAGATTTGAGAACAGATCTATCGTATTTATACACCTATTCATCCATCCATGTACATGTTCTGCAGTATTCTCTGTTGTGAGGAATATTGGTCACACTTACAAATTCTTTCTAAAATTAAGTCTTTCATTGATTTGCTTTGTTTTCCTTTGTGCTTTTATTAGAATTTTCAAATCAACAAATTAATTGTCATGAGCTGTATCATCAGTTTACCATCAAGACAAGGATTCATATTACTTTTCTTTAAAAGACTAGCTTCCCATTCTTTCAAATGCAAGCTTAATATTCTTATTTTGAGGCTCTAACACATCAGGGGAAAATTAATTTAGAAATAAGCACTCTTTCTAATCTTAGTCTTTTGTATTTTGATTTACTCTGGTTGAATTACTTTAAGGAGACCAAAACACCATTAAAGCACTGGCAGCATAGATCAGAAATAAAGTTGGAACATTTTGATTGCAAAGAGGTTTTAAAAAGCACTGTCTCTAGCAAACTCTGGGTAGTAGACCTCAAACTCACAAATGGCAATATTTTAATTAGCGTGTAGGCAACAGTTTTCAGAGGGGAAAAAATATCCCATTCTCTTTGATGATATCTGGAACTGTGATAAAATATTTTTTGCATTCAGTTACTTCCTGAAATCTAATTTTTGATGCCTGATGGTGTGTTGACCATATCAGTACCTCTTTATTTTCTGTATCAACATAAACTATTGGGAAACCGCTTGCTTCAAAGGCTGTAAAGCTCATTCTTCATGCTCCTGGAAGGGTCCTGTCTATATTTCAGGGGATAGGAGGTAGATGGGATGGAAACTAGTACAGGAGGGTGGGTGGTAGTGTGCAACATTTGTCTGCAAATGCAGGACCACAGATCAGCTTATAAATTATCCCCTGGGCCTTGTAGATAAACACAGACTTCTATGGTGACATCGGCTGGGAAAGGCAAACACTTGCTGATGATTGTAGGCTAATCCTCCAGGACAATAATTGCCAGAAAACCAAGGAAGCATTTTTTTAGGAACAGCTTGTTTCACTTTGTGAAGGGGAAAAACAGTGCACTGGATTTACTTTTGTTTACAGAGTTCTACCCCTGCCTCCTGCACCCTGTCTCAGATTTGAAAGATTTACCTTCATTATTGTTATTCTTGTTGGGACCTTTTTTTTTTTTCCCCTACATTGCTTTGTGTTTCACTCTGGTGCCTCTGTAAAGTTTTGTGAAAATGCAACTTAGTTTTCATTTGCATGAATGTATGCATATGTATGTGGTTTTTATACCATTAGCTATTTAAAGGCTTGGTTTTAAAGTCACCAACTACTTTTCAGCTGAATTTTTTGTGGAAGGTGATGTTTTGCAAAGAGATCATTTTTCTTTCATTCCTTCAAGTGAATTTGGAAACTGGAAAAAAAATCCTAAACGCACTGCCCCAGCTGAACCAAATCATATCCTCATTGCCAAGGATTTAATAGACCAGCATTTCTTACTTCAGCCTGGAGAAGAAGAGACTTAGGGGAGACCTCATTGCAGTTACAACTTTCTTGTGAAGGGAAGAGGAGGGGCAGAGACTGATCTTGCCAGGACTTGAGGAAATGGCATGAAGCTGAATAAGAGGGGGTTTTGTTTGGAGATCAGGGAAAGGTTCTTCCCCCAGAGGGTGCTGGCACTGCCCAAGCTCCCCAGGGAATAATCAGAGCCCTGAGGCTGCCAGAGCTCCAGGAGAGTTTAGACACCACTCTCAGGGATGCACAGGGTGGGATTGTTGGGGTGTCTGTGCAGGGCTAAAAGTTGCACTTAATGATCTTAGTGGGACCCTTTCAACTCAGAATAGTCTGTGATTCTCCAGGATGCCTCTAGAAGCAATGGCACTCCTTGACCTGAGCCCTGTTTTCCTGAGTTTGGCAAAGACACCAACTATCTGCATGGTATTTTCCATGTTGCAAGTCACTAGTGTGTAAAATCTGGACCTGTCAAGGGCAGAAGTCCAAATGGGCTTAGACGGGGCTGGGATTTCACAACAGGCACAAGGAGCCCAACCTTCCTGTTGGATTTGCACCAGACCAGGAGAGGGACTGGTGGTCTGTGTTCTGCGTCCTCCCAGTCCAAATCAAACCCTGCATGATGATGTGGTAGGTTAAACAGTGCAATATAAATCCCACCAAAGCTTTCAAATCCTCTAAGGGAATAGAGCTGAGTGCTCTGAAGAACTAGAATAGCATCCCCCATGGATGGTCTCAAACAAGCTTTGGGTCAGTGAAGCAAGATGATGGAGAGGAGTTCCCAGATAAGGTCACCTCTTGCAAGCAAAACCCCCATATCCTTGTCTGCCTTTGGCACCATTGCTTGTTGTTTGTGTGCTTTGTGGGAGTAAAATTTATCCATGCTCTGAGGCCCAGAGCCAAGTCTCTGCACCACAAGCATCCTGCTGTAATTGTAAGGTTCATATATGCCCTTTGCAGTGCTTATTAGATTCCCATTAGTTTATGCTTCCCCATAATGTTATAAAGTTATAATGTTCCTTATTATTTGAGATGTATTGTTGTTTATGAATGACAGTCCTGGACTAGGATTTCCTTGTGCCAAGTAGCATACTAACATAAAGAAGGAAGGATGTTTCCCAGGGAGCAATTTCATTTGTGTGCTTTCTGAGGAAAACAAAAATGCAATTTAAGAACAGGAGGGAAATGTGTGGGTGGGCAAATAATGTGCATATTAGAGTTATGCATAAGGTTAAGAGCCAGAAGTAGCAGAGTGCACCATATCCTCAGCACGTGCAACTTTCCCTACTGAGGGTTTAGTTTTATTTGCTTTCCATTGCTTCTCCCAAAAGGTGGGTGACTGCTTTTATACTTTGATTTGCAGTCGTTGTTGTAGGGTTTTTTTTCCTTTTTTCCCCCCTCTTTGCTTAACTTTTCTGGTGGTTCCTGTGAGATCAAGTGTTACTGAGAAGTCAGATCCCCTTTTCCTTCCCTGTGTTTGGTCTTGGTTTTAATATGACAAACATGTGCCTGCTCTGGAAATGGTATCCATGCTGCAGAGTAATTATTTAGTGAATGGTGGATCCAGTTCATGTTGGCAAGGATCAGATTAATCATTATTAATCATGACCCCTCCGACAGTAACCTCATCCTTTGCCTAAGTGCTGCTCTTTATTAAGAAGTAAAAGCTATTAGAGAATGGCTGAGCCACTGCTTTCGTTGCACCAGCACAGGGCTCGGGACTTCTGGCAGGAGGCAGAGGAACTCAGTTCAAAGCTAAAAATAGATTCACATGGCCCATGTTCCAGAAATGAAATAGGCAGCTTCCCCTGTGGGTTGCTTCGGCCTCGTCTGAGTGTCCTCCTTTCCCCTGAAGCCTCACGAGATTTTGACTCTTTCCAAAGGTTGAACTCAGTGTTAGGGATTAAATAATCTCTCTCAGACCTTTTTTGTTTGTCTGCTAATTTGTTTTTCTTTTCAAACTGAAGTCGATTTCAGTGTAATCTAATGCATGTGCAGTCCTTGCAAGGATAGGATTTTAAGATCCACTTTAAGATCCTGGTTGCAGCAGGATTCAACAGCTGGTGAGACTAAGCAAGAGCTTAGCTCCCTGGGACTTCAGTTGCACCAAGCAGAGCCTAAATCAAGGATTCTTTGAGGATTTCTGGATTCCTTGAAGAAAGCACTGCACTGTTGAGGTGAGGCATGCAGTGATGTTCATCTTGTGCAAAACAGCTGTGAGAAGTCAAACTTCTCTCTCCAAGTCACTGGGCTGTAGTTTGCAGAATTATATAGATATATATATATATGTCAGAACAGAGCTTTCAGTCACCAGAGGTCTTCTGAGAGTAAACAGTTGTTTAATTTATAATTATTTTGGTTTCCCTGGCAGTTTCATGTTCTTTTTTAAGAGGTGAGGCAGTGTTATCCATTGATGTTGTTATTGTTTCAGCAAAAGCACAATGACTTAAGTACTGGATTGAAACCAATCTCCACAACCTTCTCACCCCACAAAGTCCACCTTAATTACTTTTTAAAATGTTTTCACTGGCTGTGTGGAATTCAGGACAATATCCTTTAGGACAGAAAAGGAAAGGAAAACATCTTTTGTCTCCATCTAGCTCTTCATTACCTGGCTGGTAGCAGTAGAAAATTGGAGCAAACCTGCCATGTTATTTTGATCTTTGCCAAAGTTGTTGTGGGAATAACACTGTTCATTGCTTGAAGGAATTTATAGAAGAATAAAAGTAACAGCAAAGATGAATGACATTACCAACACAAACTGTCTGGTAAGCTGCTGTGAAATTTTACATGTTCAGGGCTACTGATAATTTCCCATCTTAAAAAAACAGGGTAGGAGGTTGTAGGAGAGGAGGGTGAAATGTGTGTAAAATAAACCCTCCTCTTTAAATAGCTAACTGTCCTGGGCTGAATTGTGTCAGAGCTAAGTTCCTTTGGCAGCCAGCACTGTTATATCTGCTGAGGGCATAGCAGAGGACTGAGATCAAATTTTGGAGAATCTGCCTTAGCCTTGCTGGCTCTCCCTTACATTTCTTCCACTTGTTAGCAAGAAATGCACTGAGGCATGAAATGAAGGAGTGCAAAGGCTCCTGTACTTCATCTGAGAAAATCTGGATCACACCCCCTCAGTTAATGTTTCTCTCAGCTAAAAGAAATAAGAGTAATAAAAATAAGTTAAAGCATTGGCTAACTTGGAATTACATGGGTGGAATGAAGCAAGAGGAGAGAATTGTAGGAGTGAGTGTGTGTTGTCCACCATCTCCTGTGCCCACATTTATGGCAGAGTTTGAATCTCTGGTTGAAAAAATAATTGGATTCTGCACAAGTTATAAAGACCTAAACCAAGTAAAATTTAAAGAGAAAGGCTGTTAAATGTCTGTGGTATCTGGGCAGTAAAGGGCTTTTAAAAATACTTTGCTGGTATAATAAAGCAGGGTAGAAGATCATACAATCATACAAAGAACTTGGAACTGCAGGAAAGTGTTCCAGCCACTGAGAACTCATAGAAGTGTTATATATAGCACCACTGATAAACACATCCCTTTTGGATCTGGTGCCTATTAAAAGCAACCTTATACCTCTGTCATTACACTTATCTAACCAATTAAATTTTTAGTGTTCAAAATACTCATGCAATACTTGTGCATCTTGTTCTTCCTGCCACGTCAGAGTGTTTCACCCTTCCATGACACAGGTGTTGCCCTTAGCAAGTCGGATCACCTTCGCTTATCCATTCACTTGCTGCTGGTGGTGCTCTGAGGGGAAAAAAGTTTCACTTGGTGAACCAAAATTCTGCAGAAAATTTAATCTCAGAAACGTTTTATAAAGCTGGAATCCTATCTGTGGGATCTGGCTGTGGACTAGAGGTGTTTGGACAACAGATGCCTCAGATGCCTTTTCTCAGGTCCTCCCAATTTCATACAGCAGTTGTGTTCAGGTAATTGCTGGATCTGCTGCTGAGCATCTGAATTCCTGGTGGCTGGGAAAGTTTTTTAGTTTCATTCATCTGTTGGGAATGGAGGCTGGGTGGATTAGTCCCCATTCTTTGGATTTCTGTAAGTTTTGCAGTGATAGTATTATGAAAGAAATTTCCTAAATGTAAACCCCTGAACAAAAGAGATTGAAGTTATGGGTGTCCTCTGCAAGTTCAGCTGTGGTAGATTTGTCTTGCAGTGGGTTACACCTCCCTTCACACAATGCCATTTGTAAGCTGACATTTCTAATGACCTTTTATAATCACCTATTTCCTTTTCTCACTCATTTTATGAATAGTCTTGTACTCACTTCAAGAGTTTTCCGCCTTATGGTCTCCTCTTACTGTTCATATTAATTTCAGAGTGGGTTGGGCTTCCTGTAAAGTGTAGCACAGTGTAGACTGAAGTTCAATAGAACCTTTCCTTTCTACTGGAAAAGAGAGACCAAAAAACTCATAGTCCCCTTTCTTTTTGTTGCAGCAAAGGCTTCAGAAGTGCAGTCAGTAAATTGCCTTTTTTCTTTTTCTTTTAAGACCCTTCTGAATGTGAGCATTAACACAGTGCCCTGCCCCTGTTCAAGACGTAAAGATTGGGGCTCTGACCTTTTCTAGTGAGTGATGATCCCCTTGCACTTTCCCTCCTGAGCTGGAGCTGGTGATGATGTTTTGTCCAGGCTCTTATTCAGGATATGCTTTCAGCCAACTTTACTTGACCCTCTGCCTTCAGTGGGACATATAATTCTGGACTTCCTGCCCTAAATTGCTGTGTACTTCCACCTTGCATTGATGGGTCCTTTGTTCCACCTTGGAGGCAGGTTCATTTTGGTGCTGGATGAAGGGAAGCTGTACTATTTTGAAAATCAATTTGAAAGCCCTCTGAATGAAAAGTGTTGCTAACATGAAAAATATTATTGTTATCAATTGTCATCCCTGGCCTCAAATGCTGAATTTGAAAGGGTCATTTATACTCCTCAAAGGCAAACATGTACCAGCGTGTTAAAAGAGAGCTAAAGCAGCTGAAGAAAATGCTGTGCTGTGGAACTTAGGCTTTGAAATCCTAGGGAGAATTAATAACTGTTTTGTTGTTTTCACTGATCTCACTGCATAGATGGGGAGGGAAAGAGTGATCCCATACCCTCTGCCTTAGCAGCTTACCTGCTGTCAGGAGACTCAGCCAAGGCAGGAACAGCATGCAGATGTATGAGGAAAAGAGCTGGACAAAGATTTGGACTTGCCCATTTGATAATTATATAAGAAGGACTATTTTCCTCATTATTCTCTGCTTTTCTGGCTGCCTCTTATGGAATCACAGAATCATAGAACTTTAAGGGGTTGGAATGGATATTAGAGACCATCCACTCCCTACCACGGGCAGGGACCTCCCACCAGACCAGGCTGCTCAAGGTCTTATCCAACCTGGCTTTGAGAACTGCCAGGGCTGGGGCATCCACAGCCTCCCTGGGTGATCTGTGCCAGTGTCTCACAGTAAAAATTTTCTTCCTGATAGCTAACCTAAATTTCTTGTTTTACAACTTTACTCCTTTACTCCTTGTGCTATCACTGCAGTTCCTGCAGAAGACCCCCTGTCCAGGGGCCCCCCTCACATACGGGAATGTTGCTATGAGGTCTCCACACAACTTTCTCTTCTCCAGGCTGAACAGCCCCACCTCTGCTGCCTTTCCCACTCTGTCATGTTACCCTTAGCAGATGCCAGCATGTGAAGACACCACGGCAGGGTCAGCCTCAGCCAGCCACCTTTTGGATGACAGATGCCATGTGAATCCCGATCCCATCTCCTCTGAGGTTCATGCAAACTGAGCAGCCCGCTCAGAGCTGCTGGGAGCTGTGAGGTGCAAGGGAAGTGCAAAGGCTTTGTGGAGGGTGGCAGATGGAGAGCAGGACCTGCCTTGTTGGTTGGAGTGTTGTGCTTGAAGCTTTGTGGAGCGCTTCACGCCTGTCTCAGTCAGGATGGGTGCAACATGCAACCCTAGCAGAATGGTGGCAGGTTGCACCCTCCTTTCACTGACATTGTACCAGTGTCAATGTCAGGACGATGAAATTCAGGTCCTATATTTCAGCAGGTCATCTGTCTGGAATTGAACCCAATATGTTTGCTCTGCATTCAGCAAATATTTGGTTCTAACACTGGTTATACATGGAAAATGCATTCAGTTAAATTTTCCATCAGCTCTGGCTCTTGGGGAGCTTGTCCTGCTGTTGGGTTGACCATGGTGGGGGGAACATTTTGCATTGCTCCATCCAAATACTCCTTTGTTCTTTATGTCCTTTTACTCCCTACTATATCCCACTTCATGGGTTTCTTGATCTTGCACATGAGTCTGGTTTGGTAAGTGACAGTAGATACGTGTGTACCTTGGGTTTAAAGTCTCCTCATATAGGCCAAATCAGTTTTTTTAAACTTTCCCTCCTGGAAACCACTCAGAAAGCTCTGAGTCAAATAGAACTGTAACCAAAGTGGTCTTTGTAGAAGTAAAAAAAAAAAATCCCTCGTGCAGGGGAGAAATAATTCAAGCTTTAAAGTCGGTGGAAAAAGAGTAGGTTCAGTGCCTATGGAGTTGGCTCACCCTTCAGAGATGCTGAGTCTGTCACAGGTTTCCCACACAACCAATCATGATTTAATTCCTGGGAAACCTCAGCTCTCTTATAAAGGAAGCAGTGAAAGCAGCACTGATATCCTTCATGTTAAAGGCTGGGGAGTACTTGGATATTGGCATGGGGTAGGGATTGCCTGAGGTAGGTTAACTCTAGCTTGCAATATAGTACAGCTCCTACTAGCCTCATGACAGAGGGATGTTTTATTCTTTTTCTTTTTATGTTGTATCTTAAAAAGAAACAGACAAAATTGTGATCTAAAGTAGCTGGAAAAGAAAAAAAAAAGAAAAAACAACCCAAAAAGCCATATGATTCGCTGCAGGAATAAATCCCCTTGGCAACTGGTCCCAGCCTGGAGAATATATTCACAGCTGGGTTATAAACCCTCAGAACCAGCCAACATAACCTTAACTAACACAACATTACTAAGGCACTGCTGTAATAGGATCATTCTGCTATGGCTCCTGGGCATGTTTTAAGTGTCATCAATTTAGTCTACAACTGGAGGCTGTTAAGTGCAAAACCATTTTAGCAACTGCATCTTACATGCAGGAATGATTGAATATTAATGGCTTTTCTTTTGTTGAGGAAAAACACAGAGAGGAAAAGTGAAAATCCACAGGAAACCTCACTGTCTGTCCTTGAGTAGTGAAGTTCATTTTTGGAAGACAGCAGGATCAATCTAGCAGCTGAGTATTGGAGTGGGAGGCCAGGAAATTGACTCTCATTCTCCAGCACTGATCTCCTGTACAAACTCAGCCAAGTTATTTCACCTTAGTTTTCCTTCTCAGTCTTATCTCTCCAAGGAATTATTTGACAGAGTAGTTATTCCACTCCCTTTTTGGAATGAATTAGACTCCACCTGCACAACACTGAGAGCAAACAGGAAAAAGCTATGAGGAATGCAGCCAGGTGTTTTGTCCCACCAAATATGCCCATCTTGGCTATTTTGGTAGTAGAGGTTAAGCACTTTAAAAAGAGCTCAAAATGTTTTGCAACTGAGTGGGAAATATGTTTGCCTCACCTCAAAGCTGGGGTCAGAATAGATGATAAAATTAACTTTGCCAACCTATGTGCTCTTCAGTACTCACTGAGCTGCTCCATCTTTTACCATGTCATGTGTTGGTCGGGGGAAAACAAAAGTTTTCATTTGGATATGCATACTTGTGTTGTCTGCAGTGCTGTGGGGCAAGACTTGTGTGAGTATCCTGAGGCTGCCTGAATATCTTTGTGAACAAGATGACAAGGAGGTGGTAACCACTTTACACAAATTTTGCATTACCTGGTGCAACAAAGTTGGAGCTGTTGCAGGATTTTTGCACAGGAGTGGTTGGACTTTAGATGACTGACTGAATGAGGTGTTGTCAAGGCACTGACACTGTTGGGAATAAAGGATAGCTTGAACACTGGCTATCCTCATAAAGAAGTTAATTGAAATCTCTCTCTCAACATCCTCCCAGCAGGTCAGTGGTTGTGCTTAGAAAACAAGGGAATGAATGAATATCATAATATCTGTTGCAAAAGCTTTTGTGTTCTCTTTTTATCATTGTCAAATCATGCTGAAGAGGCTGCAAGGTGAAGAAACTCTCAAGCTGCATTTTCAAGAAGCTGTTAGGATGAAGACAGAGCATTTCAAAATCAATACTGAAGCTTGAGATCCAAAGAGCAAAAGGGAGAGTCATTATAAGCTGCTTTGCTTCTCATCTCTAATTCCCCATATTCATAACTTAAGCCCTGTCATTTGGATTTATCCTCTGTGGCCTGCAGTGACACCAGGAAAAGTCCTCCTTTTTAATTCTGTGGCAAAAAAATAGCAACACTGCAGGGTAGGATCATATATCCCCCCAGAAGTTTAGGGCTTAAATGTTTCATGTTGGGCACCAGATTTTGCCATGTCCTGCCCCTCCCGATAGTCTCCCTCCTCCTTCCTCTGCTGTTATGCATCAATCATCCTCTTTCCTAGAGGCTGGGATACAAATGTAATCCCAGAGAGAAGGGATACTGATACAGCCAGTCCTGCACATGACTGTTGCTCTGTCCTTGGAGATGCCATCGCTAAATCTAATGACAGGATTTTGCTGATGGGAGTGTTTCAGCTGGGCTGGAGAAAGCAACAGAAGCAAGTAATCTAAGAACCCAGCTTTGCCATTTCTGGGAGCTCTGTTCTATCTCCATTCACTTCTCTAAGTGGCTCTCTAAACTTCTCTTTCCTTTATTACTTCTTAGTTTCTCTTATCTTGGCACTTATAACATCATAAAAATTTCCCTCACTGGTAATATTTTTAATTATGGCCTGGAAATGAACCTTAGATCTGACTCAGCCAACCCAACCAAACAATTCATAGCACATAAAGGTTTGGTGTTGAATTAAGTAATTATTTTAAAATAATTAGGATTCCTGTAGAGTTTGTTTGGACAAAATACCACAACCTCAAATGCTGTTCTGTTTAGAGGCCTTCAGAAGGGCTGCTGGGGTTTGTTGGGATTTTCTTTTGGTTTGGATCTCAGAAATGTGTTTAGAGGAGGGGATGTTGCCTCTGGAAAAATCCCAGCACGTATATTCAGGAGAAGCTGCTGAACCATGGCTGACTTACACAAAGTCCAGGCAGTCAGTGACAGGTTGTTCCAGCAGCACAGTCTTCCTGCTCCTGTGTTTGTTGAACCAGACTTGAGATCACATTATATTCTGCTGGTAAATTTGGGAATGGACTTTGGTGGGAGCCCAGCACTCTCTCATTTGCTAAGCCCTTCATAAACCCTACTACTACTTTTTCTAACTCCCCTCTGGACTTTGAATTACACTGCAGTGAGCATAACACACGTGAGTAAGAGCTTGAGGTCTTTCTCACTTGGGTGGTCCTATTAAAAAGACCAGGTTTGCTGTCTTGGCTCCAGAGCCATTCCAAACACCACTGCTATTTTTCTTCCCCCAGCATTTCTTTCACCTGCCTTTTTTTTCTTCTTTTTCTTTTTTTTTATTTTATTTTTCCATGCCAAATCTATTAATATGTGTTTTAACCAGTTAACTTTGGAATCAAAATATTAACTGCATAAGAGGCAGGTTTATAAAATATGTATTGGAGCAGGGAACATAAAATGCCCCCAATTTCATAGCAGAAAAAAAAATGTATAAAGTGCTGAGTGAAAATTGAGAAGGATCTAACTCAAGTCTTTGAAAATCACTGCCAGTTCCTATATGCTGTATTTATTTTGACTTGGAAGGCTCAATCCAGTCCAGATGAGGTCATTTGGTTGGGAGAACATGTGTCCATGCAGAGCCAGGAGGCAGGGAATCCTGGAGGATGCTCTGGCTGCAGGGCACTGAGCTGCCAGGGTGCAGGGCAGGCAGACCATCTGTGTGTTGATCCTGGCATCAGAGCATGGCTCTGGGATGGAGGTGTTGTAATCTTCCAGTTGATTTCTTTTTAAGGCAGGCAGGACAGTGTAGCTTTTGTGTCCTCAGCTGTTTGCTGTTTGATGGGGTAAGTAGAGGCAAAGTTTGATGTGCTCTAATAACCTGGGGACAGAGGAGTATATTTAGTTAGGGGACTCTTTGGTTACTTGTTCATATGACTTCATGCAACAAAGAGCTTGTTATTTTGTTTGCCCAGCTTTATCTTCGAGCTTGTCATGTTTAACCCTTGCCCTCTCAGCACCTGATACCTGCTCAGCACCATTTTACTTTCTCCTCCTTCTGCACCTTCATCTTCCCTTGCTCCTCTCACCAACCTGGATCAGTATCTGGGCCATTTGTGTCTATCTAAGAAATGTCACTTTTTTTCTCTGGGAGCTCCATCTCTGCTGCTCAGTGCTCCATCCCAGCAGGTGGGGAATGTCCTGTGTCCTCCCCATGAAGCCTTGTCTGTCCTGCTGCCCCTCTCCCCACCTTCCTGCCAGCAGCCTGTTTGCCAGCACTTTGCACGAGGAAGCTGCTTCTATAAAAATAAACTGTGCTGAAATCTGAGAGAGAAGCCATGCCAGCCTCACACTTCATTATTGGTAATGTCAGCCTATTTGATTCCCATTTGCAAACAGTAGCCTGCATATGTTCTTCACCGTGTACCCCATCTCCCTGTGTCTTATTCTGTGAAAATTCAGATTCCCCATGCATGTTGCAAAGTCTGCTTTGTAGTTTGCTTGCTCTGGGCCACAGACACCCCTGCTTCACAATTACCGTGTGGAAAAAGCCTGTTAAGTCACTGATTTAATTGCCTGGTTACTCAGGACTAACACAAGGTTGCCATCTGCAACAGGCTTGAGTCTCTTCTCCCACCTCCTCTACCTTTATAAGATTTTACTCCTCGCAGCTGGCTTTTATTGCTGATTTACAGCAGAAAAAGCCAGCAGAGACAGACCTGTATTTCCTGTTTTTAACCCCAATGTGCACTGCCATATGGGCATTGCTTGGAGAGGGCTGGATGTGCAAACAACACTCCTGCACCTCCAACATTGCCTGGCTGTTATGGTGTCTGCCTGGGTTGAGGACATAGGATGAAACTTGATTTTCCAGGAGAGGTCTCTATTGGAAAAAAACAGAAAAAAAAAAAGGAAAAGGGTGAAGAGGGAGAAGTAAGACAAACCAGGCTTTTTATCAGTAGGGTAAGCACTGCATTGCTGCCCTCAAAACCCCAAACCCTGAGTTGCAGGTCCATGTCCCCACACAGGGATGAGCTCTCAGATGGGTCCAACAAGTGCTGGCAGCAACAAGGGGCCCCCAGTAAAGCTCAGGGAGGGGGGATGTACCCAGAGCTTGAGGAGGAGATGCCTGTATTGACTTTCACTCGATTTACTGGAGCAATTGAGTTTGTCAGTGAAATGTGAGAGGGGCTCAATCAGCTGTCACACTGAGACACTCCTGTCACTACTGTCAATAGCTTCGAGTTTCTGATCCTTTCTCAGATTAGCTCTGTGCCAGAACATCAAATGAAAAGCTGTTTGGGGCATGGGGAGGGGAGAAACTCTGAGCAGTTATCTAGGAATCAGTTTACAGACTTCAAAGCACTGCCAGGTTTATTCTGATGGCCTATAGCAATGTGCTGGGATCCTTAATGCATTTTCAGTGTAATGTAGACTCGGGTCTTCAGCCCCATGTTCACTCATGGACTGGGAGGCAGGAATGGAAGAAAAAGGAAGGTCTCCCTCCCAGTGAACCCAAATGGCATGCAAATGGCCTGCCTCCTCTGGAAGAACTGCTCTTTAGCTTGATGGAATAGGTTGCTGTTCTTACCTTTCATCCTGAAGGACTCTGTGCTTCTCCCAGCACCAAATGGAGACTTTTTCTGGCAAAGATGGGTTATGTAAAGGCATCACCCCCAACAATAGGACAGGAGTGAAAGTAAGTGGGACAGATTTGCCAAGCAGAAAAAATGAAGGGAAAGAGAGGGGGGTTTAGCTAACCCATCTGAGCAGTTTTTAACAGTGCTGGCTCTCAAGTATGTACCTTTCTGTATCTGTAGCATGGTAAAAGCTTTGTAGTCCATGAAGTTCTTCCAAGACCTTTTCCTTGAAGTTTCACTGGTAGGATCTGAGACAGCCTTTTTACTGAGAATCTTTCTATCATAAGTCAATATGAATGAATGAATGAATGTATATGTCTCTTTTTGTAGGAAGAATAGGCCATCAGGAGACTTCTTTAAAAAATACTTCAAGGATTTGAGAACTCTCTTTTCTCTGTTCACACTAAAACAGCTTATGGCAAGGTGAACTCACCATTTGCACAGAAGCCAAGAGGGTAATGCTAATCCTATTACAAAAATAATCTACCACCAAAAAATAATAATAGTAGGGGTGGAGAAGGAATCCTTTTTAGGCCAATTCTCTGAGTAATTCCTGTGAATTTACTCTTTTCTTCTTAGGGTTGTAATGTTAAACATTTTGCTATCAATATATGAGTTACAAAAATTACTGTTTTCCTTTCACATTCCTAAAGAAATTAAAGAAGAGAAAAGCTACATTCTAACATTATTGATATAGGGTTTTGTCCTTTAGAGAATTCTTCTCTTTTTTAATAAATGTTGTCTCAGAGTGAGGCAGGGTCCATAGACAAGGTTATCCAAGTACAGCACCAATCTAGATTTTTTCCCTTGAATGTAATTTTAAAATTTCCATTTTTTCCCTTGTCACTCATATCCATTAGCAAGTTTCCTTTGACTTCAAAACATTAAAAAAATTTAATCTGTTCCTCATTCAAGATCACCACTATCCTTCCCATGCAGAAAGTGGAACTGCATTCCACTGCTTAATATTTAAACAACTCTCTGTCCAGAGCAAGTTATACCTTCTCTCCTACTTGAAAAAAACTCAAAAGTGGCCCAGTTCAGAGTGTGATCTTTAATACCAGAGGGAACCCTGCTTGATTCTCTTGGTTTCATTAATGTGAAAAGGCCATGGAGAAGTATGCTAAAGGCATTAGAAAGGGGAAAAAAAACCCTCACCACATTCTCCTTACAGAGTATTTCAAAACGAATGCTGGATACATACCTTTCCTTGACCTTTTCCTTAGATTAGTGCTATAGGCAGCTGTTGTGCTTGTATTACACATTCCAGTGCAGGGACTGAATCTCCAGCAAGGTAGAGGGGGGTTTGCCATGTGTGTGTGTATGTGTGTGTACACGTGCGTGTGTTTGTTACTCAATCTCTTAGCCAAAGGTCTTCCATGTTGGTTTTAGCTCTCTATGGGTTTTTTTTGTTGGTTTTTTTTTCAGTTTCCAAGGGGAGGTGTGGCTGTTTGTGCACTTTGTTTATGTTCACAGGATGACAGGAAACCTAAGAGCTTTTAGTGAATTCAGATATACTCTGGAAGAGGTGTGAATCTCCAGCCATTTGGGTTTAAAAGCTTTCATTAAGTCTGAGAATAGAGGAAGAAAATAAACATCTCTCTGCTTTCTAGCTGCAAAGGGATGAAAGGTTCTCAGCCTGTGGGCCCCCAGGATGGATGCCTACAAAGGGAGGAATTACAGGAGAGATAAAAAAGGCTAGAATTGCTGGTAAAAAAAAAAAAAAAAAAAAAAAAAAAAATCTTAGAGTTGCTGCTCAAGCTGTATTTGGTCTTCATTTTACTGCGCCCCCATTGAGCAGTTGGCCTTGGTAAAACCCTGGTGGAGCAGAGCGAGCCCATCACGCACAGAATGGGCTTCGTGGGAGGAGTGATGCCTCTAACAAAGGCACCAAGGCAGCTGTAACAAAGCCACGGAGGCAGCTCTAACGACTCGGGCTAATTGCATCCACCCCCGCAGAAAGGGACGCTGCCAGGGAGGATGCTCTCCGTGCTTGACCTGCCCCGCCTGGGAAGGCAGATGGGCGACAGCCCCCGGGGCAGATGCGGAGAGACGCGTGTCTGCCCCGTGTCACCGCAGGAGGGGCTCGGCGTCACCCAGCCGAGGCCTGGCCACCACGACTGGCTGTCTCTGTGGCATCGAGAAGGGGTTGTCATCCGCTCCAAAACTTCCCCTGCCGCCTGCCCATCTGCGGGCTCCTTGGGGCAGGTACTTCCCTCCGATCGCGTGTTTGCGCGGTGCCTAATTGCAGATGCAAGGGTAATATAAATAATAAGGTTAAAAGTCACTCTTCTTGAGGGGAGGTGAAAAGGGAACGGAAATGGGGCTGCTACTCAGCTTCCTGGCTTTTCCTGGAGTCAAAAAGAGAGTGCAAAAGGGTATTGCAGGATATGTCGGAGTATTTAGTCTTGAATCATTTGCCATCCTGTTTTTATTCCCTTGTAGATATATTTCAAAGAAAGTGTTTAGATGGAGCTGATGACCTCTCTTATAGCTGAGGTTGCCTGTCACTTCCTATGATAAGTCCCTCATTTGATTGTTTGGGCTGTGGCAACCCCCAGTGTTTGAGCTGAAGCCTCCCCTGCTGCATGCCAGACTACCACCGAGTTCATTTCAGAGGAGGGGATTTTCAGTGCTCTGCTAAAACCATGCTAGCTTTTATCATTTGGGAAGAGGATTCCTGCTTTTTCATCTTTCAATCTTTAAAAAGCTCATTCCAGGTGCGCAGTTGCACACCAGTCCTCTAAAAGTGAGGGTAAGCTGTGAGATGAAGTGATCCCACATGCTGGGCACTGCCCAGGGTGCTGCCTCCACTCCTCCCTAGCACAAAGTTTCTCTGAGAAGCAGTAGCAGTCCAGCTGTCCTTATCCTGGAGAAAAGGATCAGGGTTTCTCATTGCTTATTACTCTCGACCTGAAAGGAGGTGGTAGTCAGGTGAGGATTGGGTTCTTTTCCCGGGGAACAAGTGACAGGGCAAACAAAATGGCCTCAAGATGCAAAAAGAGAGGTTTAGATAAAATATTAGAAAAAAATTATTCACTGAAATCTTTGCCCTGCCCACACAGGCTGCCCAGGGCTGTGGAGGGGTTCCCCAACCTCTGAAGGGATTTAAAATCTGTGTAGATGTGGCACTTGAGGACATGGGTTAGTGGTGGCCTTGCCAGTGCTGGATTAACAGAGGGTTCAATCATCTTAGAGATCTTCTCCAGCCTAAATTATTCTATTACTCCCTCTGCCATAATGGGCTGTGTCAGCATGCACAATCTTCATCATACTGTGATCATGCCAGCAACACCAATATCATGGCAAAAACCCAAATTAGTAGGGGAGGCAGCAAGAGAGTTGCAATTTTAGGACATCAGAGGACTTGAAGACTTTGTGTGTTGCACTGTTGATAGACACAATCACAGGTTGTAGTGATGTTCCTTCCAGGGGTATGTTTAGGTTTTCCCTTGGACACATTCCAATGAAGTCAAGTGATGATAAAGTATTGTTGTGAAAGAATTTTGTGGAAAAGTTAGCCATTTGTCTTGCTGTGTGTGGTTTTTTTTCCTTTTTTTTTTGTATTTTGGTTTCTTTATTGGTTTTTGATGTGTGTAGGATTACATGAAAGTTCTTGTGCTTTGTTCAGTACTCACACTGTTACTGTTGATTCATTATCAACCAATTGCAAGAAGAGAAAGTCACTGGCTCCATGGATAGGTACAGTGATTCCAGAAATTATCAGCGTCTGAATATGGCCATTAGTCAGGTTTTGATGGCAGTAGTGGTGCTGCCTCTGATTCCAATCCTGTGTAAACACCATCTGGGTGTTGCAGAAGTTACACTTAGTTGCTGGGCATTACAAGTAAATAGTAATTTACTCAAAATTACTATTTCTATTTTTCAGTTCCTCCAAATCTCACTTAAACAGGGGCCTTTACTGCATTTCTGTAGCAATAATGATGTTATTTGTTTCCTACTCATTTTCACTTTTCCTTATCTATCAAGATGATGAGGCAAATTGTTTCCTGCTTAAATCTGGTCTTCACTGTCCCACTGAAAAACATTTTGAACTCTATTTCTCTCCAGCCTTGCTGAGTCATCCTGGAGCTTGGCTCTGAGTTCCTCATCTGATAAGAGGCAGTAGAGGAACTTCCTAATCTCAGAAGCTAGTGCCAGGAGAAATCCATTAGCAATCATGATAAGATGTTCCAGTTATTCCAACAACTCAGGCCTTATAGCTATTGAAAACAAAGCTTGCATTATGTACATAAGTGATTTTCTCTATGAGATTTAAAAGTAAAAGTGAATGAACATAATTTTTTTCTCTTGAATAATGTAGTTGTCCAATGAGTGTTAGAATTTTCCTTCACCAGTGTTTTACTTACTGCTGTGGAAAGGATGCTCACAGCAGAGGTTAAGTGAAGATGGTCTCTTGTACTGAAGAATCCATTTAACTTTGTTCCCAACTGTCCTCTATTGGACTTGTGAACCTCTTTTCCTCTCTCGCTTCCCTTCTTCTCTTCATCTCCAATAATAGTAGAAAATTTTCCTTTTTTTGTCCACCAACATTTAGCAAGTAATGAAAAAGGTGGTGGAACACAATTTCCATTTGCTTTCCACATTTAATATGAAGCAGTGAAAATCTTTCCATTCTTGCTCTGCCAAAGTTCCTAATTTTCCCTGCTCATTTTAGTTTTCCCAAGCATCAACATTTGAATATTAACATCCTACATATGTTCTCCACTTACGTAGTGGAGATACAGCTGGATCCAGAGGTGGAAGAACAATTGATTTGCATGGACTAAGTTTTTGTTTGGGACCTCCCTAGCCAACTCATGTAATTTTTAAGAATGTTATGCTATGAGGTGTGCAGCAGTTTGTATTTTTCTCCCCCTCCCACTTTATTTTTTGAATTTTATTTTTTCTACATCAGTATCAGTGAGTGATGAGGCCCAAATTATAAAGTCCCTGAAACTCAAAAGGCACATAAATAGAATCTAATTTACCTGATTTTAATTCAGATTTTAAGGAACCTGACCCACAATTCTGAAACATTCTGAATTTAGCAGTATTAGCAAGTCTAGTTATAATACTGCTGGTAGTGGCTCACATACAGTTATGATTTTTAATCCTAAAGCATGTATGATTCAGTACCAAATAACTCTCTCTTCTATGTCAGCAACTGCAAGACACATTTCTTTTAAAAGCTGGGTCCTCTCCCTAAATCTGCCATACATACATTGACCCACTTCTCTGCTTCCTTCCAACTTCCCAAGACCAAATGTTTAAAAACTAAACTTTCTGCTCAGTGGTTCTGATGACCCCACCTGATCTTTCATATTACATACAAATAGAGGGTTTGCACCATGTAGCTGTCTTTTTCTACAGAAAGAGAAAATTACATTTTCCATTCTCACATTCTAAAATAGCTATAAAAAACCCTGAACACCAGTCTCTAAAACACTATTTGAAGTAAGAGTGACCTCAGATTTTTAAATTTTTTTTCATCCAGTAGCTCCAAATGTACTTCTCTGTTTTGAAAATTGTGCTGACATTTGAATTGAGGTAAGCACAAAAGGGTCTTTCAATTTTCCTGCAGGATTCTGAAATAGTAGAAAGTACTGGAGTTGCATTTTAAGGATGTTATCTTCAGCAGCAAGGCCGACAAATCATCGCCTGATGCAGGCAAGGGGACTGTGCATGCAATAAATTGAAATTTGATGGGAAACCCGTTACATTTGTGAGAATTAGCAACAGTTCATATGTTTTCTAAAAAAAAAAAAAAAAAAAATATCCCTGCCTGCTGAGCAGGCATCAGCCCTACCAAGTGCAATGGAGCAGCCTCAAGCCAGGTGCTGACAAGAATTTCCTGATCTCCCTTTGACCCTCATTGCGGGAGGTGAGCTGGTAACAGAAATTAGCAGGGATGCAGGGGGACGAGAAGATGGTTTGTTTATTTCTCCTTGCTTGGAAATTGTGTGTGGCTGTCAGGGCTGATGTGTTTTTCTGACACTCGAGCTGCCTCGCCAGCACTGCTTCTTGTGGACTACATACTCATCTTTTATCAGGAGGATGGTGGCGTGGTGAGAGACATCCTCTTCACAGAAAGTCAGCTCAGCATTGCTGCACAAGCATTTGGAGGGCTCAATTCCTTTTATTCTCCTCTCTGAAGAGCCCTTTGCCCAAATTTCCCTTTCCCCCCCGCTTCTTTTCTAAAGACTGAGAAATGCCTCAGGAATGCACTTGCTCTCTCTCTCCCAGACTGGCTCTCCCAGTGATGTATTAATTAGCTGGAGCACTGCACACTAACGAGCAACTGCAGGCTGATCTCGTTAAACATTAATGCTTAACTAGAAAAGCAAGAGCTGTTAAAGATACGCCACTCAATGTCATCCATCTCCAAATGTAAAAGAAGTCAGCGGCTGAGCTGCTGGCACTTGTGTTTCCAAAGGGAGTAAGAAGGGACAACTGGCAAACTTCTCTTTTCCAGAGCTAGATGGGAGCACCTGGACCATAGAGGAGTTTCCATGCTTCTCTGACTAACCCAGTCCTTTTCCAGGGAACAGCGCTCTCTCAGGGAGTTAGATGGGCAAGTTCTTGTGCCCACGCTGCTTTTCCAGCCTTTTCCATACCTTGTTTTTAGTGGTCAGGTCCCAAAACCAGCACAGGTCTGCTCCTTAACCACTATTTAACCACAAGCATATGGTTGAGGCCTGTGTTTTCAAACATGAAAGTTTCATGTCAGGTAGTTACACCTCAATGCGGTAATCCAAATTAGTGGTTGTCTTCATTATTATTGACTTTGCTGGATATTTTAAGCAACACCACTGGAAAATATTGACCTTATCACCTCTTAGTTTCAGTTTAGCCTCGGAGGAACTTGTTAGGGCAGCTCTTGATATTGTGAGGCTTTGGTTTTTCTCAGGGAAAATCTCTTGACTACCTCATGAGGAGCTTTCAGAGTGTTTGTTCATTAACCAGCTGGAAATACTGCTGATGAAAGGGGGTCAAGCCTGAGCCTCCTGCCCAAGGAGCCCTGCTCTTCTCCAGGTACGTGCTGTTACAGCCCAGCTGTGCACATTGGTGGTTCTTCCCTTCATTTGCATAGGCAAAAATGGGATTTTTTTGTGCACTGTCTTAATGACTGCTGCATGCAAATCAAACACAGAGTTTTGCGTGAATATCTACGCTCAACTTACCATGGAGTTACCTGGCATAGCCAGAGTATAAGATATGTTTCAGGATTTGCAGCAGATGTAGCAGCCTCTTAACTTACTCTCTGCCTCCCCTTCTCTCCAATGTAATAGCATTAACACAGCAGCCAGTATTTTTCCTTGCTGTCCAGCTCTTTGCATTATGCAATTTGATGGCAATTGATAATTCATTAATCATTTCTTATCGTAGTTAATATTTGCCCAGCTTGCTACTGTGCAGCAACGGTGATGGGAGGGGCAGGAGCAGGAAAGTGAAAGATACAGTCAGGGAAGCACAAAATTCGTGGGAACACAGTCTTGAGAAACAGACTCCCTTCCCTTCCCTTCCCTTCCCTTCCCTTCCCTTCCCTTCCCTTCCCTTCCCTTCCCTTCCCTTCCCTTCCCTTCCCTTCCCTTCCCTTCCCTTCCCTTCCCTTCCCTTCCCTTCCCTTCCCTTCCCTTCCCTTCCCTTCCCTTCCCTTCCCTTCCCTTCCCTTCCCTTCCCTTCCCTTCCCTTCCCTTCCCTTCCCTTCCCTTCCCTTCCCTTCCCTTCCCTTCCCTTCCCTTCCCTTTTCTTCTGGCACCAGCAGTTTCAAAGGGTTAATCCAATGTTCTCAAGACAAACCCTCCTTAGATCATCATCGAGGCAGCTGCAGCCATATGCAGAAAGTTTTTTGTGACTCTCCAAGCAATGCCTTTTTCTCCCTGAGGAAGTGAAAGGGTCACGGCAGCCCTGTTGGGATTTTGCTGTTGGGGTTTTATTTTTTTCAGTCTCCTAGCGTGATGCTCCCCCTCAGACTGCTTAAAAGCTACTGGACCTGATTTCCTCCCTAATGGTGTTAAGGCTGGAACTGGAGCTGCCTCTGCAGCCTGGTCCTCCTCCTGCCCATGTCTTCAGACGTTATGTCACAGCTCCTGGGGTTGCTTGCTGACTCCAGCCAGCCTCCCCAGGGGATGGAAAGCAGGTTCCCCTCCCCGTGGCAGCAGCAGTGCCCACATTTAAAGAAGCTGTAGTGCTGAGCCGTGACTGCATTAGTTCTGCTACATTAGAACAGCAGCAAAGAGCTTAATTTAATTCGTTGGCCTGTATACCGACACCTGAGGGCCACTAATTCACTGTCACGTATTCTCAGTGAAACCAGGCTCTGTAGTGTTCACTTTTTTTTTTTTTTTTTTTTTTTTTTTTTAACTAGAGGAGAGCCTTGCAAGGCAAATGATCATTTTCTAGGGCTGGAGAGAAATACACCCTTCCAAGGATCATGGCAGGTCAGGATGACTCACTTTTGCCCATGTCCACAAGGGATGGAAGATCACGCATCTCTCTTTTTTTTTTTTTTAATTTCTTTTTTTCCTTTGAAATGTATAAATTTACCTCAGTTCTGTCATTTTACGGTTAGCAGCATCCATTAAAAAGTTGATTCACGCTGATATATGAGTGGTCCTAAAACATTTATTCACCACAGGCTGTATTTGGACATCATTCAAGGGCTTTGAGCCTATTAGACACTTCAGCCCTCTGTGTCTTCTCCAGTGATAGCATCAAGTCCTGTAGTAGCATTTGCTATGCAGTAACTTCCAAGAATCAAGCCTTGCCTGTGTTGTTTGCGCATGAAGACCCATTAGGCTAAATTAATCCCCAGGGTAAATGTACAGACTTCAACAGAATGTTATCAGGGGTAAATTAGGCCTATTGATTTTTAATGAGGTTCTTACCTGAATAAAGAAAATAGAGTTTCTCTTCTGTTCTGGTCTATTGTTCTGCTGTAAGCATCACCAGAAGCACTTGCTTTGATCCTGAATTTTTAAACCTGGAAATTTTACATTTCTAAAAGGATTAGGAAACATTTTTCTTTCTCCCTGTTAAATGTGAGCAATGCCATTGTACAGTGGAATAAATTTACACATCTCCAAGTATCTTTTCTGCAAACCAAGTGAATAGACTG
The DNA here is from genome assembly GCF_036417665.1 of Passer domesticus. Taxonomy (NCBI): domain Eukaryota; kingdom Metazoa; phylum Chordata; class Aves; order Passeriformes; family Passeridae; genus Passer; species Passer domesticus. The sequence goes on along the minus strand of NC_087512.1, from coordinate 3,480,696 downwards.
CCTGAAAAAATACTGACTTCCTATACTTTAATGCTGACCTCCTCCTTCACAGACCACCCTCATCACAAAGGGTTTAGTCCATGCTAATGAATTTCTAGGAAATAATTTTTGAGAAGTACAAAGTGATTTTTTTTTTCCTTTAGCTGATGTGGCTGAGATAATTCGTGTCTTGCTGTTTCATGCCAAGGATTTCTAGTGTGACCCCATTCTCTGAGCTCTCAGGTGGGTAATCTGGGGGTCACTCCACATCACCAGTGGAGACACATCCTCTGACCCCCTGGGAGCACAGCTCTTGAGAACAGAAGGATGTTACACATGCCATGCTGTTTTCTGGGAGGGTGGTACACAGCTGATCCCAGGTGTGGACATTCACAGCCAGGTCTTGGCAGGTGGCTTCTCTCTGTCATTGTCACCAGTGCCTCCGCTCTCCATGGGAAGACAGAGAAAGCAAATTCTTTCTAATTGAGTCTCTGTGCCCAGAGGTTTGAAAAGAAACCATTTTGTGATTCTGAGAAGTGACCCTTCTGTCAGGCTGTGGCTGATTTTAGTGCAAGTGTTGCTCCCAAAGCCGCTGCCCCTGCTGAGGTCTGGGTCTGCAGAGATGGGGCCATTTCTGTGGTTCATCAGTGGCATCCAAAACAAGTAGGGCCTGTGTCACCACAGCCCTGTGGTGACATGCATGGCTGCAGGGACCACATGTAAGTATCCAGTATCCAGGTGCCCTTTTAGATGTCGCTTCACTGTAGGTCCTCATGTGACTGGAGATTTTTTTTTTTTTTTTAATTCTGCACTGCATGGTTAAGGAAACTTTTCCATTACACCCAAATCTCTCTGGAGGCACAAAAATATTGGTTAATTTGCATCCTTTATAATGTTTAATTTAAACTTTTAGCTTTCAAAATGAAGAAGCATTTGTTCATTTCCTAAAAACTATTAGCTATCTGTTGGGAATAGACTTTGTTTAATAAACGGTTGGCTTGGCTTTAACCACTGATCTAAATGACAACATGTCTGCAGACTCTCAAGTCATCAGTTTGTATTCCCAAATGTGCCCTACTAGTGGAAGAAATATTTATATTTACTCAGAAATGCCAACAGAGGCTGCCTGTGCTCTTCTAGCACAGATGAAGGCCAGTGGTTTGAACACTGGTGGTACTAACTTTGAGTCAAGAAGTTGTACTTCTTGAATATATTTTTAATTCAACTTTTTTTTTTCTTTTTAGTGTTCTTTCACTGTATACATACAGCCACATATATATATATGTATATAAAAAATATGCATTTCCACTATATACATGTAGAAGGGTATATGGTTCTTTTGCAGAGCCTATATGAGATTTTCCTCCCTTCCCATTTGTTGATCTCAGGTCTGTATCTTTAACTTTTCTTTATCTTGGTAATCCCAATAATTCCTACAGTTCCCTGGGCTGTGGAAGAGAGTTGCAATTCTCTAGTGCTTCGCATTGTAATTCCTTCTGTAGCATTTCATAGCAAAAGTAAAAGGAAACCCTAAATGTTTAAATTGGAATTTTCCTTTGGAAAAGCAATCATACAGGAATATTCATGCACTGCCTGGCTCAGGTCCTTATTTAAGTAACACAAAACACCAGATGTAAACTTCTTACAGGCTTAAGTGTGGGATTTGGAAAGCGATTCTTCTTTTTCACGAGCACGTCTTCCTTCCCAGAAAACACCACAAAACCCTTCACCAAACCCGTCATCGGCAGCAGAGATAAGGAATGCTCCAATGCAGAAACATACCCTAAAAAGGGAAAGGCCAATATTGACTTGCAGGGAAGCTTAAGCCCTTTAAACTCACCCCCTGGACAAGGAGAATCAATGTCTCTTGTAAAAAAAAAAAAAGCACAGCTACTGTTATAGAGCAGGCTGTTAAGCTATGCTAACAGTCGTATATTTTCTATTCAAAACTGTACCACTGTGTATATAAACACGGGAAGGTTTTGTTGCTGTATATGTCCAGATTTTTGACATGTGTAGGTGGAGCCGCCGCAGGAAAGCCTATTCGGGAGCTGGGAGCAGCTGCCCTAATGGAATATTATTGACTTTAGTTACATCAGGGGCTAAATATAGATCGAGCAGCAACGTACACAGGGCTGAGTCTGACAGCCAGGACAGAATGTACTGCTCGACGGACAGACAGATGGACATTGCTCCTGCGCAGATGCTCCTTTTAGGTCAGGGAGCTCTCCTGGGCTCTTTCAGCCGGCGCCATGGCTCCCGTGGGCATCCTGCCACTGGCCAGCCAGGCCTGTGGATCTGGCTCCAAGGGGAGATGTGGTCTTAATCTGGATTTGGACACATCTCCTGTAGGCACCTGTTGGCGGGGCTCGCCCAAGTTAGTGGGGTTGTGTTGATTTATGTGTGGTAAGGGGCTGAAACCAGCAGCTAAAAAACTACAAGGAATATTTATACCTTGAATATTTTGCCCTGGGCTTCCTCTATTTCCATCCTTAATCCCTCTGCTCCGCCCTCTCTCCCACCCAGTTGTGCTTTTGTGCTGTTTAAAATTTGTGCTGGCATCCCCTCTTCTGAGCTCACACCTCCTTGAAGTTTTGTTTTTCAAGGAAAAACCTGCATATGCAGCAAACATTCCTCAAAAGCCCTTTCGCAGGCTGGACTGAAAAAAAATGATCTATGTGTGCCACATCTGGGCACACAACAGGAGAGTCTGTCCCTCTGCTAACCTTTGTGGAGAAGGAGCGTGGAGAGATCATCTGTAACATTTCATCTTGCTTCTTTGGGGCTGGAAAAGCTAGAAGGGAGCCTGTTCTTTCTCTTGCTTGAATGAGGGTGAAGCCTTTCTAGGAAATTGGATTTTAATCATTTTTTTTCCTCCCCGCCTCCATCCCTTTGCTGCTATTTTTAAGCTGGGAGAGCACTGGTATTGAAAGGGGTGTGCTTATCCTGACAGGCTTTATAGAGGAGCATCACAGGGCTGCAGTGCAGCTCAGTGCAGAGGTGTTAAAGAACTCTGAAGACCTGGCAAGCCACAGGGATGCTGAAGGCAATGCCCAAAGTGCCCAGAAGTTCAGACAGTTATCTGTATTTTCCTTTCTGGGAGGGAAAGCCCAAGGCTCTTGTATCATAGGAAGTGACAGTTTTGAAGTGAAGCGGGTTAATAGTCCGAAAGCACCAGATTTGTGATTCTTTGGGAGAAAAGGAGCGTGCACTTTTCCCTCACTGCTGTTTGATCCTGCAGATTTAAATCCAGCTAATGTGCACAGACAGGACCTGTGTGGTGTCCCAGGTGGTTTATGGCTGCACAAAACATTTAGGCCAGAACTAGAGAGAATCATCTGCTCGTATGTGCAATGACCTACATGAACCAGTATTTTTTATGAGAAACCATTTAAAGGCTTTGGGGTCATAAGAAACCCTACAGCAACACAAGGCAGGGATTGATCCAATTTATCAGACTCTATTTGCCTTCTCCTTTATAATCTGTAAGAGATCTAGAGTATTGTAGCTTTGTTTTCTCTCTTATCTCTAGTCCTTCCAAATTCACTGAAAATACACACAACCCAGCAAACCTAGGCTGTGTGGGAAAGAACTGCATGTATTATTATTATTATTATTATTATTATTATTATTATTATTATTATTATTACTTATTACTTATTAGAGCTCTAATAATAACTAGAGCTTATTATTAGGGGCTTATTAGAGCCCCTTTTAAATGCTCTGATCATTACAGATTGTACATTTTTAATAGGTGCTTTTGATAGCCTGTGGAGTAAAACTGCACATTCCCCTCCCAATCAGTCTTTGGACAATCATTTTTTTGTATAGAGTATGAGGAGGGAAGCAGAGTGAGTACATTGTCCTCTTAGATTTATAGCCTGGGAGATAGGTCACAACCCTTAGCCACTTTAAAAATGATCTATACTTCCGAGGCCTGGGGGACAAACATGGAATATATGTTGTATTACACCTCGAGCCACCCTGGGCTGTGAAGGTGGTGCTGATCTGAGTCAGTCATTATGCAATGGCATCTCACCAGAGGGTAGGGAGAGCATGAACAGCCAGGGGTGTAATCTCTGCAGGGCTGTGGCTGCTCCAACAGCGGGGATTGATAGTTCCAAGTCCCAGGGGCACTGCTGATCCCTTCAGCAATGTCCCACCTCAATACAGAGACTTTTACAAGGGTAAGGAGTCACACCTGGTTCTGTGTGTCTCCTGCAGCAGTGTTGCTACGAGCTGACATGAGTTTAGTGCCGTGGAGAGGGATTAGGAGCTTCACCGATGCAAGATGGTGTGGGCACAGCAGACTGTCACTGCCAGCTCCAACACCACTGCTGGGCCAGCAGCAAAGCCTCACAAATGGAGCCACTTCACTCCTTAACTTTTTTTTTTTTAATGTCTGCACAGTCAGCTGCAGTGAAACACACTTTGAAGTGCTGAAAGTGGAGTTGCAGCCATTCAGTTCAGAGGAATAAATCCACCCTTCCTCTTCCTGCTCTGCCTCCAAGCACTGAAGTCAGGCTTGGGAGAGCCCTGCTTCTCTGTACTCACATTTCCAGGAGAGAGCGAGAGCTGTGCTGTGATGGGGAGATGCCTTTGGGTCCTCCAGTGCACGTTCAGTCCTCTGGGGATTTGACAGCATCCACTGTGTTGAACATGGAGCACCCAGAATCTTCTTCTCCTGCTGAAATATTCGGCCCTTGCAAGCATAAAGCCTCATCAGGACTGACCCTTGCATGTCCCAGCCCAGTATATTGTGGGAGCACACAGATAGATAACCTCTGGATTAGTTTTGTTTCTTCATCTTAGAAGCAAGAAAAGCATCAGTTAAAGCTGGAAATTGAGGGAAACAGAGATTAAATTTTGGACTTTTTACGAGCAATTTTTTGTTCCTCTTGTCAAAAGCCCTAAGACATGAGAAAATATTACCTAGAGTCCTTTCCTTCCTCAAACTGTGCTTATCTTGTGATCTGTATTTCTTTCCATATCTCTCTTATATTGCTCTTATCATCTTTTTATCAAAAGTCTTCAAAAGCTACCAGCTGAGCTCAGCTCTTGTATCCCCTTGAATTCCAGTGGAAAGGTTATATTTGGTTTTCTAGGAATGACAGAAAATATTTAAGGCAGAAATAAACCACTATGGTTTTGGAGTTTTTTCCTGGTCTTCTAAGCCTTTTTTTCCTCCTGTATGCAGGGAGTGAGATTATTTGAAGGTCTCACTATTGTATTTCATTGCTGAGGAATGTGGTGAACCACCCATCTTTCCTGCTAGGGGGTATGGATCCGTGCAGGACAGTCCTGAATATCCTGTTCTCATCTTTCTGCTTCAAAACCCAACCCTTAGGTGAGATTATCTCATAGAGATTTCTTAACTTGCATCAACACACTTCACCACAGCAATGACAGTGTAAACCTCATAGTTACACACTCCACTATGCCCGACAGCACACACACATAATTTTTTCCTTTCCTCTTCCATATCCATTCACACAGACTTCCCTAACCCCAAGCCATGGCAGAAGATAGAAGAACTGGTGCTGTCTGTTCTCCACCACCTCATCCTCTCTTTGTCTTCAACCCCCACCTTCCCAGATGACCCCACTGTTAAACTAGGCTGAATGGGACAAAGATGTCAGGGAGAAACCATATCTACAGCTGTCATCATGCTCTTTTTACATCTATACTCCGTGTCAATCCCACCTTGTGCTTGCTTCAGGCATTTGGAGCTCACACTCTGTAAGATGCCCTGCAAGTTTTTATCGCACCTTGCTCAGAAGGACATTTTATTGACTTTAGGCACTCATGTCATAAGCAAAGCATTTGTAAAAATTAAGATATGATCTTGCTGCTGTGTTGTGGGTTACTCCACTTTGCTTTGAAGATTACATGCTGAAAATCATTCCGTGACAGTCACAAAACTGGTGCAGCTTGCAAGGGCTTTCCCAGTCTTGAGCACTAGACGTTGCTCTGGAACACAGCTAAAGCTGGAATGAATTGAAGTGTGCCCATTGTATTGAAATCTCTGTGGCCTGTGGCCTGATGCAATACTAATTTTGAGATGTTCCAGATGCCCTTTAATGGTTAGAGCACTCTTAATGCACTGCAGCTGCTGTATTTTGGAATAACTTTTGTTGCCAAATTCCTTCATGTGTAAAAGCAAGGGTGCTTATCTGGTGTAATGGGAAAAAAAATATTGCAACTGAAAGTATGAACTGAAAGGATTTATGAATCACCATCTACTTTTACTTAAAGCTTGATAATTATCTTTTTCCTTTCTGTGTCTACAGACATAATCTCTCTGTGCCATCTCTCTAAAGAAATCCATGCTCACATTCCAGCAACACAGAGAACTAAATAAAACAGCAGACATCCTTAAAAGCTCCACAACTGGACAGTCCCACTTTTAAATGTGTGGGCAGCCTTTGTGCCCGTTTGCCATCATTTCCACTTTCCATCACATTTGGCTTGCTTCAGAGAAAAAGTCTGCTGCCAGGATTTCTGCTGGCTGAAACAAGGGTGAAGTTCTGGCCTGATTAAAATCAATGGCAAAGCTCCCAGGAACGAGTAGGAGAGCAGACTGTGATTTGGAGTACTTGGAGGGCGTACACAAAGCAATCACACATAGCAATATAATTGCGGCCATTTGATGGATGCTAAAGTTAGAGATCAACAACCAGCAGATAAAAATAGCAGTAAGTTCTGCTGATTCTAGTTCTGTTATTTTAACTACTGTTGAAAATCAATTCCTTTCCAGCCTTTCAGGATAGGTAAAAACACATTGCCTCCCATAGTAAAACTTGAGAATTTTGTTGTCTTGGAATAAATGCTACCCTCCTAAGCATGCTGCTGTACTGGCATCCTTAATATTTCCCACACGTACATGCAAGACCTGTTAACATGTTAATGGATTTGTTTGCTTGTCAGGGAAAATTTTGCCCCCCTGCAATGACAGCTTCAAACTCACACTGCAAAAGGGCAGGGCAAGCAGTCACTCAATGGACAAGCACAACACAGTTCTCCCGGCAATAAAGGCTTCGGATTCGAGACGGGTGCCTTGCCACTTTGATCTGCAGCGCTGGTTTAATCATGTTAATGTGCTGTCTAATTATGGTAAACACTGCATATTATTCAAATTAAAAATGTATATTGCTGTTCACGTAGTCAGCCTGCAGACGTTTTCACGCATTAGTGTTTTCTAAGCTGAATGCCCTTTGGTCAGCAGCAGAGGCTGTGTGTTAGCCCATTAGTTAAAAAGAGAGGTGTGCGATCAAATTTAGTGGCCAGACTACTTGGACCATGTTTTTCTTGGCATACACCAGAGAGTGAAACAGTTTCTCTGAAGCAAAGGTGTCACGGAAAAATCCTGTGTGAGGTATAAATCTGAAATCTGCCCTGCAGCCTCCCTCATCAACATGAAACCATGGCCAGTGCGGTCTTGAATGCATGAGTTTGCCTGCTTTGGGTTGTTCCCACCTTAAGAAAAGAGATTTTCAGAGTCAATAGCTTTGAGGATTCAGGCTTTGTTTCCTCCCCTTATAATGGACACCAACTCTGGCTTTCCCAAAAATTCATCTTGCTTGGTGGGCATCACTGGAGGGTGCCAAACACATAAACGGGTTTCATCAGAAGCAACAGTTCCTCATTGCAGTGAACAGCAATCCCAGTCCTGGTTACTGGTCTGGCAAGCCTGTGGTTATATATCCAGGATATCTGATTAGACACAGGAGTTTCTGAGATGGGCCTAAGGTGAAAAGTATTCCCCCAAATCTAGATCAGCAATTCCTCTTTGTCTGGGGTTGTTGGGATTGTGTTGTGGTATTCTATGTCTAATGAAAGCACCCATAAATAAACTTGTGATTTAGTGATCTTGTTAATGATAGGAAAGGAATTTAACACCAATAAGAATAACAATAGTCATAACAATCCCACTCATACTCCCATTACTATTATTAATACTATTAGTAATAATGTCATGTTGGCTCTTGCTGCTATCAGATATCCAATGTGGCTTCTCTTGTAAGACTAATATCATTCAAAGTATTTCACATGACTATGCACTGTAAAATGTTTACTTAGATATTTCAGTGCTTGCCACATTTTCATACCATTGTTGTGGGTTACAGAGGAAGCTGCTGGGCAGAATGAAAACATAAGAGTACTTGATAGAACTGCTTAACAAGCAGGGAATCCATAAAAGCTTGGACCATTCAATATATATCTGAAAAGATAGGTGCTTTCCTGATAGGTTTTTTTTTCTGTTCAGAAACAGGAATTGTGCATGCACTCTACAGTTATGCAATAAGACCTATAAAATTCTGTTTCCTTGTATTAAGTATTTTTCATTTCTTTTGAGGAGGGTTCTTTTTTTTTTTTTTTGGTACACAAGTGTGGATGCTTACACTTGTATGCTTAGCATGCTCTTTTATTCTTTTGATTGCCTCCCTATTCTTTTTTCACCAAGGTCCAAGATGGAAAATTACGGTGGAAATTACTTCTGTGCCTTGAAATTTAATTATCGTAAGGGCAGGAAGAATTCCTTGAGACAAATTGTGTTATGATTCAACTGTCCCAGATTGTTTCTTTCTTTGTTTGCTTTCCCTGTTTGATTTGTTTCAGTTTGTGGGAATTGTTCCCAGTCATCAATGCCTTGTAGAGCTGAAATAGATAGGAGGAGTTGGAGAAAGACAGATTCTCGGGTTGTGAATGCCATATTCCTGGAAGTTTTTTTGCACAGCTTGGTCTAATGGAAGGTGTCCCTGCCCATGTCAGGAGGTGGAACTGGATCATCTGTAAGGTCCCTTCCAACCAAGATGTTCTATGGTTCTATAGTTCTTTGTACTAATGTATTATTTATGTTAATAAATAGCTCAGTAATTGTCCTCTACTGATTTCAAAATGACTTGAACTTAGCATTTTGTATAGGTGAATGTGACAAAATGGCTTTTCTTGAGTTTATATGTTGGGAACTCTGCCAACAGTCATATGTAAGTAATGAGGCCCTCACTGGTTGAGGACACAGGTTTGTATAAAAAGAGCTTCAAGAACAAAACTCTCTAGGTGATTTTACAAGATGGTTTGTTATAGAAAATCCTCATCAGACCACACAACTCTCAAGAAGACTATTAGTTGCTGTGTTTACGTTGTTATTTCATTTTAAAAATACTGATATTTATAAATTGATTATTTGATCAAACTTTACAAATATATTTTAGTAGATTTGGCCACATGTAGTGGAGGTGAAAGTTAGGATTAAATGGCACAAGAAAAGGGATGGGTGTTGTTTTGATCTTCAGACAAGAAGACAGAATTGGCTGCCTAAGCAAATAAATTAAAGAACTGTGATGAAATAATTTCATGCTGGATATAGCTTTTGTGCAGAGCAAAGGGAAGGAAGTTGCTGGAGGCACTTTGCAGAACAAGGGAAATGCAGCATCCTATTGGATATGTGGTAAAGGGAGGGGAAGAGCATCAGTTCATCTGCTCCAACCCTGGGCTGTACAGGGCTCATCCCTTTGCTGTATTCCCCCAGGGAAAGGGAAAAGGGGCAGAGATTCTACTGTGTGTCTCAGGCACCTTGTTGCAGCTCCACTCCAAATCACTGCATTCAGAACACTGGAATTTTAGAAAAATCATGAGTTCACGAGGGTTTTTTTATCCTTCTCACTTTTGATCATTGTCTTGGCAGGCTGTGACAAAACAGTCACTGAAAAGAAGTTTGAGGGATGCCAGCGGGATCACAGAGTCACCCACTAAATGCCACCCACTAGATCAGGTTGCTCTAGGTCCCACCCGATCTGACACTGATTCCATAACTTTGGCAGTCTCTGTCTCCATGTTCCCTTCCCCATCTCTCCCCCTCCTCACTGCCAGACCTGTGGTTGAGCTGGGCTGTGTGGCTGTGGTGCTGCTCCAGGGACTGTGCTGGGCTGTGCTCTGCCCAGAATCCTCTGGTCATTGATCAGGACAGAACGTAACAGGTGCCCTGTGCTCCAGGAAGGAGCAGCTGCCTTTTTCTCCACGCTCCCTGGCTGTGGAAGGGGAGGGCAGGCTGTAAATGTGACCCATCTCCTGCAGCAGGAGGCTGGATGCTTGGTCACACTTGAGTGCCTGATAGAGTGCCAAAGCCCCGTTTTATCATGGGGCACTTTCTACACTGGACGTGGCTGAGAGCTTTCCATTACCACATAAACTGGGCTCGTGGGAGTTGAGTCTTCCCTCTTCCGCCACCTCTGACCCAAGGTGTGGGGTCAACTGGCTTAATCCACCCCAGGGCCAGAGGAATGAGGACACCTGTCCTGCAAGAGGCGCCTGAACCTGAGCAAAAACCAAAACAGATTTCAGGTGCTATCAGTTTCCTTCACATTTCTGAAATTCCAGGGTGGCTCAAGGTACTTGTTGGGCCCCATCTGTGACCTTAGATCCTGTGGCCATGTCCAAGAAGGAAAAGCTGATGGATGAACTCACTGAAGATCTCAAGTGGCTCCCAGTAGCAGAAACTGTAGCTGGCTGCACCTACTTGAAAACTTGCTGCACTTGAATATTTTATAATAATACTTAAAATACCCCTAAGTCTCAGATCACGACCCAGTTGAGAAGATAAATCTGTAGGAGGGCTCTGACCCTTGCCATGACATTTGTCCTTCCTTGGATTAACATTTTTGGAAAGCAAAAGGAGAAGCAGGACCTAGAAGTTGTCAGTCATAGTAGCTAAACTTTGTTTCTTTCAGGAATCTGTTTAGGAGTGTAGCTTTTTGGAAGTAAACCCACTAAAATGGAGACTGAGCAATGGGGATGGTTTCATTGGTTTGTACACACTGTGGCCTGTGGACTTGAAAACTAGGAGTGGAAATTAATCTGTAAAGATGAACCTTGAGTGTGGGCCTAACATGGGAGACAGGGAATGAGGGTGAAACCACTTGTCCTGCTTTGTCCCTGTCCCAGGCGCCAACACTGCAATTATAATCTTCATTCCATCGTGAGTGTACTGTTGGATGAAACAAGCAAACATACAAACAAACAAAACCAAAAAAAGCCTGAAATATGAGCTTTGTGACAGTGGAAACTGATAGCATCTTACAGCGAAGGAGGGGGAGAAGGACAAGGTCAGTGCAAACTTGCTGTGGTCAGATTTCTGGATGAACCACTAGCTCACCATCTCCTTGGGGTCCTTGTTCCAGAAAACTAACTCAGTGTGTATTGTTTTTATTATCTTGTCTCTGTAGGGATGTGAAGGGCTTGATTTGGTTTCCAGAGTTGGTGGACTTGCTGCTTTGTGATTATTTTGTCTATATAAACCTGATTGGTCTTGCAGACTGCAAGAGTTTCTTCAGTACAGTTTGTAAGAAAATTTCCCTTGCTGTGCTTATTGCTGCCAGGTTGTTCGGGAAGAAAAAAGGAGAAAAAAAAAACCCAGAAAACAAATCACTAGTATGGGGGAAAGAAAAGAGAAAAAAAGAACCCAAAAAAAACCACAGGAAATTTAGCAAAGACCATTAAGAACTAGGGAGAAAAAGCAAAGACCATAGACCAGCCAGGGACATGGGGCAAGGATGAACAAATCTAGAAGAGACAGAGGTTCAGAGAGGGGAGGAGCAAGAGCCTGGGCATATTTTGCATCCAAACACAGGGATGCAGGCAGAAGTGAGCACTGCAGCTGGATCCACAAGGCACCCTGGCAGCACCCTGCAAAGGCTGGAGGACTCTGTGGGGACCCCAGGATGGGAGCTGGAGGGGTCCAAGCACCCCACTCGCCCTCTCTGAGGTTTTTCTCTCAGCCTGGGCCCCTGTGTGGGGAGAGAAAGAAGCCTCTCTGCACAAGACAGCCCCTTCAGACGATGCCTGGGTCTCTGGAATAATAGATGGTGTTTTTACAACCTCTCAGAGGCCTGTTCCTGGGTAGACGGTGAAAGGCAATGCCTCAGGACCACTGGGTTACAGGAGGTTGTAAAACTGCTCCTCCCCATATATATATATATTTTGACAATGCTTTCACTGAGGAGTGTTTCCTCTTTTTTCTTTTTTTTTTAATTTTATTTTTATTTTATTGCCATGGCAATCAGTCAGTCTTTCCCCCCTACCCTCCCATCCTCCCCTTTTCACTTTGACCTATCAAACTGTAAGTCTTATTTCAAGCTGACGTGGAGGCATTAAATGAGTGACTGGGCCACCAATTTAAGGGAATTGATGATCTTTCGGGCTTACACTCTCACGGGTCAAATGATAATGTTGCCCTTCAGGTTAAATTCATGTGTTACGTAGGGAAAACCAAGAGCTTAAGCTCTACCCAGGGCCAGCAGATGCAGACAGAGTTTGGTCGTAAACAATAATTTAAAAACTGATTTTGAAAAGGACAATGCAGGGATGTATAATTTTTCATTTGTTGTTGTTATAATTTTTTTTTTGTTGTGTGTTTTTCTCCTCTAAATTTCTGTGCTTCCCTGCAGGCAGACATTCTCTGTGTTCTGTAAACTTTTAAGTAAAAATGCTTGTCCTACAGAAGACAAAGATGATATGGAGTGAGACAGAAATACAGATAGAGATGGAGATAGACTAGTATAGGCATAAATACAGATATGATTATAAATAATATAGATAGAGATAAATATATAATTGCGTACATAGCTGAAGATATAGCTAAAGATTATATCCATTTTATTGTGTCCCAGACCATGGCTACAACCAGAAAGCAAAGGCATGAGGTTTACATGGCTTGGAGTCTGATTTATTGGCACACCAGAGAAAGGCCTACAGCTGATATCATTATACTAATTATTAATTAGATTTGCTGCCTTCCCTGTTTATTATAGACTCCTTCCTACCCCATCACGTTCTCTCTATGTAAATATTTCCAATCCATTTCTATCTTTTCTTCTCTTTGCCTCATTGTCCTGCTGCCACATACCAATGACCAATTCCACTTTGCTCAAAATCAAGTACCTAAAGCTACTGAATAAGTGGGAAGAAATTACTAGCCCATCCCATATTTTTTTTTTGTTGTTCTGGTTTGCATTCTCAGTGGAATCATAAAAAAATCATTGGTAATGGACATTTATTCCCCTCTGCACCCATGACAAATGAGATTGACATTTTGGGTCCTTAGCTGCTAATGGTTGCAAAATGGTTTAAAACCTACTGGGTCCATTCAGAATAAAGCCTGCAGTTACTTCTAGGTTCATAGATTTTGATAAATACATTCTTTTCTTTGGGGGAGATTCTAGCAATTCCACAGATTAAAAAAAAAAAAACCAAAACAAATTAAAAAATAAAAACCACATTAAATTTTGGCTCATAGATGTAAATGGGAATTGTCTGCTGTGTGAGAGAGGAGAGGAAAGAGAACTGATAGTGATGTGTTTACATTCACTTCTCCAACCTCTGGTAGGTCAGAGGAACACTGTACTGCTGTCTCAGGGCAGTGAAACATGGTTCCTGCTATGGCTGCACAGAGCAGAGCAATGCCAGTGGGATTTTGGATGGATCCTTGCAGTTGTTTTTATGGGACAAGGATGAGGTGTGCAGGGGAGATGGTTTTAGAGAGAGTTTGGCTGATCTCCAGTGTTATTTTAGGTGAATTTACATCTAAATCTAAGTCAAAGATGGGGACTTAGTTGCATGCTTGGCCACACAAAAAGGGGACAACTCTCACCTCAGTGCAAAGAGCTTAGATCATGTCTCTCATCCAAGAAAACATTTGATTGCTTGGGCTTTATTGCAGGGGTAGCACTGAGACAGATACTTAACAGGTACTATTCATGTGGAAAAAAAAAAAAAAAGACATCTGTTGAAACTATAAACCCATATTGCTTTCAAATATGTCTCTTGACATCATTTGCAGTGGCATTCAAGACTAGCAAGAGGTTTGGAAAGAGGACACCAGATAAGCACTGCTGCCCCAGACAGTCTGGGGAGGTTTCGTCTCTTAATGCAATGTGCCTGTCATTTATCAGTCCTCCATTCAGGGCCCAGCAGGGACAAATTCCTCACACTGGCACCCCTGGGAGCTCCTATCCCTGAAGCTGAGCCCACCGTGAAGCTGTTTGAAGGGGATGAGAGGCTGCCAGCTCTGGGCTGGGCTTCCAGGATTTCCTAGTGGTACCTCTCACTGGGGAGGTTTCATCAGGCAGTGGGACAGCAAACAGCTGCATCTCACTTTTCATACCTAGAATTTTGCAGTATTTATACTGGAAAGGCCATACAATAAATGCAGGGGTAGGTGAAGCAAAAAAAAAAATGGTTAAAGTAATTGGCAGATGAGACCACCCAATGTTTTGAGCCAGAACATGAACAGTTCTATGTCTATGACATTTTGGGGAGCTTGAATATAATTTCTTCCCCCCAGGCTTCTGAGTCAGCTTTACAGAGTTCAGAAATCAAGAGCTAACTATTTTTTCTGAAAACAATTCAGTTTCCCAGTCTTTACATGTTTAGGCTGCAGATGCCAATGAATTATTTGTGAAAGTCATGTTGAATTTGTAGGACACCATTAACAGTTGCCTTCAAGGGAAGCAAGCCTTCTGTCAGGAAATTTCTTTGAGAAGTTGATTATTACTGCTATTATTTCTGTGGGATGTGTCATTTGGTGATGCTGGGTGAGTGCTGGGTTGGTAGGTTGGATGTTTGTGTTGGATATTTCACCTCTGGTAATTACCAGCTTTGCATTAGGAGACCTTCAGTGCGGACACATCTGACAAGGAAATACATCTGATATTTCCCAACAGCACTTTACAGTTGTTTCAAATAAATAAATGAGGGCTTCTCCTCCCCAGATCCTGTTGAGGTAGTCAGCAGCTTGCAGCAGGTAGATAGATTGCTACCTACACAGAAATGACAAGTATCCTCCAGGCCCAGGAGAGGGAGATCCCTTACAGCAAGGACGCTGAGTTTATGAGCTACCAAGGAATAAATATACAACAAAGAGTTTTCCCAGATGTAACTGAAGTGAAGGGTTTTTGCCTCAATTTAAAAATAAGGAAAACAAAAAAAAATCTTGCTGATTATTATGTTTTGTTTTCCATCTTATTAAGGTTTAAATGTAACTTCTTCTAAACACCAGTGAGTTGTTTATTTAACTTTGAATTATCATGTCACAGAAACTTACCTTTCATTTTCAGGCAGAAGCCTCAAAGCTCAGAACCTTGATTAATAAAATATGAAGAGTTTATGCTATCTGTTTCTCCTTGTTTGAAGGAACAATTTTTCTGCTACTGAGAAGACAGGTAGCATTACCAAGAAATACAGATATTTTTCTCTCTCTCTCTTTGCTTAGGCATTGGACTAGGGAGTGAGATATGTGGGCAGAAATCTCAACTCTGCCAGAGATTTTCTGGGTGATGTTGGCTGGAATAAAAAGGCATAACTTTCCACATCCTGGAGTTGTGTCATATTTCAGAGAGTCACTCAAGGGCTTTCTAGGAGAATCCTGGAGATGCTGGTTTGTTCTCTGTAGATGGAGTCTGGAATCAGCTGACACTGTCTAAGGATGTCTAAGGTAGATAAAACAAACACTTCTCTTCATCCTTCTCTTCATAATTTTGTCCATCTCCAGATTCCCTCAGTTAAATGGGCATAACAATCTATCCTTTTTACCTACGCTTCTGGAATTTCCTCAGGGCTTTGTTGTCTCAGCAAATGCTGCCCAGTGCAATGAAGTGCTGATTCTGGTACAGGCCATGAGTTCTCACTTGCATTTCAGATAATAATAATAATAATAATAATAATAATAATAATAATAATAATAATAATAATAAGTAATTAATGGGAGTTTGTTGCATGTAATAGGTGTTTATCAACCTTGTCCATGGCAGGGAGAAGTGAGTGAAATGAGATGATCTTTAAGGTCCATTTCAAACCAAGCCTTTCTGTGATTCTGTATTTTACATCTCTATTAAACATGTGCTATGTACAGTGCTAAAATAAAACAGCCTGATGAGTTTCATGCCTGAAATCTGAATTATAAAGGGAATGTGAACATCTAATCAAAATCCAGGTATTAGCATGGCATCCTGTGGTATTTGAGAACTATGAAGACAGGATGCCTGCATGGATGTACAAACATAAGGCACAGTGGCATGACACATAAAAACTAAGTATGTTTTTCTGATTCTGATGTATAAGGTATTATATTAGAGGTTATACAAACCTCCTTCTGCTGTTGGAAAGACAAACACCGTTTTGTTTTCACATGAAGTTCAAGATCTTCACGCAAATGAAAGGCTCCAGAAAGTGTGAATTTAAGGCAACAAACTCATTCATAATAACAGCATAACAAGAAACTAGAAGTTCTGCACAAACCTAAAGTTTGGGCCTGAAAATACAAAACAACACAAAGAACAAAAATTTCCACTCACTTTTCCATGGCAAACGGAGAACAGGGGACATGCAAAGCATTTGTTTTTAATTTGTTTGTTTGTTTTGGACTCGTCCTAATCAAGGGCTTTTCCTAGCTGTTCCCTTCCTCCCCCGCCTCCCCAGACCTTCCAGACTCCCTTGTGCTTCTCTCCTCCTTCCTTTTATTTATTGAATTTTTGAAAAGAACCAAAGGGGGTCCCCAACATCCCATCGCCTTGGAGAGCTTGTTTCCCTACAGGGCTGCAGATGCTGGGCAGAAAGGGCTGAAACAGGCAGCAGAGAGGCAAGGAGAGTGTTATCAATCATTCAACATGTTAAAAGAGAAGAAGGAGCAAGAAAAAGAGGGAGAGAGAAGGCGGGAAGCGGGGTGGGGGGAAAGAGCCTGGGCTGAATTGGAGGAATTTCCTCCCCCCGTTGCTGAAGGGAGGTTTTTTTGGACATCTGCCCAGACACATGCCGAGTCAAAGAAGCGGGATAAATTCTGGAAGAATGAATGGAGGGAGAGGAGGGGTCAGGAGGACAGAGGGGAGCATGGGCTACGGGGAGCAATGGCAGCTACAGGGACAAAGGAGGTCTGTGGGGGGAGACTGTAACAACAGCATGCGTGTGTGTGTGTGTGTGTGTGTGTGTGTGTGTGTGTGTGTGTGTGTATTTTTCTTTTCTTTTCTTTTTTTTAAATTTTGTTTTTGTGCCTGCTAGATGTTTCAAACATTCATTTCTTCTAGGGCACTGCATATAGCAGTGAGACCTGTTGGTTTTATGGTAAGAGGCAGCTTGTTGTCTCTTGGATCTTCTGTATTGCCTGAGACAGACCAGGTCAGTCAGGCTGCATCAGGGTTGGTAAGCACGTTTGGTTGCTTGAGCAAAACTCATGGTAGGGTCTCTCCATCTTCTTAAAACTCCAGACAAGGCAGTGTAATCTGAAGGATGCATTGAGCCAGGCAATTTCTGACTGTGAGTCGGGGCATAGACGGGCAAATTGAGTGGTCAGCTTGGACAACTCAGATGAAAGGTCAGATAAATCATTCTCTGTAGCAGATCTGGGATGTGTAGGTCGTGATCTGGGCAGCTTGTTCCCAGGCCTTCTCCATCCCTGAGGTTTCAGTAGGTCACTTCCTTGGCTTTCTCAGTTTAGCTGTTCATCCAAAAGAACTCTGGACTTGTTGGAGGGCGGATGTTGGTTAGGACCTGCTCAGATTGCTCAGATGGAGAGACAGCCAACAAAACTGGGCTGGCAGCAATCCCTGTCCAGAAGAGCCAGCTGGACATGGAGTGGTGGCAGTAACTACTTCCTCGTGTCTGATTCAGCCAAAAAATGTTTGTCTGTCCATCCTTTCAGGTCTCTGCTGGCCTTAAGAATTATCAATCTGAAAATTACTCTGAATTTGCTAAAGAGTCTGTGTGGCATCTTATGTACCCCAAGTAGAGAGTCATCATGTGTATCTGTGAATTTTCTTCCAGTCAGTGGCTCTGGTAGTGAGCCAGTTTCATGAACCCCACCCCAAAGAGAATCACAGCCTTGTGCTCTTGAAGCAGCTTCTTGCTGTGGTTGAATATTGCTTTGATTGTGCCACACTTTTTTTGTGTTATTTTGACAAGTTTCTGATTTTTTTTTTTTAAACTTTATGAGTTCTCTATTGTACTCCTCTAGGGTGACCAAATCTTATCCAGAGTTTGCATTATTAGGCCACCTAAAGAACTGCAGAGTAAAGCCTCTGTCAGCTCAGTGCCTGCACCCATAAACCTGTTTTGTTTCAGCTGCTGATGAAAAACTTGCTACTCATATGAGAAAGGATTTCATATTTGAGCCAGGTAACTTTTCCATCATAACACATCATTATGCAACAGTAAATGAGACCTCCCAATGTGAAGAATTCATAGAATCATAAAATCATAGAATATCCTGAGTTGAAAGGGACCCACAACGATCACCAAATTGCAACTCCTGGCCCTGCACAGGACAACCCCCAGAGTCACAACCACATGTCTGAGAACATTGTACAAAAGCTTCTTGAGCTCTTTATGGCTTGGGGCTGTGACCAGTGCCCTGGGGAGCCTGTTCCAGAGCCAGACTACTCTCTGGGAGAGGAACCTTTCCCTGTTGCTCAGCCTAAACCTCTCCTGACAGAAGTTCATGCCACTTTCTTGGCTCCTGTCACTGCTAACCAGGGGGAAGAGTGTCTGCCCCTCCTCTTCCTCTTGGGAGGAAGCTGCAGACAGACTGAATAGACCTGGGCAGCTCACCTGGGTTACTGATTTTACAGAACAGAATCAGAGAATCACAGAATGGTTTGGGTTGGGAGGCACCTTAAAAATCATCCAGTTTCAACCTCTGCTCAGTAGTCTGGGATGCCACCCACTGGGTCAAGGTGTTCAGGGCCCCAGCGGTGCAAGTTTATTCTCTCTATCATCACACTAGCGTGACATTCAATCACAGTGCAATCCACAGATTTCTAAAATGATAACTTTGGAAAATGAATGGACTAATTAACTCACTGAAAGCCCAAACTACCTGGAAGCTGATTTTGATCAGATCCCAAACTGAAGGCTAATATGCTGTGATGGCTCTGGTCAGCATTTTGTCACCCATAGGTTCATCACATTATCTGTTCTCTGTTGGTCAAAAAACTGCTCTGAGCATCTGCTACCAAGGCTTTTCTAGAGGCAGCAGCCACTACAAGGCTGTTTAAGATAAAAATTCTCTCCTGATATTTTAGCAAGTAGGAGACTCAAAATTAAGCTTGATCCATTAGTTATATTCATTGCCATTGTCACCCTCTTGCTGTAACTGAAAATATTTCTGTTGGTGCAAACTGTAGTTAAATTAGCTTTGTAGAAAATATCCTTCTTGCCACCTCAAGAAGCAAATAAACAGAGAGGTATCCCCATAGCAGGTTCAAATATAACATTTTGATCACTCACACAGAACAAACTTTGGTAAAATTCGTTCATGGGATAGTTGTTCTAGCCCCTAAGATAAGCACAAAGGAAGTAAGCATGAAAAGGGAACATGAACAAAAAGGGCTTGTGTCTAGAATAGTCATGATAATAATTTTGCATTGGGATGCAGTGGCTTTAAAAGAAGCAGTGGATGGAAATACTTACATTAAACTGCACTTAGCATATGTTGAAGGCTTGCACAAGTATATCAATTCAGTTGTTTCATTTATCTTTAGTGTAGCAACCCATTCTTGCTCACAAAATATCCAATTAATCCTTATTTTGCATAACTGAAAGGCTTTAGGCCTGCAAATACAAAATCAGAACTTACAAAAAGTCTCCAGCTATCATGCCTTTGGGAATTTTGAGGATCAAGATAAGATTTATTTTTACTTTAATACTTTTGTGAGTAAAATAATGTTGTTGAGGGGCAATTTATATTAGAACACAGTCAAGGACAGCACCAACTGAGCAACCTGGTCTAGTGGAAGGTGTCCCTGCCCATGGCAGTGTGTTGGAACAAGATGAGCTTTGAGTTCCCTTCCAGCTCAAGCCATTCTAGGATTCTATGACTTGTATGTCAGTGTTAATGGTGGGGCATTCCTCCTTGGTGTTGTGCTTGTTGTTCTGCTTAGAGGTGGGGCTCAGAGCCTGGTTCCTCCTGCTGTCACAGTCCCAGTGAGCACGATTTTAAAATCTGTGTTTATTTCTGTTTTGGGAGGAATGAGAGAAGGCTTGCTCCCTTGCTGTTGGAGCTGCTGAAGTTGAAAGTAGGGAAGCACCCCGTGGCTTGCACAGCTGTGCTGCACCACCTGCTGCAACCTGGGAGAGGATTTCAGCCTCCGGACTTGCAAACTTGGCTCCAAGTTAGAAATTGAGAGAAAAATAGAAATAAAAGAGAAAATAAAGAAGGACATTCAGAAAAGTCAAGTTAGCTCTAAATAAATCACTTATATTAGATATCAGTATACAAAGTTTACTTAGAACATGCTTAGAATGTTTTTCACGTGCAACACTTGAAGTGCTGGTCTGTATAACCCAGTACACATCTTATGCCAGGACAACACCCTATGTTTTATCAGTGTAATATAACAATAGTAAGTCATATGACACCTAGATTACACACAGTTCTGAGAATTAGGATGCCTTTAGGGATAATTTTTTCCCCTAATTCTTACATAACTGCTGTCTAGAATCATTGTTACTTCAGTATAATGTTATCCATGTAGTAAAAACAGTGTAACTTCTTTATGGTAACTAATCTATTTAAGTTTAAGGCAGAGATGACCAACTGTTGTTCCAAGGCTTTGTTAGGACAACAGTGTGTTTTTTATCTGGTGCCAAAGAGTTTTGGTCATCAGTGAATGTATCCACCAAAGATATTGTGGGAGAAGTGGGTGTGTAAGGCACATGTGTAATATAGATCTTGATTTCTTCTGCTTAATGTTTACTGTTTTATCACAGATCTTTGCACACTAATCTGGGGATAAAAATGGCCCCTAACAAAGCAAAATTTATCACCTTGTCAAAGCATTGTCCCAATGTATATTCTCTGTACAGTCCTTGAGTACTGAGTGAGTGGAGCTCAGTACTCCTTGAGTGGAGCTCAGTGTTTCCAGACCAAAATGATATTATAGTCATAAATGAGTTTGCATATTGTTTTTCCTCTATATTTTCATATTGGCTGGTTTTGTCTCATAAAGTATCCAGGTGTGTCTAAATAAATAGATGTTGCATTATAGATCACTCCCACAGTGGATCAAATCATATACACAACCCTGCTGGCTCTTTTTCTGTTGATATTTGGCTCAATGACTGAGACCCAACCCCACGTTCACCAGCTACTACTGGTACTTAGCTCAGATATAGGTACTTGGTGTAAAGAACGGTCTGTCTTTTACCCAGCCAGCAGATTGACCTGTCAGCCCAGAGATTGGGGTTGACAGTGCCCTTTGTTGAGCTCTGATTACAGCAGTGCTGGCAAAGCCACCGTTGTGTTTGGCACTTGTTGGTCTCTGATTTGCTGCACAGCGCTGTACACTGAAATGAAAAACATCTGGTCAGCTCACACGCTCTATTTAGACTGGTTACACAAATGCATGAGATTATGCAACCCAGACCTGCGATCCTATTTCTCCCTCTTCTGAAGCATTTCATATTTTGTCTTTAATCACACTGGACAGCCAGCTGGCTGGTTTCCAGGTGGCCTTTCTTGGATAACAAGCCTCACCGCTTGACCATTGGCACAGGTCAGCCTGCCACCACCTTGCTGTTCTGCAGGGATGCCTCATGTCCTCCCTGCTTCCCTTCCTGAGCAGTGGAAGCTTCTGCCAACAGGCCAGCTGTGGGAGCTGGTGGAGTTCTTGAAGTGCAAGGAGCTTCTTCAGGCAGTGTGTTGAGCTTGCTTGCTCCTTGGGTTCCTCCTCCACACTTCTGACAGTGTGGCCCTTCCAGCAGCTAGGGCAGGGCTGATAACCCTCAGCCCCCAGCTTCAGGAAAGGCTGCCTGTTCCCTGGCACTGGCAGGAGATGATGCACCTGGGAGAAGGAGTACAGTGAATCACAACAGAAGGAGTTCAAATCAGGATTTCTGATGGCTTTGCTCTTATCATCCTCTTTGATAATAAATTGCTCAAGCATGCATTTCACCAGGCTGCCTCTTCAGCTCCTCACTGAGGAGGTTTCCTGTGCAGAGCGTTTATGAAAAGCTCAACACTGGAAAATGGCAGTGCTGTCCAACTGGCTTCCCACCAGGCTCACGGCAGCTGAAAATCAAGTTTAGTAGCTCAAGCTCAGTAAGTTCAGCTTTTAATTAAAATATATAATTTAATGTTAGAGACCTCATTCTCCAAGAAGGGTACCATTATAAATGCCCACATCCGACCTGGATTGCTGAAAATTGGCACAGTGCCTCTATTATGTTAGAGATAGCAAACCCAATCTGACTTATTGCTGTAACCCTTTGCCAGGCAGACAGACACGGTCTTCATCCCAGACACAAAAATATGAGCAAATGGTCATTGGAGTTGACTTATTTTGCATGTGAGGTGACCAACACCCCAGTGTGACCTTAGGGAGAACTGTGGATTCTGAGCCCCTGCCGTGCCACGTTGAGTCATAGCCAGGCTTTCTGCAGAGAGCTGAGTGGGGATGGTGTTCAGCAGGCTGTCCCAAACTCTGTATGTAGAGGCTGTCCCAAGCTCTGTATCTAGAGGCTGTCCCAAACTGTGGTCACTGTCATCTGATTAGAATTTCTCCTTCTTTGTATTTGTGTCTTTCCATGTTGGCACATAAATAAAAAGCAGGTAAATAAACAGAAAATAGTTAGTGCCCCTTATCTCAGGAGCCCATGATGATTTTTTTCCACTGCCCAGTTCATGCCTCCTTTATAAGTGTTTCCTCTTTATCGTGCAGTTGACTCTGCTATAATCCTGGGCTTCACCAGCTAAGATTGAGGAATGGCTCCTTTAATTTGCTTGGAAGTGGTCCAGTCTTTGGAGTCTGGATAGCTCTGGTTCATATCTTAATAATTTTCATGCCTTTGCATGAATTTTTAAAATAGGAAATACCCTGGTGAGCCCCTGGATCTTACTCTCTTGGCTGGCAGCTTCCCGTCTCCATTAAGGCAGCCAAAGAAATCTCATTCTCCAAAACCACAAGAACCTCCTCTTCCACACAGGGAGAGGAGCCTGAGCTTTAGCTGGGAGGTGCATGCACAGACGTGTGTGCAGACGTGCAGGCATGCACTGCTTGATTCACTATTCCTCTCGTCCCCCTTTCACCTATTAGTGTCCTCTGAAGGATCAGGTTACCTTGCCAGTGGAAATATATGAGCTCGTTGTGTGATATAGCATAACTGCAACAGCAGATCATATAATTTTCCCCCGAAGGCTTGTTGCAGACTATGTCGAGTCATTTGTATTTATGACAGCTTGGGGGTGATTTAGTACGACCTCACTTTGATAAAAGCCATTTAGAGCTCATAAATATGGGTGACACACTGCCTTCTCGGCTGGGATTTTAAATGGAGAGCTGCATTTGCATTCCCATTGAGCTTTTATTGTTTAGGGGGTAAGGATGGGAACAGACGAGGTGAAACAGGAAACAGAATGAGTGTGCAAAAAGCAAAAGGGCCCTTGAGGAATGAAGGCTGCTGCTGTGCTTAGAGTACCCCTAGCTTGAAGCACCCATGGTGGCCTTTCCTCCCCACATCTCCTCCTGGGCATGGGGCAATTTGAAGTTCTGCTCATCCCAAATTGGTCAGTAGGTGGGAGAAAGGGATTCTCAGGTTTAGGGGCAACATGGATTCAGCACTGAGTTTTCATAATAAATATAAAAGTCTTGCGTGTGCCATCAGGTTTTCTTTTAGCTTGGTTCTTGCTGTTGTGTGCTGTAATTTTGACTTAATTTCAAGGAGCCATTTACCAACTGTATTTATATTATATGCCCAGATTTATAAGGAAGTTGACAATTTATGACCAACAATAAAAGATACTTAAGCCAAACACAGAGTTGTCAGATTTTATGCACCATGCTTAAATTCATCATTGACGGAAGCAAGTAGGAAGATTGTTCTTGAAAAATTATTCTTTTTTTTTCCCTATAATTTGTGATGCCCAAAGGAACCTGGGCATCACAACCCACTGAATTTCTCACAGAGATGAAGATCCTATTTTATGAAAGAGGACTTAAAAGATGAAGCAGCTTTCATTTTTGTAGTCACTGGCAGAGGCAGGACCAAGCCTAGGTTGGTGTCTTGACCATCAGGTCACAAAACAATTCACTCCCTGAAGCCATGAATTGTCCCGTTCTCTGGTTTTCCTTTCTGCAGTGCAGGTCAGCAGGAATACTGGAACCAGTTCTGGGTGGCCGGAAACACATCTGACACATTCTTGGTCAGTCCTTAATGGTGTGATTACTCACTAGATGTAGATGAGGACCATGATACTCAGTTTTGTGTGCAAAGCTATCCTGTTCATGGCCTTGATACTTAAGACTGAGGGGTACCAAATTAAACTAACCCAAATCTCTTTAGGAGAAACCTATGTATACATCTTTTCAGAGCTTAATATGTGTTAACATTTTAGATTTATTTCTTTTTTAAAGCCTGAACAATGTTACTTCTAAAGATTACCTCTGAAATTTATTTTAGGATATACCTGTATGTTTGAAATGTATCAGAAAGATTTAAGCTGCTCGATTTTTAAGGTCTTTTTAAGCTTTTTGGAATGTTCTTTATGAATTACAGGGATTTTTTTGTAACATTATTTTTATTTTTGATGTCTAACAGGATAAAGCTGTCACAAAAGCAAAATAAATCTTGCCCGCCTATCAAATCATTCTTATGGTGCAATATATCATTAGAGTTATGTACCAAATTATTTCATTTTATCCAGAAACTAATCAATTAGCTGTGTTGAAATTATTTTTGTCCTCTGGGTTGGATAATGTTTACAGGTTGCACCTGCCAGTTCACTTTGATGTTTACAGCAGCAAACCCAATGCTTCCTTTTAACCATCTTATTACAAAAAATTATTTGTGTCATAACCTGATTACATATATAGACTTAAGGAGTCTTCAGAATTGCTTGTGGGTGGTGGTGGACCAGCACTACCCAGGAACAGATTCAGAGGTGGGGATGAATATAAAGAAAGGTGCTGAGGCTGCAGCCTGGCTCTGCTTTAGCCTCTCTTGGCCCATTGGCACCACGTGGCACAGATCACGTCTGTCCCCCCTGCTGCTGCCATCCCTGGGGGCTCCCACCTAAAACCTAGGCAACAGGATCCAGAGGAATTAAAAGGCAGTGTGCTTTTCATTAAGCAAATGAAAAGAAAATCACAGTCCCTGCCCTGAAGATTGTACACTGTAATCAATGGCAGCATTAATGTGGAACTTCAGTGCACTCTGAGGAACAGTAAAACATGCATGATGGGACCCTGAAGATGAGACAACCAGTAAACTACTTACTCTGCTTCAGCTTCATTAGCCATTAAAGCAGGATAATGGCACTTACCTTACCTCAACGGAGATTAGTTAGTCGTCACTAGCACAAAGTTATGAAGGGAAAAAAAGGGGGGAAAAAAGGAACATCCCTCAAATTCATGCCTTAGTGATGCTGGCAGAGGATGGGACCCAGGTCATGCCACATGGTTCTGGTGGCCAGGCTGGCTCTGGAGGGCAGGGGTGCTCATGCATGGGCTCCTGATCTGCAAGAGCAGCATTCTTGGGCGTGCACCAGCACATGCTTTCAGTTGTGCTTTAAGATCCTTTTGGGGCCTTCCAATGCAGAGCATGCCATGATTCTGTGATCTTCAAATGGAGGGAAAGGAAAGCATTGATTTTGCCAGCCTGACCTCTTGCATTTGGTGTTCAAATGTGGATAAGCTGCCAAGTGAGCTTACTCAGACACCACTGATGGCCACCCTGCAGACATTTGACTGCTCTGTCTAGAGCTCCACATGGCTGAAGCCTCCCTTGTCCATCTGTGCCATGGGACCTTTCCATGGATGACAAAACAGAGACAAGGAGCAGAAGTGACAGCCCTGTATGAGCAGGGTTGTGCAACACCTGTCCACACCATGCCTGGTGTGAGCCACTGCCATTTATCTTTATAAACATTTTTATTAAAAGTAGGTCCTAGAGCAAACAGACCTCACAGTGTGGCTTTTTTCATTAAATGAGCTTGATTTGGTCTCTGCTGACTCAAAAAGCCAATCAACAAGCTCCCTGAATCTTTGATCCATTTTTCTACTTTGCTGTTCTCTAACGACTCAATTTCCTCTCCTATCATGCTTTTGAGAGGGGGGAAATACAGACTAGTCCCCCAGTTATAATACAATTATTTAGTGCAAGGGTTTGGTTGGTTTTTTTTTTTCACTTGAATAAATTAGTTGTTAATTAAAGCTTTTTGATGTAGTGCAAAAGGAGTTATATTTGATACCAACAGCTGTATGCTGTTTGATTTATAGTCCTTTGGGGTGTTGGTTACAGCGATCCATTTCTCCCCCTTCCCCCACAAAACACACACACACACACACACACTTCAAAGACCATTAAGTGGTACTGTGTTTTCAATTAGAAGGACAATATTTTTGCTGTTGTTTCCACTTTTCTCTGCATCACTTGAAAACAAGAAAGCAATATTTCATCATTTTGGCCATTTTCCCCAGCCCACAGTGCTGTGGCACTGGCAGCAAAGACGGTTGTGAAAGACTCTGCTTGAGGTGATGGGTTGACCCTGAATGTGGTTCCCTAGCTTAGCACGTTACAACTGCAAATAGGAGACACTGGCAGAGGATTTTCTCTGATTTTCACTTCAAGCAGGTTAAATTCCCACAGTGGGAAATGAGCCAAGCTTCCAGGTAATGCAGGAAGTGTTTGGAAGCTGTACTATGTCTCTGGGTTGAAGCATCTTTGTAGTCTTCAATCTGTGCAGAATTAGGAACCTGGGTGAATTTAAGCAGTTTGGGTTTGATTTCCTGATGGGAAATTAGAGAATGCAATGGGAAATGTTGGCAAAGGCTCTGGGTGAGATAAAATTTCTTCTAATCCCCTCCAAGAGTAGATTAATCCAGTGTACATTTGGTGCTCTCACTTAGTTGATCGATTTACCTATCTCTAATATCTCAGAAATGACTCAACACTCATCTGCTTAGCTATGACTGTTTCACACCACAGGGACCATAAGCCAGGGGTGTTTCCAGGAGGATGTGGCACCTCAGAGGGTTGTCCCACAATCCCTTGTCTCCCTTCCTCACCAGTGAGGTGAAGAATAACCTTAGGAAAGGACTTTTGTCAGTTTAACATGGCAGCCACACACAGGTTAAAGAGGAGATTTTCCATACCTGGTGCTGTTTTCACTCAATTCCCAGCACTGTGTTCTTTATCTCCAGTGGAAGTGGCTGAGCAGAAATTCTTCATGCTGTTTTGTGTTTGGACTTGTGTGTCTGGGAAATGGCAGTGGCACTTCCCAGACTTGTAGGATAACACTTAGGGCACCTTTTAGAGATGATCCAAGCTCAGCTGAGCAAAGTAATAGGATCAGCTTCCTGTGCAGACAGAGAGAGAAAGCCCTGCTTCTCCAAGAATCCCTATCCCAGGCAAGGTTGTCCTAATGCTGCCATTTAATTTGCTTTAATCCAGTGGAGGGGGGGAATGGGTCTTAATTAATTGCCTTCTACTCCAGGCTCAAGAGGAAAACCTGCTTTGGAACAATTTAATGCAATCAAAATCTGCAGGTTGTGAGGCTGCTGGCAGAGTTCCCTGTTTGTGAGTAAATGAGTGCACATTTCCAGCTCTCAGGGATGGGTGAAGCTTTTCTGAAAGAAACTTGCTGGAGGTGTGGACTCTTGGTGAACATGAAGGACTGGAAAGTAGAGTGGCATTGTTCTCTTCCCTGCTTGTCCCAAGGGAGCATGACTGCACTGTGGCCTTGAATCTTTTCCACAGCTCTTGGATGCTAAATCAAATTTGAAGGAACCAGAGGATGGTGGAGAAAATTTGTTTGGAAGAGGGTGGTTGGAGAGGAACAGAGAGAGGCCCACGTCATCTCCCTTCTCTCTCTCCCTCTCGCTCTCTGAGAACTAGAATAATTTTTCTTTTCCTGCTCCCTCTTCAGCAGTGACAAAAGCAGTAATTCCTGCCTACTTAACCCAATTTCTGGAGTCCCACATGTATTACATAGTTATTAATACTTTTCTGGTATGCTGATGTTGAGCTTTGTACGGTTGCATATTGTGGAGTTTCCAGGAGGGGTTCTAGGCCACTGAGACTGGCAGCAGACTTGGGAAATGCCCTTTCATTTCAATGTGGTGGTGATTACTTTCCTTTTTTGCTATTACATTACTTGTTCCAATGACCTGCTCTGGGAAGAGCTTATTTATCTAAGGATCAATTTTATATTCTTGTTCTCAGGGCTGTAAAAAATGTCTTTCTCTAAATTGCTGGGAGACTTTCTATCTTTTCCACAGCATGTTGTTTTGTAGGGCCTACAGAAATACACTCTTTCAAATGCTTAAATTAATCTCATAGTGGAGGAAAAAAGTGAAAGATTGTTCATGAGGAGTTTGATTTATCAACCAGTTATTTCACAACTTTTGTCTATGTTCTGCTTTGCCTATTTGAGTTTAGTTGAAGAGTGAATAAGGAGTGGGTATTGAATGAGGAAATGAAGATTTTGAATAAATATGGAAGAAAATACATGTTTTCATTTGTGTGCATGTCATCCTGCTGGACACCAGGATAGATATTTATGGATATCTGAGTCTGTTTCCTCTCTGCATTAGTAACTGAGGACTTTGAGCAAAAAATATCTGGCTTTAAGTTAATGAAAAGCAGTATGTGCTAAAGAACTGGAATAACATCTCCGCCAAGCACACAGGTTTGTGGAGTGATCAAAAGTTAAACAAGTTTAAAAGGGTGAAAAAAGAAAACCAGCATGAGAGAAGTGAAGGAAAAACAAGAAGGAAAGGTGTAAAAGCCAGCAAGAAAGACAGCTTTAGCCCAAGGGATGTGCCACAGAGGTCTTGGCCCTTAAGGGTCACTAGGGAGCTGGTGAAAAAGTGTTGGTGTGATGGGGAGAGCAGAGATCAAGGAGAGGGCCAGGGAGGAGCCAACAGGGATGGGAAAGAGAAACCCTGTGGTCAGAAGTAGGTCAAACTGTGTGCAGCCATGTCTGCATGAAGTGTTGGATGGATTTACCTGAGGAGAATAATTTTCCAGTACAGGAAGGGCATGGACCTTCTGGAGCAAGCCCAGAGGAGGCCACCAGGATGATCACAGGGATGAAGCAGCTCTGCTATGAGGAAAAGCTGAGAGGATTGGGATTGCTCAGCCTGGAAAAGAGAAGGCTTTGACCAAATTGTGGCCTTCAGGTACCTGAAGGGAGCCTACAAGAGAGATGGAGAGAGACTGTTTACAAGGGCCTGGAGTGACAAGTAAAGGGTGAATGGCTCCACACCGACAGAGGATAGGTTTAGACTGGATGTTGGGAAGGCATTCTTGGCTGTGAGGGTGCTGAGGCCCTGGCACAGGGTGCCCATGTGCCTGCCCCATCCCTGGGGGTGTTTAAATTCAGGTTGCATTGGGCTCAGAGCAACCTGGTGTCCTGAAGGGTGTCTCTGCTCACAGCAGGGGGTGGAATGATTTTTAGTGTTTCTTTCTACCCAGGCCACTCTTTGGTTTTCCCTTTCCTGAATAAATAGCAGAAGCAGTTGGTAGGGAGAGAGTGACAGGGAGGTGGCAGTGACTCTGTATTTGGGTAAAATTAATACCTCCCACTATAATGGGATTCCATAAATTTTGGAGACTACCTTGTTTTCTTATTGATAAAGACCAGCAGTTTTACATTCCTAATGATTTTGATTAGCAAACTTTCTCATAAGTTCTTTATTTCTCTGAATACTTTTTTTTAATTTTTAAAAAAACAAGCAGTAATATCTCTATTGTTTGAAAAAGAACCTTTTGAATTTTGGCAGGGACAAAAGCCCTGCAGCTGAAGATATGCCTTTCCCTGCTCCCATGAACCTCCCCTCTGTTCTGGCTGAGTTATGAGCTGTGTAAGATCAACATTCCCCATTTCTGCCTTGTATTTCTCAGGAACATTTTGGCAGCGGGTCAGAATCATAACTGAACAGGAATCTTCTGCAGACCTGGGCCCAGAGAGCTGCCAAAGCAAAAATAGCAACGAGAGAAATCCCTCGGGGCTCGTGGGGCAGGTGGAGTTGGTTCATCACCCCCTGCAATTTCCCACTAGCAGAGGCTGTGGCAAACCTTGCCAACCCAAGCAGTGTGTGCCTCTGGGGATCCTCAATGAAGGGAGGGATGGCTCTGCTTTTGGACAGAGCAATACCCACTGTCTTCAGGCTGCTGAGTCAAACAGAAAAAGAGTTAGGAAGTGTTGTCTTCACCCCCGTGGGCGCAGCCATGGTGTTGGCTGTGGCACATACATGTTAATCCCATGGTGACCTGTGCTCCCTGTCATGTGTGAAGGAGCGCTTTGCTCACCCTGCTGGAGAGGCACTCACTCAAGCAGAAAATAAGTTCACACAAATGGCTGTGAAAGTTGTGAAATTCCTGGTTTTTGACACTTTCAGGGTAAACACGTTTCCTACTGCAGTGGCCAGTGTAGTAAACAGGGAGAAATTGTGTGCATCTATACACACGTGTGTGCACATGTCGGATGACGGACATCTGGATGGCCATGCAAGCACCACCATATGGGATGTGTTCATGTTTAGGCTTAGAAAAATAGGGGGAAAAAAATTGTTTTGCAGCAGTATGATGCAGAGCAGAAGCGGAATCCCAGCTTTTTTTTTTTTTTTTTTTTTTTTTTTTTTTTTTTTTTTTTTTGAGGGAAACCTAATAAAAATGCGCATTTGCAGACAGACACAGACGAAAACTCCACATTTCCACAGACACGCACGAGGTGCCGGTGTCGCTTGTCAAGCCGAGGCGGCTGCACGCATCTGCATCTGCCGCCGTGCAACACAAAAAGTTTTATTTCCTTTTGAATAGCAAGGGGCTTTCCCCGCCTGCCCGCCCCTTCCCCGGAGCTGTGCTCCTGACAATGCCCGGCTGCGTCGCTTGCTGGAGCGCCTGTCATTAAGCAATGCGCTGATTATTCTGGCAGCTCTGCTGCTCGGGTCCCCATGGACGAAGTCAGACATGGAGAGAATTGAATTTCGCCAAGGATGGGGCTAAAGGTCGTTCCATGCAGTGGACAGCTGTGTCTAGTCAAATCGAAACTATTGCTCCAAGTGTTACCAACAGAATAGCTGATAGCTCTGTTGTCAGTTCATTTACACTTGCATCCTGTTACAAATTAAACTGAAATTGTGGTGTGCTGAAGGAGCAGAAAGTCGGTTTTCTGCCAAGTGACAATTCCTTATATCACCAATTTCCAAGTGCTGCCACTATAGATCATTGCTAAGGGTTTTTGTGATTTCCAGAGATGAAGATTTAGGATTCTGATTTTCTGCCATGGGCAAAATTCCCATTAGCACCTGCTCTCATCTTCTAATCCCATAGGTTGAAAAGGAAATGCAAAGCTGTGGTAACTGGCCTCTTTTCTCAGCTCTGCTCACAAAGAATACCATAAAATACAGAATTGTTTCATGACTTTTCCCATTTTCCAAGCTTTCTTTTTCTTTTTATTTTCCTTTTCTTTCTTTTTCTTTCTTTTTTCTTCTTATTTTTCTTCTTTTTTGATCTTCTTGTTATTCCTCTGTTTTCTTTCCTTTTCTTTTCACTTGTCCTTTTCCTCTTTTTCTCTTCTTTCCCTTTTCTTTTTGCCCTTTTTTCCCTACAATTAGGATGTTTGAATTCAGATACAATGCAAACTATGAAATACTGTAATTCTGCTACAAACTCTGCACTGAGGCAGGGTGTATCAGTGAGAACATCTTAAGAACACTGTTTATATGCCAATATTCATTTCAGCCCAGCCCAACATCTTCCCCTGAAACACTCCTAAATCTCTCCATCACCAAGACAGAAAAATGCCTTCTGGGCAGAAACACAGCCTCTCCCAGGATCCTCAATGGGTCCTAGCAACCGAGCTGAAAGCCTGGGACTTGACCACATTTGGAATAAACTTGCCCAAAAACATCAATGCTAATTAGCTCGTGTTATGAATGGATTAAGTGAGACACCAGCTGCAATGGGGCATTTTGATTTGGGTTGTGGCTGGGTAATTAGATTCACATAAGCTGGCTGGGGAGCTGTCAGTCAGCAAGCAGCAGCTCTCTGAGCTGTGTTAGGAAGAAGAGCTTTTCTGTGTCCCATCATCTGTTTTGCTGTGAGCCTTTGGGTGATGTACCAGTAACCAAGCACGGCGCTGAGCATGAACTGAAACCCTCCCCTGAGCCACAGCCACGCAGCTCAGTGACTTCAGAACTCACTCCTCCTGCAGCAACACTATTTTATTTATACTGCAAAATACTCCTCGGATGGTGGCTGCTAATGTGAATGCCGTCCTTCCCTTTGATTTGTGCCTGCTTTCCCCCTGATTTCCAAATTGTCATTGGTGCTTGGAACAGTTTGGGGGGAAACGTGTTTTATATTGTCATGAAATGACCTAGAACAATTGCAACTATAGAAAAGTATGCAAACTGAATTTATAGATGAATTAATGCATGCAAATCACAGAGTGATAGAACGGCCTGGGTTGGACCTTCCACTAGCCCAGGTTGCTCCAAGCCCCATCCAACCTGGCCTTGGACACTTCCAGGGATCCAGGGGCAGCCACAGCTGCTCTGGGCACTCTGTGCCAGGGCCTCACCACTCCCACAATAAAGATTTTTCTTTTATTTTTTTTTTTTTTCAATATCTAATTTTAACCTACTCTCTTTCTGGTGGTGTGAGCATCTGTGCTGTTCTGAGTCTCTTTCTGGTTTTGTGATCTGTGGTGTAGCTGGGTTAGTGGTTCTGGGGTCCCTTTCCAAGTGATGAAGAGAAATAGGTAACTCCAGGGAGGTACACCTATTTCAGACATCATCTGTGTTTAAAGGAGAGGATCCACAAGAGGAATCCCCAATGATTTGTTTAGATGAAGTTGTTTGGTTTATTTTTAATGGCTCAAAAAGGAGGAAAATCCTTCTTTTCCTCCCAGATCTGGAGCTTTCATATAATATCCAGACAGCAACTTTCTTAAATGTGAAAAAAGGCAGGGAGTAAAAAGGTGGGCTTGATGCTTCTGGCATAGAGACTTTATCAGCTCCATAAATAAAGGACATATGCATGTGAAGCCTGACTGCATCTCAGATTGCAATACCAATGTTTTAAAAGCCTGCTGACAGAGCATCTGCTTATTTCATTACTCCTCCAATGTCTTTGCAGGTAAGTCATGCATTATACAGTATCATCTCCAGCAATGCATGAACAGGGGGGACAGAATGGAAAAATTCTGGATGGTCCATCACTTTCCCTTACCTTCCAGGAGAGTGGAACATAAGAAATCATGTACTCAGCTAATAGGCAGAATTAACAAAATAAGATCCTGTTTTTAGTGCACTAAGATTTGAAGTTTTTAAAAAGAAAAGACTCTATCATGGTACTTTTTCTGAGTTGTCTGCTTGCACAGCAGAACAAAGATCATTTTCAGTAAACTCCTGCTCATAAAACATACTGAGGGGATCAGTATTAGTCAGGTGAAAAAGGAAGTGTCATGCTTGACTGGAAAACATACAGTGGTGAGTTTCAAGAGCTTATGGTGAGATTTGACACTGCTACACAATTCTGAGGAGCACAGGTCCAGATTCAGCCTGGCCCTGACTGTAACCCAATCTGTCCTGTGTTATCACCAGTAGTGTGTCAAAGGGTTAGTGGTCCCACCCTATTAAACCTTCCCTTTAGAAACAAAATTTGGTCCAGAGATTGTAAAATGTGACTAATAGGCAAAAAAGAAAAAATATCTCCCCAGATAGGTTTTCCAGTCTGCAAATTCATGCTAACCTTGTGCAGTGTCCCACTGCTCCACATCCCAAATGCTTCCTCTGGCTGTTGTTGACTAAAAATATTGGATCTTAATGCTTTTTTTTTTTTTTTAGTATTTTTTTAGTAAGAGGTGATTTTCTCAGCCATGAATACCCACTTGACTGCATGGCACTGCCTTGGCTCAGTTGAGTCCATAATCCACCACTCCCAAGCCTTTCCTTTCAAATCTGCCTCCCTCCCTGGCCATGTGCTTTTGAGCCAATGTCCACAGGAGTCTGCTGTGTTTATTTGGGTACCTGCTGAGGTGTTTACAGGAAAAGACCCAATCCAAAAGCAGTTTTGTCACTGAGGAAGAGGCCTAAAAAGAAGATCCATAATGCCATATAATGCTGTGGTGATACATTATGGGTCAATAATATATATTGACCAATCTACATACATCTTCACATCTGTTGGTGTTTGGTTGTTTTCTGGGTTTTTTTTTTGTTTGTTTGTTTGTTTTTGTTTTGGGGGGTTTTTTTGGTGGGTTTTTTTGTTTTTGTTTTGGTTTGGTTTTGGTTTTTTTTTGGTTTTTGGGGTTTTTTTGGGTTTTTTGGGGTTTTTTTGGTCAGAGACAGCAAAGAGGTTTGAGACACCAGGATACTTATGTAAAATGGGTTTCTGGGCCTCTGTCCATTTGATACACACAAAACTTATTTAGAAAATGCTCCTGCATCCTGCAGAGAAAGGGATGAAGATGACAAAGAGAGTCATGGAAGCATCTTTCACTTCTGGACTACAGGAGAATATAGGCAGCAAAATAGTTTTAGCTTTATAGGCTTCCCTAATAAGCATCCATCACTGAGGAAATACCATAAGATATTTTCCACAAGTATTCATTAGCTGTTGGGTTTTTATAAGCTTGGTTAGACTTTGTACACTTTCTCCCACCATTCTGTCATGTTTGCTCTTGACAAATATTCCAGCAAACATGTTTGCATGCAGCACTGTTTGTGGAGGCTGTAAATACTGGAGAATATTCCTGAATAGTGCCTTTAATATTCCCACAGAAAACCTGCTTCCAGAGATTGTAATGTCCCTCTGTTCAGGAGACAAACACCGCCGTGTCATGCAGACATTTAACAGCCCGTGAACTGGGAAAAGATCAAGAAGAGTTTTTAGAAAAGAATTTCAAACACGTTTTCTTAGGCAAACAGCAATCTGCCAGTAGTTCACAAATCAACACACTGAATATGTCAAATGCCTGTCTGTTCCCATTCCTGGGATTTAAGGTCATGAACAAATTTTGAAAGCAAACCCAAATATTTTATTTGCTATTCTCCTCAGTTTCAATCTGTGGAAGAAAATAGATGTTTAAGAAAAAAAAACTAAATTTTTTTTTCCCGTTAAAATAGCTTCCATAACATAGTTTCTTATTGACTGATCTCTAAATAAGAGACTCTTGCTCTTGACTCCTGTTTAGATGAATTACTTCTAAGGCTTTTCTTTTTGTGACAGCGATGAATTGGTCAATGTTTGTATTAAGCTTTTCTAAGTGCACTATTAAACGGGAAAAACTTCAAAAATAAATAGGCCAGCTGACTCAATGATAAATTGAAAAGAGGGGAAGGTGTGTATTTTAGACAGAAGAATCATCATGGAAATTGTCCAATTGCCATGCATTTGGAGAAGGGCCATGTGGAAAATGCTTCAAATAGGTACCAGACATTAGCTGCTGTTCAATAAATGAGACTGTGCTTTGCAAAAAAAAAAACAAAAAAAAAAACAAAAAACCCAAGAATCTCATCTCACCAGCTCCTATCTTGTCCTAAGGCTTTCCTAGGATCTAAATATTCCTGATAGTGTTGAAAGTAAAACCTTCAGGCGTTCTGTAAAAATCCTTTAAGTTCCTCTTGTCAGCATGACTGGAAAGCAAGCTTGGATATTTTATCTTACCCTTAAATGAGAAAAATATATGGGCAATGAAAAATGAAAAGGAAAGGGGAAGAATCCTCCTGGAGTTTTGAATTGCTTTGGGTTGTTAATAAGACCCAAAGTGTTGTTATTAAAAACTGAGTGAGGACAAATAAAATCCCAAGTTATTCCTCTGTTTACACATCAGAGGATCATAAGTGTGAATGGCTGTTTCAGGAGAGGACAGATGGCATTTTCATGGTGTTCCTCTAAATGGGTCTTAAGTTCTCTTTGTGGGTGGAAGTCCAACCCTCTGTTTTTTCAGTCTGACAGACATCAGGGCAAGCTGGCAGTTCCAGGATAAGCTCCTGCAGTTGCCAGGCACATCCCCACATCCATGGAAAACCCTGTGATATTTAGCTGAAGGTGAGGCTAAGGGCCTGCAGTGGTTTCCCAGCTCTGGCTCCAACCCTCAGTAAACCTGCACTTCTCTGAGCTGTGCAAATGAGATAGCAGTATCTGTCTCACAGGGGGTGTTAAGAAGCTTAATTCATTAGTGTTTACAAAGTGTTTCTAGATCCTCAGATGTAAGGCTCTATAAACAGGCAAAGTATTACTAATTGCCAGCTTATACTGAATTGAAAATAAAGATGGTTTGAGGAAAGAGGTGCTGAATTTTCTGGTAAGCTGAATCGGTCTAGTGGCTGTAGGTTAAACAGTTTAAAGTTTAATTTTACATCAATATCATCTGATAAATCTCCATTTGTTTATATTGGTGTAATATTTGACCTTCTGTTTACTTTGGGA
Organism: Passer domesticus; assembly: GCF_036417665.1. Classification (NCBI taxonomy): domain Eukaryota; kingdom Metazoa; phylum Chordata; class Aves; order Passeriformes; family Passeridae; genus Passer; species Passer domesticus. The sequence goes on along the minus strand of NC_087512.1, from coordinate 3,444,294 downwards.
AAAATAAGAGTCTGAAAGGAGGGCCTCCTATGGTAAAGAATAAATCAAAGGCTTAATTCAAGTAATCACTTCTGAACATGTATCATGAAGTTGCATGCTTTAAATGGAAGGAGTCTTGCTTTACAGAATGTGGCTTCAATTGTGATGTTCAATTTAAACCAAAATATGTCAGAAAAACTACCTTGCACCTCTTTGTGGCCAAGGAGAACACCGTGGTTCCAAAGTTTAGAGCATTTCAAAGCATATGGGTGGATTTCTTTTTGTTTGTATGTTTTAGTTTCAAGGGGGCTTTTTGTCCTCTTCATACAGGCCTGGCAGGAAAAACAGACCATTTCATTTAGCTATTCCCACTTTCTGAATTTCCTGCAATGCTACAGAAATATCATGCTTGGGTTCCTACTTAACTTTTTGTTGGCATTTTGGAAGGTATCAGGAATAGGAGTAAGTTGGCTAACTTCTGCTGTTTGTACTTATAAGTTGTGTTATTTATATGCATTTTTCTGCAAAGCCTGATTTTTTAGAACCATTCCTTCTAAAAGATTCCTTCAAAAATGATTCACTGTAATGGAAAGAAACTTACTTAGCGCTCTTTCACTCCTTAAGAAACACTACATTTTATGTTTTTCTGCCTCAAACCACACTTTTAAAAAAGTAGTGGATAACCATTTCCCACTTGGCCTCCAAAGGGTGAAATCCTCATCTGGTATAAATTGGCATAGCTCTATTCAAATCAGAGCAGCAACATTAATTCATTCCAGCTGAGGCTCCAGCCCTTAAAATGCCAGCAAGAAGAGTGAGTTTTGCACAGGATGGATTTTTGAGCTGGGTGGAAGGTTTTTCTGTGTAACTTAGCTATGTGCCTAGGCTCAGGGCTGTGGGAAACTGTGTGTTTGACATCTGCAGCATACGCAGCAAATGCTTTGGCAGTTTGAGTTAATGCCTTTTGAATTCACAGGTTGTTTACTTTCAGCTTGAATGTGGATTTGCTTTCAGCCTCAGTGGGAAATCTAACACAAAAAGTAATAGGACAAGCCATCTGTCCAAAAAGCTATGAGAATTCCTGGTTTTGAACCAATAACAGAGATCAGGGACAAGTTCACCCTATGTGTAATCTCTGCCAAATTATTGGCATGCTCCTTGGATTTCCGACCTGGGACCCGATCCCTCTGGTGCAGTGTGAGCACACATAGACTTAGGGGAGGAAACCTGCACAATGAGCATGGCCAACACGCCTTTCCAATGGTGGCTCCTACAGACAAGCATTTTTCCAGCCCTCTCTTCCTCTGCTCTGATTTACAACCCGTTTTGGCAGATAAGCTGTGCACCTGTGAGGCGGCCCCTGCTCCTCGGGGAGCAGTAAACAGCACGAGTCAATGGGAACCCCCAACTCCTGCCAACATTCCCTGCAAGTAAATACCAATCCATGTGTTAGTCACAGGCCAGAGAATGGTGTAACAACTGGGTTGATTGGGTCACTTTTTCTGAAAAGCTTGGGGGCAAATTTCAGCACTCTTTCAAGGGTCCAGATTTTTTTACTTTAAAGCCAAAAAGCCATGCCTCTGTCCCGCTGTGTAAACTAAGAAGCTGCACAAGGGCCAAGCTTTGGAAAAAAAAAAATCAGCATCCTGCAGCATTCAGCAGGACACAGTGGACAGATTTTACTGAGAGCACAGCATGTGCTCTCCACAGGTAATGGAACTGCTCCCCATTCTCAAATGGTGACCTGGGCCTCGTGCACCTGTCTTGATCACCCACAAGAAGTGCCATCACCTTCAGTGAGAAAACAGTTAGCCTGTATGTACTGTGTCTAGAAGACTGTGTCCTTGTTTTGGAGGACCCTGTGGTTTAAAATCTTGGTTACAGCTTTTCCTCTGATTTTGTCCATTGTTTCTGCTGACCTGGATTAAGTTATCCTTGTTTGGACCAGCTAGAAACAAGAGTCTTGGTCTCCAAACCACTTGGGTGAGCTGAAGGTCTTTGCTTGAGTATTTAATAAATAATAGGGAAGGCAGAGAAAAAGGCAACAAGAAATCATTTGGAAAGAGCATCATCTGGTCTTTAACAACAAAACCTTCACTGCATTGTGAAGTGAATCTATAGGCTTTAAACCTTCATGAGGTGACTGGCTCAGGAGAACAGGATATCTGCCAGCATCCTTAGAAGCACACTAGCCTGATTTTGACCTGCCCTACACACAGAGCAGCATTAACTCAGATACCCTGGTGTAAATCCAGCCAGAGGTCAAACCCAGCCCTGCAGCAGCCCTGTTTGTCCAGAGGACTTCATCAAAACAGCACCATTCAGCATTCATTCCAACAGCACCAGGCTAATTTACCTCAGCCACACCTGGATTTCTGAAAACCGGAGGGCACTGGATCATGTTCACACTGTTTTCTTTCACTCTTCTCTGTCAAATCAGGGCTACTGCAGATTGAGTGGGGAAATAAGAGTCTCTTCAAAGTTCTTTTTTATTTGGTTTATTGATTCAATAGTATTTCATGGCTAATAACCACCCTTGACTAACAGGCTCATTTGAACCGGGAATGCTGTGGCCTCTTATGTAATTTAGTGGCAGAACAGCCAGTTTACAGATAAGTAGTCTGCTTAAGGTGGGAGAACTCAAGGCTTGTAGTCTTTTCTTAGGAAAACAAGCTTCTTTTTCTGCTGATTTTTTGGGATCCTTCGCTGAAAGTTTTCCATAGAATCACAGAAGCTTTTTTTTCTTTATTTCCCATGTACTTGTGCAGTCACGAGAACAAGAATGGCTTGCAATTAAAGTAGCACAGTTCAGCCTTCTCAAATTAAAAACTGTTTTATTAGCTTTTTTTCTTGGAACCAGAGGCAGATGAGCCAAAACACTGCATAAAATAAGAAGAAAGCAAGCTGGTTTTGTTGCGTTTTTGGCACAGACAATGGCTTTCAGAGATACTGGAAGTCATGCAAGAAGAGTGTGTTCTTAAGAGACTTCTAGCCCTGCTCTGAAAACTGAGGGCTTTAGATAAGAGCCTGCATGTGGGGATCTTTATCCAAAACAAACCACCCAAACTTTTGCAGTCACTAGTACTGATTTCCTCCTCTGCATCTCTCTGTGCTGTTGCTCACACACAAGTTCTTCAAGGCATCCTAAAAGCTTTTCTTTGCCCGTAACAATTTAATTGCCTCTTGGCTAAGATTTTCTCCTCTATGAAGAGAAAGAACATGATTAAAGTGCCCTGTGCTGCCCAAAGAATTTCCTCTCCTCAGCCTCAAACACCAGGACTGTTTTCCTCCCCCTTCTGCTTTGCCACATCTCTGCGTTTTGCACGATTGTTTCCTATTTTTTTTTTCCCTGCCTGGAAAAATCCAACGTTTCCTCCCCCTCCCCTGGCAGCATGGGTGACACAGAGAGAGAAATCAGCACAGTGTCAGCAAGAGTTTAGCCCCGCAGCTGGGACCTGAACTTTCAGCAGTGGAGCACAGCGCTGGGTCACTGCACTAAAGCAAGCCAGACTGATACAAAGTGCTTGCTCACCCTGGGAAGCATCAGAAGCCAGTTGATAAAAATCTTTAGGCACCCTTTATTGTGACCTTAGGCTTTTTTTTCCTGGGAAAATGACCATGGAGTGTATATTCAGCATCATGACACCCAAAGTGATGCAATATTTGGGTGCTCTCTGCACTCAGGGGGTGATATTGCATTGGGGCAGTGTGGATTTTAGAGCTGTTGAAGATGGAAATGGAGCATGTGGACTCAACATGCTGCACACGGTGTGAAGTTTTCAGCTGTGAAGACCTGAACGATCACGTCTGCCAAGAGTTAATGTGCTCAGAAAAAGGATGCTAAAATATTCCTTCCCACTCCAGTTTGCAACTGAGAACTTGCTAGCCTGTAATATCTTTTATTTATAGCACCTTTTGACTCAAAGGATCTGAAAGAGCCTCTCTCTGGGAGTCACTTCAGCGATACCTGCAGGCAGGGGTGTTTCTCTGCAGATGGCTCCAGCTGAGGTGTCAGGGCCTTCTTTTCCATGGACTCATGTAAGGAACCTCCTCTGCCTTGCCAAATGCCAGCACTTAGTAATAAGGGATAGAGGGAAGGGCAGAAATCTGCCCTAATAAACCTCAATAATAGCAAACAGAGAAAACAGGCATATAAACCCCGTGGGAGAGAGCACTGAGATGTCATTGGCTGGCTTTGGAAGCAGACATTGGGAGGAAGTATGGGCAATCCTGGATGATATCCTTATGCAAAGAGCTTGGGACAGTAAAACCACAGCTCAGAAGAGGGCATCCAGGTGGCCCTACCTGGATAACACTCCAGCCAACCTAACCAGATCCAGCTGTGCTGTGGTAGCCTGGAGAAACTCCAACAGAGACCCTGTGCAGGGCATGCAGTGGTGGAGGTGCTCCTAAGGGGAGAGGCTGGGTTTAAATCCTCAAACTCACACATCCCTCAGTGAGCACAGTCACAGCAGGGCCTTCTTCTTATCTTAAGTCCACTTCAGCACCTGCCCATCAGCAGCTGGCTGAAAAGGACCAGGGGACCAGAGGACCAGCTCCTCCATGTGTCTCCTGGCAGCTGGAGAGGTGTCACCCAGCCCTCTGCTCCCCTCCTGTGCCATCCCTGCAGGCCAGGGAGGCAAAAGTCAGGCCCAGCTGATGGGTTTGCAAATCCAGCCCACGATTTCTGCTTCATCCACAGCCAGGAGAGGTGTTGCCAAGACACATATTAGGCAGCTGCTCAGGACATTGCTGTGTCTGTACCACCCTGAGCATGCTGCCTGCCTGCCTCCCGCTCTGCCTCTGCAGCCCCATATCAAGCCAGTTGTTTTGCTATTCCCTGAGGTGGCCAGAATGTATTCAGCAAGAACCAGCCTTTTTTTTTTGGCACTTCTGCTGGGTCTTCTGAGAGATTTGCCACAGGGAGGGAGTGTCCATCTGCTTCAGCGTCCTCTAAGTCCTGTGTTTTCTAAGGAGTCCTGGTGTTTCTCCATGGAAAAAGCAATCCAGGCAGTCTCATAAAAACTCCAGGGGCACCAGGGGTTGTTTATGGGGCTGCCCCCTACCCTGGGTTTCTAGACAGGTTTTCAGATTAATACACTCATGCCTCCATGAGGAAATCCTCAGCACATCTCTCCTCCCTCCATGTCCTTCCCAAGCCATCCCCAGAATCAGCATTATTATATTTTTTTCTCTAAATCTCTTTCCTCCAGGCACCAGACAAGGTGTATTTGATAGCACTTTATCTCTGTCATGCATATGTCAGTGTCTGAAACTCTGGTTTAATAGGAGTCACATCACTGGATGGAAGTTGGCTCTCTCAGGTCCTTACCATGGAGAACAAGTGTTTTGCCTCATTCTCTATCTTCCAACAAAAATTGACTCCTCCCTCCTTTCAGGAGGGGGCTGGGGTTAGAACACCCTGGCAGCCCAAGGGTTGCATTGCCTGCTTTTAGGGCATCTGTCACTCCTCCTGAGAGAAGAGAACATTCTTCTTGTGTGGAAAGGTTTTGAGGTTTTGAGGGTTTTCTTTTTTTTTCACTTCCTTCGGTGCCACTTCCACATGTGCTGCTTCAGATTTGGGGGTGGGAATGGGAGGGATTTCCCCCAGAATCATGGAATTGCAGAATATTCAGGGTTGGTAGGGACTCACAAGGATTATAGAGTCCAGCTCCAAGAATCCACCATGTACCTGAGAGTGTTGTCCAAATGCTCTGGCAGCCTTGGTGCCTTGAGTGTCCTAGAGTGCCTGACCACCCTCTGGGTAATAAAACCCCCTAATATTCATTTTATACCTTCCTTGACACAGCTTCATGCTGCTCCCTCAGGTCCTGTCTCCAGAGGGAAGGTGGCAAGCTATGGACAAGCCCTGGGTTTATGGAAAAGCTAAGAGAGAAATAGGGGGAAAAAAACACCAACAAACTTAAGAGGGGAGGGAAAAAAAAAAAAAGGAATGGATATCTGGGAGGAGAGTGTTTAAAAGAAGAGAAAAACAAATCAAAGCTGGTGCCAGGCTGGAACCAGCAGCTGGTTGCCAGCACAGCAGGCTGAGAAGTTTTTTGGTGGAAGCGCTCAGTGCCATGTTTGGGCTGCTTAAAAAAAAATACAGCGTGTTATCCTGCCTCTGCCTTCCTCCCGGCCCCACAAGCAGGAGGAGGGACTCGGCCGCCCGACTCGGGCTTGCGAGGGATGCGGAGCGTGTCCTGCCCTCCGGGCGTGTGCCCGCACACCCTGGGCAGCCCCGGGTGAACCGTGCGAGATGCCAGGGCATCGGCAACCACGGCACGGCCCTTCCTGGCCATGCCGGGGGAGGAGGTGTGGGGACGGAGGAGAAAGGGGAGGGTGGAAGGTTGCAACGCTTGGCTGGAAAAATTTGAGAGGAGTACAAAAGGGAGCGCGGTGAAAAGGGGTGGCGGCGGGGAAGGGGCAGGGGGCTGAGAGCCGGCTGCCGTGGAGGTGGAAGGAGATGGATGCTTGCCGAGTGGCGGGGCTGGGAGGGCGGGCAGGGCTGGGGGGCTGCGGAGAGCCGGGCAGCCAAGCAGCGGGGCTCATTTTCCTCCTTTCCCTCCGCCTCCCTCCGCCGGGCGCTCGGAGGAGGAGGCGAGACAAAAAGCTGAACCGGTGCCAAGAAGGAGCCGCAGCGGCTCGAAAATGGCACTCCGCGCCGCGCTAATATTTCGAAGCTGGGCTGTGCTGGAGAGCAGGGGGAACGTGTCAGGAATGAGAATGGCTGGGACCGTGGGGCTGCTGGCCGGGCTCAGGAGGGTCCTCCCTCCTCCCTGCCTCCCCTTCGCCTTTTAAACGTGACCCTTTTCTCCTCCAGCTCCCTGCCACCCCCAGTGATGTTTAGGAGCTCTGGGAAAGGGAGTGGATCTTTGCTGTAAAGGGTCTCATCCCCTCCTTCCATCTCCGTATCGGGGAGGAATTCTAATTTTTTTTAATTTTTTTCCTCCCCCCTAAGGAGGAAAAGAAGACTCTCAGGGAGTTTTCTTACTGTTTTCCTCTTGCCCATCCCCTCCTAGTCGCTGTCCTCCTCCTCATTGTGCCCATCAGGCTGCTGCTGTGGCTCTGTGTCTCGATGCAAGGTTACTTGTAGGACACAGGAGTGAGTCTCTGCTGCAAGGTGCAGCGTCGCCTGCGTCGGTGTTTCCCTCCGCTTCTCATTTGCTGGGAGATGAGGCAACTTCCAAGCGCTCAGCTCAGCTCCTGCTTGATGCAGTGGCGCTGTTTGGGCTGCAAAAAGCCCCTTTCCTGCAAAAACCTGTCTGGATAAAGCAAACAAACAAACAAACAAACATGTAAGGCTGAAACTCCGTCATTTTGCGATGTTGGTTCATTTGCAAGAAACAGGATGGAGTTTTGTGGTGGTTTACATCTGAAAGAGAAGATTTTGCCCTGTGCTCATGCCCTTGTTGTTCCCTTTGCAGCCAAGGAAAAAATCCAAACCAAACCAAACCAAACCACCTCTTTTTAAAATAAGGTTTTTATTTATTTATTTATTTATTTATTTTTAGCATTTAAAAAATTATAACCCTGTAGTAGCTCAGTAGTTGCAGTTAAATACAAAAATATTTCCCCCGCCACCCCTCTTCCTGCTGCACAGATGTTCCGTTTTGGATCATTCTGGAATTTATATTTAAAGGTTTAGGTCATCATTACAGAAACTAGGGACTGGAGAAAGGGAAAATCCCAGTCTCTGGTTTTGAAAACAGGTCTAGATCCTGTTAGAGCAGCAGTTTTAGCCCTCACATAGTCAGCAGGTCAAGTTCAAGGAGACCTTTCTAAAGCAAGGGCAGAGCCTCATTAGCTTGCTGCATCTTAGAAGCTGGTGGATTATTGGGTTGTTAGCTTGGCCCATTTTGTAGTCTCGGGCATGGGATGATCCCTGTGACCTCTTTCTCACCTGAAAACCATGCCCTAGTACACATTCAAACCACTTCAAACCTCACCTTTGGTCTCAGACATGCAGGCCTGGTTTGGGAGCACCTACCCCTGCCCAGGGAAGGCTTTTGGAAATGCTGTTATAAATAGGGGGGAGTTCAGGCAGACTTAAAGGTGTTGCCTTGCATGCTCCCCTCAGCCTCTTCTCACAGCTCCTCACAGATCAATAGTTCTTGCTCTGTGGAGGATCAAATTCCCTGTCCCAAATTAATGCTGCTGGGAGTGGCACTCATTTCTAAGTTGATGCCAACAGATTTTGTATGGAGTAGGATGAACAAAGCAGCTGATCCCTTGCTCTTCCTCACCTCTCAGCTGTACTTTACACGCTGTATTTGCTGCAGTTCAACGTGGGCTTGTGCAGAGAAGGTGCTGCCATTCCTTCTTGCTCTTTTTCCTTTGTTGTGACTGCAGGGTGTGCAGTGCTTGGCCCAGGAAAGCTTGGTTTCTTCACCATGGAAATGTCAACAAGAGGGTTGGCCAAAGAACCTGGAGTGTGTTCTTGTACCTTCCACACAATCCTACCTGTTTTCTCTGAAAAAAGGACATGCACAAAACACATGGGTTTTCTGTAAACACGTGTGCATGCTGTCTGGTTTTCAGTTGTCCCTTTGGATGCCATGAGTGGAGCTGTTTGAAATACCTTCTCCACCCAGGGCACACACCATGCAGCCCTTTCCTGAATTTCATAGAATCACAGAATAATCCTTGCATGGTTTGGGTTGGAATGAACTGTAAAGCTGATGGAGTTCTACCCCCTGCCATGGGCAGGGACACCTCCTACTGCACCAGGTTGCTCCAAGCCTTGTCCAGCCTTGGACACTTCCAGGGATCCAGAGGCAGCCACAGATGCTCTGGGCACCCTGTGCTGGGGTTTCTCCACCCTAAAAGCCAAGAATTTCTTCCCAATATCCTATCTGTCCCTGCCCTCTGGCAGTGGGAAGCCATTTCCCCTTGTCCTGTCACTTCATGTCCTTGTCCCAAGTTCCTCCCTGGTTCTCCTGGGTCCTTTTTGGGTGTGGGCAGATGCTCAAGATCTCCTTGGAAACCTCTCTGCTCCAGACTGAACAATTACCATGCTTCAGTCCTTCCTAGTAGGTGAGATATTCCAGAATTTTCCAGATGTTCTTGCTGACACTTTTGGCTGCAGCTACACCCGTTCCTCTGGGAAGAACCTCCTTTTTTTAACCTGAGATCTCTAAGGATGGGAGTCTCAGGGATCTGCGGGATTCTAACCTGCAAGAGAAAGCAGTGGTTAAAGCCTATCAACATGACCCACGCAGACCCTGGTCCTTGTCCTGACCCATCCAAGTACAGACCACTGCTCATGTGCTTTCAGATCTGGAGCCAGTTTGTGTTTCCTACTGATTTAAACTTCTTCAGTGTTCATATACTTCAGTTATCAATTAACAATTCCCAACAGGTTTATAGAGAGGATCCCAAAGACATGGACTGGTATTAATGGATGCGGAGTGACAGCATCCATGTGTGCACAGCAGCAAAATAGTTGTTCAAGAAGGAGAACTGGGAGCAACAAATTAAGGCAACAAGTTAAGACATCTTCACAAACTTTGTTATTTCAGTAGACGGACGTCTTTCATTTCTTGAAATCTTGACCATAGGGGAGCTTGTGGAATGCATCTTGTCCATCTTGGGGCAAAAATGCTACTCTTGTTCTTTCTGAGTGGTCAAGTCAGCCATCTGGGAAGCTTGGTCATGCTTACCAAGGAGGGAAGGCTTTGACAAGGCAACTATAGGTTTTTTGTCTTCATTTCTCCCTGTCTAAAAGAAGTGTCTTTGGATATATTCTCCAGAAATATGATGTCTAATGTGTCTCAAGTTGCTTCCTTCAAATCCTTCATCCTTTTAGCAGTTTATAATGAGAAATATTGTCTGCTTGGAGTTGTTATGAGGTAACTTGTATCTGGAAGGGTCAGTCTAAAGGGCTCTTCTGAGGCTGTCTTCCACTCCTTCTCCCCACACTTTCCCCACTCACAGTCTTTTTTTTTTTTTTGGTTTTTTGGGGGTTTTTTTTGGACCTGTAACCTCACATTTCTGTAATCTAAATGTGCAAATGCTTTGCAGTCACGGTCCAGTAGCTGGGTTAATCTCAGACCCCTGGAGTGGCAGATGGCTGATTTGTTGCTGATTCCAGTTATAGAGAATTGTGTCACCTATTATCTTTGCACAGACTGATGCTTAAAAGGATGCCTTTGGCAAAATCACTGAAAAGCAAAGAAAAGCAAAGCAAACACTCTCTGATCTGCATCACCACAGGTGAAAATGTGAAATATTTCACCTTTGTGTGAAGGGCTGGAGAGGTGGACAAAGAACAGAGGAGGAGGGAGAGGAGGAAGGGGAGAGGAATACCTCATTTTCATACCAGAAGTACCAAAGCACAGTGCAGAGCATGTTTGCTGTAGTCACATTGTAGAATCACGAGCACTTACTCTGTTTTAAATGGTTTTGCAATGTGGTAATCCTTGGCTTCAGATCCCTACTTTAACTCTTATACAAACCAGGCAGGTTGGCTTCTTGTGACACCTCCCTGCTCTCTTCCCAAGCTTTTCTAGCCAAGGTTGTCACAGGAATCCCCGGCATCACTCCCTGAGACCACGGCTCATTGTGTGCCCCACAGCTGCTGGGGAAAGCCGTGGTGGCTCTGGCATGCCAACATGCTCACAAGGGACACTTGGGAGGGGAAGTTTACACATCTGTGTGGGGTGGGGGAACCTTGGGGGACCCTACAGAACACTGCAGGACCGAGGTGGGGCCCCACCACTGGGTGCTCACAGGGCCCTGGCTGGTAAGTGGTGGTAGTGGTTTCGTAGTGAAACATTTAAGGAAATCAAAAGGGCAGAGCAAAACTCTGGATGCTTGTGACCATTTTCTACACAGTCATCCCTACAATCAAAGTTTTCTCTCTTTCTCTTTGCTTTGGGAAACAGAGTCAGATGAAGAATTTGGGAAGAGAGTGTGGGTTCCCTGTGCAGAGTCCAGTGACGAAATCTGTGAACAAGGTAAGAACAAGAGGATATGGCTGTGATGATTTTTCTTTTATCCTTTTCTCATTCCAAACACAAAGTTGGACACAAAATTTAGCTATGTGTATCACAGAAACTGATAGTCCAAGCACCAAGCAAATGAGTCTAAAACATTAATTTGGGTTTCTTGTAATGCATGCCATTATGATGGTTTGGGTTTTAAAACAGTTTGTATCATATCCAAATGATCTATGTGTGAATAATTGTTACCAACCTCCTGACACCAGGACCTAATTAGGAAGTAAGAGCCTTAAATAGGCCATTTGCGTACTGAGCTTCCATATGTCTCCTTGCACAATTTATTTGCTCCACTCCACTGAGGTATAATGAGAAGAAAACTCTTAGAACTGCTTTTGACTCTGAAGCTCTTCTCTTCATCTCCTATACAGTTATAGCCCCTATTAAGATAATATCTCTTTCCCTGTTTTCCGAAAGAAAAAGCTGTGGTACTTTTAGTCCAGATTGCCCAAGCTTCTCTGTTTCCAAGGTTTCAATGGAAATGGAGTGAAAAAATGCCAAAAAAAAATGCAGACTGAGAAAAATGGAATGCCGTCAAGGAAAGCAGAAAGGTCAGGATGATCAGGATGATCTTGAGGGAATACTCCCTATCCTATCTACCTCACAACCCTGCTGAAAGCTGATGCCATTGTATTTCAGTTGTCATTGTATAGATGCAAAGAAAGGATGTATCTGGATAGAAGCAATTTGAAGATATTTTTATTGGTCTTGTTTGGCTTTCTTCCTGCTAGGATGTGAGGATGGGGGAAAGGTTGGTGCAAAGTGTCTTGGATTTTTTCTTAGTTTTGAATATTTTTCTCTGTCTGAACCAACATCCTCCCTAGGACTCCTTGTACACGTTTAAATGCATGGTATGTTCTTCAAGTGTACTTTCAGAATATATTCTTTATTTCCAAGCAACTCTTGCATGCTCGACTTCATCTTACACTTCATGTGTCCCACTTGATTATTTTACTCCCATCATTCTGAAGTCAGAAAAAGCTAAATGTGTGATTGTCATTTTCTGTCACAATAGACTAAAATAAATTCTAAAGGTGTGGGGTTTTTTGTTGTTTGTTTTTTGGTTGGTTTTTTTTTCACCCCAAATCTGGATTTGTTTAGTGTCCCAGAGAAAGACAACTCTACTTGCAATGATTTTGTTTACGATAATTTAAGTGTATGTTCCTTTCCAGGAATTGTCATTGCCTTCCAGAAGGGAGGTTAGTGCTAGTCCCCTCGCAGTGATAATTATAATCAGACCTGTCAGCCTTCACACAGTCTACACTTATCACTTGCATTTAGAAGGATTTTTGCTGAAGCCTATTACCAGTTCTGCTTCTTAGGGAAAAACAGTCATGATTATTTCTCCTAATCTTTGATGGCTCTCAGCTTTGAAAGCATGGAGAGGAGCAAAATGACTGCCAGTTGTAGTTAAAGAAACTGTCTGTTGGTCCTGGTATGGAGCTCTGGAAAGCCAAAGAGTGGGCGGATAATCTGGGAAATGCTGAGGGGTTTAATTTGTTTGTGACAACACTTCAGGTGTGCTGGAAACACAAAACAGTTTTCCAATGGTGTTGGTCTCAGGAAGAGCCTCTGCAGACCTGCTAGACACGGGCTTCAGGTGGCAGGTGGCTCTTGGCAGTGGTGCCCTCTCTCCCTGCTGTTCTGGGCAGCCATCCCTGCCCATGCTGAGAGAATTGGAAGCAGGATGGGCAGAGAAGTGGCTGCAGTTGCTGCTAGAGGCAATGACTGGCATCACATGGACCAGTTGCCACCAGTAGAGCAGTGACCAGCTGGGCCAAGCCATGGTGTTGAGTAGGATGTGGTTCAGTATTTTATTCATCCCAGGATGCTTGAAAATTGTCCCCCTTAGTGCTATTCCCTGGGAAACACGTTGACCCATTTATTATTTCCCCCATTTTCACTCCATTATTGCTATTGATGTGCTGCTAACCCCCCTTTCTTACCTTTCTGGTTTTTACTAGCATGAAGACAAAAAGATGAAAGTTTTACCATTCCACTAGACTAAATGAGTTATGTATCTTTAAGTTCTTCCTCTGTTATTACCATGCTTTTTGTAATTTACTCAGAGATTTAGGCTCCCTTGATTTTGGCAGAATCTGAGGGTGGTCAGCACTTTATAGCTTTTTTTAGCAAAGAGATTGTGGAAGATTGGGAACTCTTATGTGCAGTTTTATATTTACAGTGCACAAGGATATGACTTGCCTTTATTTTATTTAAATTCACTGGGAACTAGAGATTTATTTATCAGGTGTCATTCCCTGAAGGATGAATAATGCCATAAAGAGAAGACTTCATCTATTATACAAACAGATTTGAAGGCTTTGCTATTACATTGCTCTGCCTGTTGAATGGAGTAAAAATGCCTTTGGCTGAACAGAGACAGAGTGATACTTAGCAGTAGCATCTTATGACCTTTTGATCAGCTGAGATCTCAAGCCATATTAGTGGACAGATTATGATGTGATGGAAAGAAGGCCAGGAATAGCCTTTTCATCATGAGATCTTTTCTGTGAATATCCTTCTTGGGTGTATTCAGGTGGTTAATCACTGGGGCCAGGGCAATCATTTGGAAGCAGGGGAGTGAAATGCTGGTAGAGACAATCCAAATACACTCAGGTTGTTTGCCAAATGCAGCTGGATATTAGAGCTGATAGTTTCTTCCTAATATTTTCCTACCCTCCTGTTTCTATCAAGGCTGTGGGTGACCTTGTGATTTTTTTTTCCCATCTGTAATAACCACATTTTGGCTGAAAGAGCAGCACAAAATGAACCTTGAGTCCTTGGACCACAGGGGAGCTGCAGTTGCGAATCAAAGGAATGCACATGGTGAATATGGATATCAGACTGTGAAGGGAAACTCACATGAAAATGTCTCTGTCATTTTAGAGATAGTAACAGTAGTGCTTGAATCTATTTCAACCCTTCCAGGGAAAAAAAGAAATAATGCAGGTTTTTCAAAAAATGCACAGCCCTGACAGTATTTCTCATTTTACAGGGCCAACCAGAGCAGAGAATGACTTTTACTTTCTCTTACCTGCCTGTGCCAAATTACTCCTCAAACTTGGCTCTAGCTTTGAATTAGCCTCCTTTTCTCTGTAATGTCTAAGAAGAATCTGCAGCCTCCTTGAAAATCAAACATAAAAAATCACTTGTTCACTGTTGACTCTGCACATCAATAGCAGTTGTGCCAAAGATTGACCCAGGTGCTGTGGTCACTTTTGGAAGGAAAAGGGGCAGACACGTGGATGTGGAGTACCTCAGGGCCTGTCTGAGCACAATTATATGCCCAGGCAGCCCATGCTGGTTTTGGGCTATGCAGCATCATCCTGTACATTGCTAGCACGGGGGGGGGGTCCGAGTTGCACACAGTTTTTTCCCTCCTGAAGCCAAACAAGATGCTCATTTCAGTGTCAGGAGGAAGAAGGTCTGGCAGCGTGAGAATCCCAAACCAGTGTAGTAGGGATGATGATGCACCAGGCGTGGAGAAAAATAGCTGTCAGAGAGTAGTGGAAACTCTTTGAAAATAAGGAGGTTTTGGAGGTGGGAGAAGCTCACAGCAGGACACTGTCTCCTCTCATCTCCCCCAGCCTCTTCAATCAGGTGCCTGCTGGGCTTCCCACTCCTCCTGCCTTTGCACGAGATGACAGGATTGTAAGGCATTAGATTCTGCTGGCATGAAGGAATCTGCCATCTTCCTGGCATTATTGCTTCCTGACTCAGGAAGCCACTGTGAAACATCGAGGCTGTGAGCACACATGGTGCTTTTCAGCTGCTACTTCCAGGGCCACAAAGGGGAGTTGGAAGGTGACACCAACTCCTGACACAGGTCCGCACCTTCTTTTCCTTGGGAAAAAACAGGCAAAACTGCAAAAGGTGGATGGCAGCCTTGGTTTTATCCACAGACAAAGTGCCACTACTGAAATACAGCCAACCCACCAGGATAAGGAGTTCCCTCCCAAGATCTGTCTGCAAAGATTAAGTAGGTTGCTGCACAGGTGATTGTCAGAAGCATCATGAGCTAAACCATTCAAAGGGATGCATTCCTCTGAACAGTTGTTATAAGAGTTTCTGATGGCAGCTTTGAAACTTCTTCACTGGGAAGGCTTTGTGGTGTGTGTGGTGGAGAGAGTGTAGGCATGAGCTATTTCCTCTGCCTCCCTGCTCTGCCTTCAGTCCCTGTGGGATGGAGGATGCCCAGATTTGGGTGACATAGTACCAAGATCTTCCCTCTTGGTTTGGGATTGCATTAATCCTGCCCTACCTTCTGCCAGATGGCCTTGCCTTGACAAAATCAATTCTCCTCAAAGTAAAAGAGCTTGCCTTCATCTTCTTGTAGCTCAGAGACATCCATGAAAACAGAATTGCTCTGCTTTTTGCAGGTCAGGACAGAAAGTTGCTATGGGACATATAGCAGTATCCCTGTGGTTTATTCCCAACAGGCCCCTCATAGTTGTTCATTCACTGGGATTCACCAGCAGGATCAGGGAGAGAGCTAGAAGGGTAAAAGCTGGAAAACTCGTGGGTTGAGATAAAGACAGTTTAATAGGGAAAATAAAAGCCATGCACACCAGCAGAGTAAAAAGGGGAATTAATTCCCTGCTTGCCATGTTCAGGCAGCTGTTCAGTCACCTCCAGAGAGTTGAACCCATCACATGTAACAGTGACTTGGGAAAACAATCACCTTCACCCCAAACATTTTAAATGTTTCTAAATCCTAATTCCCCTCCCTCCTTCTCCCCACAGTATACACTGAGCACGGTGTCACAGGGTCTGGAACATCCCTTTGATCACTTGGGGTCACCTGTCCTGGCTGTGTCTCTTCCTAAATTCTCAATCACCCCCATCCCTTCCCCAGCCTGGCAGTGCAAAAAGCAGCAAAGGCCTTGGCTCTGTGCAAGCTCTGCTCAGCAATAACAAAAACATCTCTGTGTTATCCACCCTGTGTTCAGCACAAACCCAAAACACAGCCCTGTACCAGCCCCAGGGAAGAAAAAGAACCCTGCCCCAGACAAAACCAGCACACCAATAGTTGGAGCAGCACAGTCAGAGCACATGGCAAGTACTTGGGCTGGGATGCTTTTCTGGGGGTAAGCAATTTCAATTAGCAAACTTTGAAAATGTAGTATCAGACAAATGTCAGTGATGTGCAGTGGGATAAGGAGGACAGTGATTTGTTTATGAAGTTCATCCGTCCACGCATAACAATTTTTTCACTTTAAACACACCACATCTGGTTCCTTGCAAAGATTCTTAGATTGCAGACAGCAGTAAACACGCGTCCTATTGAGTAAGAGTGATTTCATGAACCAGCAGAAGGATTATTTGTCATAACCAAATTTACAGCCATACAATTCCCTTTTTCTGGCTGGAAAGAAGTAATCTTGATCGGGAAAAGAAATATGTCATAACAATAACTTAAGCAAGTTAAACAGTATCTGGGGACGTTCATGGGAATGTAACTGGGTATACTCAAAGTACTAAACTAGTTCTCAGCACACTTTTGGTCCAACTATCAAGCTCCTAAATCATCCTTAAGCATGGATCAAGGTTCATCCCTGTGAGCTGTTTGCATTTAGCTGCTGGGCTAGGAAAGCTAAGACACGGTTGTGAGCAGAGGTACAAACCTCTCTGTGCCAGTTGGCCTCCACGCCTGGGAATATTTTTGGGCACATTTAATTACTACTGTCTGAAGAGGCTCAGGCCCAGCTGAGAAACTGGACTCCTTCACTCTAAACTCCGTTTGTCAGCAGTGGGAGAGGGGAGCCACCAGCAGAAGCTGATTCAGCCTCCCTCCATCCTGACCTGCCCAAACTGTAGACAGTTGCTAAGGCAGCTAAGCCCGCAGGGTTTAACATGCTGATAGCAGAGGAAAGGCTGTATTATCCCCCAAAAAGCAACATATAGTACATTTCTAGCATATTTACTAGTCACCTCCCCAGCCTCTTCAAGCTCTTGTAAAAAGATGATAAAGTCATTGGGGTGCTCTTTCTTGCAACGGGGATTGTCACCCATTATTTTTAATTTTTTTTCTCTCTCTTACCATGAGGGGGTTCCTTTTTCAATAAGTTTCAGCTATTAGATAGGTGTGCTGTATAATTTGCTTTCAACAGTTTGATACTTAAATGTGTCTCTAGGAGACAATTATAGACTTATACATAATAAAGAAGCTCATGGAAGGATACAGCATTATGTCTTTCAAATGTAGGTAAACCCTTTGTTTGATATACAACGTTTTATTTTGAATTCAAATGTATTTACACATATATATAGATATAGGTATCTATTGTTTTCTCACTGAGTTAAAAACCTCATTGAAAAGAAATAACTCTGGCTCAGCTCCTGCAACCACAGTATAATGCTTCATTATCTTTTCTTTCATTGAAATCTTCTCATGCACAAGGTGATTTAATTTAATACTTGTTTAAACATATAAAACAAAACATTTTCCCTTCAAGAATACCTCAAGTGTTTGGTCACAATGGGGATGAAATTATTGATTGTATTTGGCACACATTTGGAAACATGACCTTAATCTGCAGGTTTCAGGGGGAAAAGGTATTTTCCTCAGGTACGGCAGTAAGTCAGATAAGTAAATTATACTTTTGACATGTTAAAGATGTTCCATTTTAGACAAAGGAAGTGATATCCCAGTTGTGTCACTGAAACTCAATGTCCTGTGTTGCTTGTTAACAGCTGCACATTTGTTGTTTCAGTGTCCCAGTTTGCTTTCAAGTATAAATGAACTGCTACATGCCAAATAATCAATAGTTCTGCCAGCTCTGGAAATATAATATTGCTATTAATATTGATCCACCCAACAGAAATCAAGGCATCAAATTTTGCAGGCATTACTTGCCAGCACCCTGCGTTTTACCTGCAGAGTAACCGCTTGAAAATCACTATTCCCCAGGGAATAATGTTTTATGCTCACCCTCATTCCCTGTGTCATAATGAGCACAAATATAAACATAAAGGGATTGGGGCACAGGTGATCAGCAGATAGGGTGCATAAATATTTATTTAAGCCTTCTGTGGTCTCTTGGTACAGCAAACCAGATGCAAAGACCACCAGTGAAAAAAATATGCATCAACCCTAGTGTCCATCTCTAAGAGCACAGCAGACAGCCTGGCTGGCCAAAAAAAATCAATGTCCTGGATCTTAGAACCTTTTATAGTGCCTAAAGGAGCTTCAGAAGAGCTGGAGAGAGACTTTGGACAAGGGCCTGACACAGGGACTGTTTACCACTGCCAGAGGGCAGGGTTAGATGGGATATTGGGAAAGAATTCTTGGCTTTGAGGGTGGTGAGGCCCTGACACAGGTTGCCCAGAGAAGCTGTGGCTTCCTCACCCCTGGGAGTTCTCCCAGGCTGGATGAGGTTTAGAGCGCCCTGGTCTAGTGGGAAGTGTCCCTGCCTGTGTCAGGGGGGCTGGACTAAATTATCTTTAAGGTCTCTTTCAACTCAGACCATTCTGTGGTGCTGTGAGAAGGGTGAGATGGTCCATGGATGGATGGCCTGAGCTCTCTCCATGCACTGGGAGCACCACCAGTAGTGAAAGCTCCTACGGTTTTCTTGCAGAAGTATTTCAGATTCAGGTTCTCAGGTGGGGAAAAAAAGATCCTGCAACACTGAGTGTTGCTGGCAGCACCAAGAGCATCTGTTCCTTGTTCCCCTGTCCTCTTTGAGCTGCCAGATTGCCTTGGGAGAGAGAAAAAGTGGTGCTCCCCATTCTCACATGTGTGTTCACACACACCTCTGTGAGTTTGGTGGGTTTTGTCATATCTGTAATGACTTTGCAATGAAGCTGTGAATGAAAGTTTGGCAGACTGGTTTTACAATTGACAGCCTTCCCAGAAGCAGCCCAGAATTTCATTAACTAAGGTATAGGCATGATTTCTTATAAGCTCTTTTTGGATTTTACTAGATCCAGATAAATTAAATCAGTATTTTATCTATGTGGCACCAAAATTAGTTGTCACTGATGTCTTCATAAAGGAATGCTGTAATTCTGGCCCTTCATATTTGAGCAGCAGCTGCATTGGATGATGTTCTCATCTTTTAATAAGTGCTTGTTGTTCAATAAGAGTGATGGGAAATAAGAAACCCAGATATGAGGAAAGCATAATCTTGGTCAGGATAAGTGGGTGAAGTAGGAAATTTGAGAGAGTGGTCACACCATGTCACCATGGCTGGGGAAAGTTGCAGGACATTGGTGGAAGTGTAGAAGCAGGAGCCTCAGATGTCTGGAAGGAGTCCATGAGAAACCCAGACAGGGCAGAAAAAAAGAAATCTTTCCTTTCACATGACTTAGGAAGAGGGTATCAGAAGAAATTGTACCCTCTGCAATGCCTTGCTCCTCTCCTTGAGATGGTGGCCTGATCATGATTCAGTGTCATCATGACCTGCTGTGCTACCAGCTCAGTTCTCTCTCCTAGGTGACCTTTACCCACATCGTCCCCTGGCTCACAAGGAGCAAATTTATCAGCCTTATCCTTCATCAGAGAACTTCAGCTTATCTCCTGCATGAAAAGCCATTTAGCACCTGTGAGATGAAGCTCAAGACAACATCTTGGGAAGTCTACATGAGGAATGAGATTTGTTTTATCTCTTACTGGGAGCAATCAAGGTCAGGATTGAAGAGCAGTCAGAGTTGCAGGGAAAATGAATGCAAGGCTCTTTATCTACTGGCAATTCCTAAGACCCAACTTCATATCAAAGATTACATTTCTGCACTCTCTCTGAGGCAAAAAAAAAGAAAATTCAGACACTCAGCCAGGAGCAGGTATGACTTAGGGTTGCTTCTTTGGAAGAATATGGAGGTAGGGCTGGAGTTGTCAATAGCTGTAACTGTGTAGTGCCAGCAAAAAGAGGTGGTGCCATGACTGCAAGTTTTCAAAACATTTCTGCCCCCACCACTATCACTTCTTCTCTACACAGCCTCAGCAGCTTACTTCAGCTGTGACTGAAACCACAAGTTATGTTATTATATTTTTTTGCTCCCATTGGATGGTGAGTGTATTGCCATTTCTTCCCTTATCTCTTCTTTAAAACAAAATGGCCCAAAATGTCATCATTGAAGTTCATAGGTCATCAGTGACTTTAAAATCCTCTCTGATTGCCTTGGATCAAACCCAAATTAAATAAAAAATCCATGAGAGAGTCAAGGGGTCAAGATACCAAAATAATGTGTCCAAGGCAAGCAGCTTGCTGGTTTCAGAGTGTTTCTGGCAGCCATCTGCTTGTTTGAATTTGAGGATGTGACGCTTTTAGAAGTCAGAGAAAAAAACACACACTCAGACCCACAGCCTTCAGATATTTTACTTGATAACAGGATTCTCTTTTTTGTACCTGTTTTCTTGCAACCTCAAGAATGTCCTGTTTTGCAATCATACTGTCAGCAGGTGTCTGTAGTGCTGATATACCAGGATGTGTAATTATCCAACTAAAAAAAGTAAAAATCTTTCCGAAGCCTTGAAACATTTTTTTCTTTGCTCCTCTTCATGAATGAGCAACAGAATGGGCTGTGTTACTAAAACCTGATAGTCACTCATTTATTTACATGGTTAATGATTGTCCCTTTTTAGCTAAAAAGATACAGTTTTTATCATTCTACTCCTATTTCAAGTCTGTAGTCTCAGCCTTGTCCTGTGTAACAAAGAAAATGATCCTTTTATGGATGGTGTTAACTGAGACACCAGTGACAAAACCACATTTAAGAGCTAAATTCCCCTTTTATTCTCAAAGGTGATCAGGATCAAAGCACCAAGAGTCCAAAGCTGAAGAGAGAAACTTGAACTCCTGGTGTATCCTTCCTGTGAACAAATAAAGACATTATAGATTCCCTCGTGCCAGTGTGACCCTTTTAATCAGCAGTATGGCAGTAACAGTTATGAAGATGATATTGTGGCAGTCCATAAAATCCCTGTCATGGCCAGAGCATCATAAAGCAAATATATTATTGTTCTTGGCCCCAAGTATGTGTGACAATAAAAGGTGAGTATGGGAGGTGGAGAACCCTGCAGAGGCAGGCAGGAGTGGGACAAGGCTCTGCAGGGCCCATTGGTACAGCCAGCTGTGGCCAGGTGTTGTTAGGGTTGGGTGCATCTCACTGGGAGAGGTTTGCAACAGGGCTGTGGGCAAGGCTGGTGTAATGAGAGCCTTTTCTTTGCAGGAGTGACAGCCTTGAGAAGGACATGAAGGTGTAAGAGCAGAAGATGTTTACTTTCTTACTTGGCACTGGCTTAGGGAAAACATTCTTTCTCGATTAAAAAAAAAAAAAACAAACCCAAAACTAAAATGAATAAGGCATTCATAAACTAATGAAAGCATCGTTTTCATCTGTTATAATGGACTTCATTAAATTCTGGACATTCACCACATTACAATGTTTATCTGCAAAGCAGTATTTCCCCATGCCTGCTGAAAAGGAACAGCAGGAGTACCTCAACAAATTCAACCCACTTCTGGCATCTGGTGTCAGGATTTTAATGGCACACACATTACCTTGTGTTTTTTGTACACCCTCATTTTGCTTTAAGTGACAATACTTAGTTTTGAAACCATGCTTTTCACACACAAATTTCAGTGTCTCAGGAACCAGGGCATATCACTCCTGTTTCAGAAAACAGAAAAAAAACCAAAAACCTGAGTGAGGTGATTCAGTTGTGTCCAGAATAGACCTTGATTTTCTAAATCCCAGGAGTGCATTGCATCTCCCACTGAAAGATTTACCCATGAGTAGACAGTGTCACACAGGTTCAAGCCTTTGAACACAATGATGAAGAAAATGTACATGTCTCCTTTGGCTTCTTGTGGTGTTGGATTGCTCCTCTCCAGATTCTTTTCCAGAGTCAGGAATTCTGAACCAGTTACTGGAGGGGAAAATATTCCACTTGGTAGATAAAGCCAATAACATGAGGCTGCCTGTGTTTTCCTTCCATTTTTGTCACTGGCCATTGTCAGTCAGCCCTTTCTAGTGGGATTTTCTGTAAGTCCTGTTTGGCATAGAGAAGCAAACAGCTGACCTCCTCTGTGCTTCCTGTTTGTTTTCTTCTGGTCTCAAATTTGCTTCTAGGCAGCTTGGGTTCATTCTTTTGCTGAGGCTCTCTAGGACTCACCAGGTCCTGTGTTGGTGTCTGTCAGCAGCAGCAGCAGCCACTTGGGAGGCCCAGAATCATGGAAGCAAAACTGGAAGTCCCTAAAAAATCTAACTGTGGCTGTAGGTCACATAATTAGTCAAATTTTTTTTGGGGGGGGGGAGGAAAAGCACCTGCTTGTTTAAAATGGTCCAATTCTTCAACTCTGTGCTTCTGGGGGCATCCTGAAAGAGCTGGGGTGGGGATTTAATCCTAAAGCCATCCTTCTGGGCTTTAAGTTGGGAACCCATGGCATTCCCAAATTGGTTTGATGTATTACAGGTGGCTTTGAGGAGCCACACTTTGGTATAACCATATCTGCTGTTGAAGAGCCATTGTGTCCCTTCAAATCCTCTGGCTTGTTCTTTGCTATCACATGCCACATCATTTTGAAGTAAAGGGGTTTTTTTTCTTTTCAAGAAATACAGGAAAATTGGTGTCAAGCAGCTCCCAAAATCTCAGGGAGCCATGCTTGCAAATGTCCTCTCCCTTTGGCATTGGGAGTTTCCCAGCATGGCCCTGCTTTTGATTTACAATGAGAGGGGATGTGACAAATGAGCCTCTTTGGTCTCCCTCCTGCTTGGAAAAGGGCTAAATGGGTTACATCCTTGGTGAACGAATCAACCAAGTGAGTTCAGAAATATTCCCCCTGCTTCCAGGGAGAACTCAGAAAACTCAGAAAACTCCCTGGTAACTGAGGAACCATCCCCCCACAGGGCTGCAGAGCCACTGCCCCCATGGCATTTTCCACAAAAAGTCTGTGGTCATGCAGCTCTCAACACACTCAAAGAGAAAAGGAGGGAAGTGGGCAATAACGTCCTTCCTCCACAGCCCTGTCCACCCTACAGACACATTTTCTGGCCAAGTTATTCCTAGACTTTGGGCAGATCAACTGGCCAAGATTAGGCCTAGGGAGTGGAGGAATCTGTGACTCAGCACCAAGCCAAGCTGCTTTTTCTCATGAAAGTTATAAAAGCACCATTCCCCAGTTTCATATACCTTGAGATCCTGGCTGCTGCCTACAGATTAATGATTTTGTGAGGCTTTTATGAAACAGTGGGGAAATCTAGGATGCTTCTGGCCGAAATTTCCCTGTCCATGCAGGCCTGACCTGCAGGGAGGACTTGGTTTTCTGGACAATGTTTCATAGGATGAGGACAGTCTAGCAAGTTGAGGGAGAAGAGCTTTCTGAGCACAGACACTCAGCCAGTATTGACATTTTAGTGCCATCCCTGGCAGTGTTCAAGGCCAGGGTGGATGGTGCTCTGACCAGCCTGATCTCGTGGAAGGTGCCTCTGCCCATGGCAGAAGGGTAGAAATGAGATGGGCTTGAAGGTCCCTTCCAACAAAAAACATCCTGTGATTCCATGAGTGGTGTGATTAATAGGCCAGAGGGAGGTCACAGGAACATTTTTTATGTGACAGAGAAAACAACTTTACCTATATTGTGACTAAAGCCACACTTTGCTGACATCAACACATGCAGTTATTACCCCTGCATTTAACTCACAGCATCTTAGGTGCTACAAGCACAGGACTATTTGGTAGTGCCAGAGTTGTGCTTAAAAAGAACTGGGGTAACAGAAATATTGAAATTATTTAGGTGAGATCCATTTTTCTCCATATTTCTCTTGTCTTGCTTGGTTTGTGCAAAACTTCAAATCCCTGTCTCACAGCTGATGGACAGAGCCAGGCAGGCACATCCAAAAGTTTCTGTCTGCAGCTACAGCTTGATACACTGCAGAAGGACAAAAAGAGCAATCATTTAGATGTGAACTGAGCCAATTAAATGTCTGAGCTGTGTTTCGAAAGCGAACATGGGCGGCATCAGAAATTTTCCATCAGCTGTAATAACGCCAATTACTTTGCCAGTTGCTGATTCCACTGTGATTTGTTTAGTGCAGTCATGCTTCAGCTTCTTGCCTGGGCTGATACACTTTGTTTATGCTGACTCCTCATTTGCAAAGCTTTACTGTCTTTTTTTCCCTAGTGTTTTCTCTTTTCCTTGGGCCCATCTCAGAGCACAGAATAATCCTCTTCCCTCTGCCCCTGCCAGATGGGCAGAGTATCCTAAAATGGTGACAAGTTTCTTGAGAGCAAGAGATGCTGCTGTTGTTCCCAACAACTTTGTAGATGCAGAGATCATCCTCTCATTCTCCTTGTGGCACTGAGTTGAGACAGCAAAAAGCCCTCCCAAGAAGTCAAGGAGCTTCTCAAGGAGTCTGATGTTGGGACTGGATGGTGGTGGTGACTCTGAAGCTGACTGCTTTTATCTCAGGTATAGAAAGGGGGACCTTGTGCCTCTCCTTGTGACAAATGCACACAAATACATGTGCACACTCACAGTGAGTCTCCCTGGAAAGTTAGCTGGAGTTTTTCACTGGTGTTTACTTTCAAGTCCATTGGAATTATTGGGCCACTTTGCACAAGAGCTGTGATTCTCTTCCTGCTAACTGGGGAAGAGCCCTAATCATGGGCATTAAAGGAATGCATCTGCCTGACTGGTGACTTGAATGTAGAGTGCTGCAATATCTTCCAGGGATTTTTAAAGCTGGTTTAATTCTCTTTTCAGTCAGGTTCAGACTGGGGAGGGTGGGATGACATTTCCTCTGCCCTCCTTCAAGAGATGCCAAGAGTTAGCTTGACCTCCCGGGTGAGTAATGTCTTTTCCTCATTTCACCCTCCCACAGCAGCTATTGCCATCTCCAGAACCCTACTGGTGCTTCATTTGCACATACCAGCCTTGCTGCCATCTTTGCCAATATCCAATCTGAGCCTGATCTGAGCACCATGAGTACATTTTCACCAGGATGCAGCAGGACTTTTTCCTATCCATCCCTGGGGCAACCAAAGGAGTCCCCAGAAACATGATCTGCCACATGAAGTATCAGCTAGAGATGAGGCTATCAGCTCTATTCATACTCTGCTATCAGTTTCAGCTTTGCAGCTGACTAATATATTTGACACACTTTGCTCCTCACAGCCCTCCTTGTCACCAGGAATTGTAAAAGATCCCCTGGACGTGTCACAGTTCATATCAGCCACAAATAGACACAAAACAGACAAGCTGCTGGCTTATGTCAGAGAAATGTGGCAAAGGGACTTTGCAGGGGAAATGTTTAGGAAACATAAACTGAGAAAATTAAGGCAAACTTTGGCTCTAGGAGATGAACACACTGGGATGTGGTTCCTTTTTCCAGCAGTGCCACCGTGATGGACCTCATGCCCAATTGCCTGGCAGTTTACAAAAACTGCAGTCAACAAAAACTGCAAAATGTGACTGAAGCTGAAATCTCCCCTTACAGAGCTCAGGATTAAAATTTCTTGTCCACACTGCATTCACAGCAGCACAGCTGCCATGGACACCAGCTGCAAGTCTTGTTTTCTTTGTGGGAAACTGACACACAATCAAAAATAACTTTTCCAAGGCACAAACCTACTTTGAGAAATAGTTAAAAGTACATGAGAGCATCTCCTCTCTCCTGTCTCACCTGCAGGACAGCCTTGCATTCAAAGATAGTTTATGTGTGAATGTTTGTGGAGCAGCATGTAACTCAGTAGTCACTAAGTCCATACCATATCCAGTTCGCCCTCAATGAAAACAATCACACCACAGAATCATAGAATTGTTAAGGTTAGAAAATACCTCCAATATCATTGAGTTCAACCTTTGATTGAATACCACCACGTCAACTAGCCTAAATCCCACTCCCAGTCATTGCTTGACCTCCAGGGATGGTGACTCCACCAACTCCCTGGGCAGCCCATTCCAATGTTTAGAAACCCTTTCTGTGGAGAAGTTTTTCCTGGTGTCCAACCTGGACTTCCCCTGGTACATATTGAGGCCATTTCTTCTTGTCCTATTGCTTGTTGCCTGGGAGAAGAGACTGGCCCCCTCTTGGCTACAACCTCCTTCCAGGTAATTCTAGAGAGCAAGAAGGTCTAAAAAATCAAATACTCATTCAGATTTTGAAAGTACCAAAATATTTTCTTTTTCAGAATGCAGACAAATCAAGTTCACTTAAGACTGAAAAGCCACTAACCTTTTTCTTTATTTTTTCTAGTCCTCTGTGTTCTTACAGAGTACTGTTGTAGGGTCATGACATACTTATTGTGTATGTGTTGCAATATAATAACTCATCTGGAGATTTAAACTAGCAAAGGGATTATAAAACTAGAGGCTGCTCTGTTGGTATGGCTGGGTTGGTGTTTATTTTAGGGAAGGATCTATTATCTCACTGTGTTGGAGAGCTGCCCTCAGAGCACCAACAATTCCTGCCCTTCATTTGAGGTCAAAGGCAGGTCTCTCTCCTGGTGTTTAATCTGACTTTTTTATGGGATCATCTCCTGGGTTTTAGCAACATTTAGTAAAAGAAATAAAGCCAAATTTGTCATCAGTCTCATTAGGGAAACTTCACTGTTAGGTTACCAAATAAAATCCGGTGGGGTCCCACTGGATATGTTTTCTATCACAGCTCAGGGTATTTAATGCAACCCTTATGGTGAGTACAGCAGACTTTGCTTGTGTTAGGGCCTTGGAGACTTTGGAGTGGTTTTCTCTTTGGCTCAGACCAGCAAAATATAATTTTGCTCAAAAAGAAAAGGAGAATAACAGCTCATATGACAGGAGAGAGAACAAGGTAGAGAACAGGTTGCAAGGAGATGTACTGTCTAAATCCAGCTGAAGTCTCATTGACACATGTGCGTGTGTATATCCCCATCCATAAAATGAGAAGATTACTAATTCTCTATCTTGCAGAGAGCTAAGAAGCTAAATTAATTACTGTTTGTGGAGCTAATTGAGATTCCCAGATGAGTACTGTTTGGAACATTTTAATTCTTATTATTATTATTTCCATTGAGGTTTGCCTCCATGTAATTAGTTTGCTATATCTACAAACAGGTATGTTCTCTCAAGCTCTCTGGAGGCATTCCTCATGGGACTGACCCAAGCTGTGTGGCATGAGGAACCACTGGCAGTCAAGACTGAGCTGTCTTCCAGCTCTTCTACCTCACCCCAAACCCATGTCCATCTCCTTGTATGGCTGTGCTCTTTAGAAAGTCATATTTCCTCAAGTGAACAGAAACAGCTTAAGGAAATCAGCTTGATTACAAATTTATGCACCATAATAAATTACTGTGGTAAATTATCCTTGTGTGTGTGTAGTGGAATCAAGCCTAGAGGTGGATTATGTCCATTCCAGGGAGGAAAAGTGTTTTGCAACAGCATTAAAGTGTGTCTAGTTTTGCCATCAGTCTCTATCGGGTTGAAAATTAAATAAATTCTCATACAATGTGTACCAGTCACCTATTGTTTTAGGTTATATTCACAAGTGCTGTTCACTTCAGTAATTCTGAGTTAGCTCAATATTTAAAAAAAAAAATTTCAATAAAAGCTAAAGTTGCCATCACTGAAGATTCACGTGTCAAATGCCTCTCCTATTTAAAAGTAGCACAAGAGTAGTAGAACAAAAAGACATACTAAAATGGTGCCAGATTTAAAACAAAACAACCCCTTAAGATTATGTAAGAGCTATATGAAGTATGTTGTTTTATTTATGAATGTGGAACTTTGTCTATTCATTATTTTGTGTGTCTGGGCCGGTGTGGTTTGCTTTTCCTTTCCTTTCATATTCAAGCAATAATTGACACTGAGACAGACAAAGGAGTGAGTTTTAAGGATCTTGAAACACAAGAGGAAGTTTTGCCAGAGGTTTCATCTGAGAGAAGCTAAGTCAGTATGAGCTGAAAAGCTTGGGGAAGTAGACAGAAATAATCAAGTCAACATGTCAAAAAAGGCTGTTCAACTTAGGCTGGAGCTGTGCTTGTTTACCTTTCTTGTGCATAAAGCTTAGAGGAGACAAACTCTGTGATGGGAACGTGGTTTTAAGCCAGCTGAAGTACTTTATGGTGTTCACATCTCTTTTACAATGGGAACATAGAGGTGCAGGCATTTCTATTTACTTAACAAGTCAGTGAAACCCTCAGTCTGATACTGTGTCCAATATAATCAATTTTAGTGTTGTGATTTTTGTGTTCCTGTAATCCTGGGGCAGTCCTTCAAAATCCATATTTGCCAAGGCAAATATATTTGGCCTAAAGGGAACTGGGAGACTCCTTTTTTTTTTTTTTTTTTACATCCCTGAATGAATAAGAGGCTATAGTCCATTTCAAAGGATGTGTTCATGGATTCTGAGACACCTGAATGTTTTCAGAGATCTGCCACTACCTCTGAAAAACTGAAATAATCATTGCCATTGGTGTCTCCATTGGCAGGAAACCTGTGGTTAGAAGGAGCAAGTTAATATAATAATTGGTTGGTTAATCTTCTCTATGTCCAGCTCGAACTTGCAAATAATAGAAACACAGCCAGAGTGCTTTTGCTTAGTGTTTCACTGGCTTTCCCCATATTATCTAATACAGCACTGGAAAGAACTGAAATTTTAGACCTCCATTTGCAGGATTCCCCAGCATTGCTATCAGCAACCTCTGAAATGGATCCATTCAGTTGGCCCTTTGATGTGCAATTAAACCCAGGAAAAAATAGCTTTGTGTAATGTATAAATAGAAAAGAGGAGAGATAAGGGTGGTGTTGAAGTTGCTGGCTGACAGCTTGGCATCCAAACCTTAAAGGTGAATGCCACTACCACTGCTTAAGAAAATTGCCTGCTCCTTCCCAAATTCCAGCCCCCTGAAACTTAGCACTTTATTTATCTTGTAGCTACTCTGGTGAGTTTGGAAAGAAGAACAAAACAAACACAAGAAATACCCCACAGAAACCATTTGCAAAAAAATCCATAGCCAACATAAGGTCTTTGAGGCCAACTTAATTTGTCTTACTAGCAAAAAGAAATTTTTTGTTAGAAGAAAATATTGCTCACTTTCAAGGACAGTTTTTTCATTAGATGGTTTTTCTCTTTATCTCCATAAAAACAGCATTCTTGCAGGAACCCTTTAAGTTTATTCATTCTAATTGATGAATAATTGGCATTTGAAATACAGGCCTCTTGCATGCTGCAAAAGTTATGAGTACATGGGCTGGTCTTGGAGGGACAAGGCATCCAGGTACATTTTGATTACACTGACAAAAGCATGAGAAAATCCAGGGGGAAGTGAGGGTATTTGAATCAACTTCAGCAAGACATTCAATTTCACCTTCTAAAAGAAGTAAAAATAGCTGATGCCAATGAATGAAGAAAGCCATTCAAATTCAGGAGAAAACAAGGATGGAAAAGGAAGTGATTATCACCTGACCATCACTTGCCTGAACCATGTGGACAACTGGTCCCAGATGGATTTCCAGGTTGAAAGTATCTCTGACTTTGGTCTCATACAAACCAAGTGACGTCTTCCTATCTTTTGAAGATCCCAGTGGCCATCTGCTGCATGACTTCCAGCTGGGTGCTCTCCGTCCTGCTGAACTGCTAAAAAATGTTTGAAAACTCAAAGCATTCTCCCCAATAATGTCAAAACAAAATCATAGAAAAGCCTGTTCTAAAAAGGCCTGCTCGTCTGGTTTTGGTTTAGATTTTTGTTGTTTTGGCCTTTTTTGTGTAAATTGTTTATTTGCAATGATATTTTTTAGGAGATTTTGCCACGCATTGTTTTGTGGCTGCCAGAGGAAAAATCGGTGACAGCATCTGCTTGTTTAGTTTTGTGACTTCTCAAATGTAGATACAAAAAGTAGGTGTCACCTTTGCAGTAGTGACTTGAGAATAGGAGGTTGATGTCTCTGGTGATAGAGAATGGTGAGAGTCAGGGCTTGGGGCTGAACTCATTTCCAGGTACATATGTAAAGCAGTAATACCTGAGCAACAGTTTAGCATGGAGAGAGCACCAGATCTTCCAGCTGCTCCATTAGGACTTCAGGCCAGGCTATTTAATGATGCTTTGGCCTCCTCCTTTAAGCAGATTATCACAGTGACACACTGACTGCTCTGCCCTGCCAGCACCCTTGGTCTTTGCTCATGGTGACTCTGCTGTCCATGGAGAGAGGAGCCTGGGGCTGACAGGAGGTTTTGCTGTGGGCCAGGGTAATCCCTGGGTTTTGTCTTAGGTAAATAATAAACAGCAGCAACAAAAAGGTGTTTATGGGGATTGTTTAAATTTATTATTAAGAGTAATATTATTATTACTTAGCAACCTTCTCAGGTTATCTTTGCTGGGTGCAGCTATTTGAGCAAAAAAAATTCCCCTTGCTGCACAAGAGCCTTTGGTCCATGCTGCTGGAGGTGAGCCATCTCCCCGGGGCTCTCTCTCCAGATTGTTTATTTTGTCCCACCACAAGCTTGCCAGTTCCCTGTTGTAGTGAATTTCACTTTCTTCTACTTTTTGAGAGGGAATAATAGTCCTTACAGGGCTTTGAAGTGCATGTAAGTGTTGGGGTCACAGATGATAATACAACTGTTACAAGGACAAAGGCAGTGAGAGTGCTAGAAAGGCATGGGTATATACTTTCCTAGTGAGAACTAGTGATTTATATCTAGGTTTTTCTGTATTTTTACCACAAAATCTGTGCAAAAAACCAGTAGAGTGTTTCCAAAATAAATGGCCCCACACTGGGAATAAATTCATTCAGCAATTTTGGCTCTAAAACTAGAGTGGAATTCTGAAAAAGAAAAAAAAAGTTTTCTTATTGAAAGGTGTACATTGAGACAGATGGAAAGGAAAAGAAGGATGAAAGAGAGGAAACATAAACTAGAAGATAAAAAGAACTGGACTTTTTTTTTCCTTCCAGAACATGAGGAAATGCAGTTCCTGAGATATTTTATGTAGATTTCATCCCCACAAAAATACACTGTTCCTTCAGTTCTTTTCCTGAATTCTGCCATTAGATCCAGTCTGGAATTGACATGTGACCTGCAGCAAGTGACAACTTCTGTGTGTCTTGGCTCATCCTTCTCCAAACCTGGGGGTTTAATGGGTTTTGTTCATTAAACCTGCCCAGCTCCTCTCCAAGCTGGAGGTGAGGGTGGCACTACATACATGCCAAGTCTGGATAGAAACTGTCAGTCCTGTCTGCTCTAATGAGAATTTTCTCCTAAAGAGGACATCAGTGAGTAACCCATCTGCTGCTGTCATGTACATACAGCTTGCCATATATGCTGAAAAATATTCCTGGAGGTGCGTTCCTTCACTCAGCTTTTTTTGTCAGCAGTCCTCTGAAGATAGGAGAGTTCTGTTCCCTTAATGAAAGTTGATGGTGATATAGCTCAAGAATTTTGGAAAATAGAAGACAGTTTCTTTGCATCAATGACAGGTGTCTAATTCATTCTCCTGCCTATTACATGATGCTTCAGCCAGGCAAGCAGGGAACTCAGTGCCCCCACAGAACAAGAGACATGAGATGGCCTATTTGGGTATGAAATAGGTGCTGGAGTCTATCACAGCATGGAAAGCAGCAGTCATACATCACAGTATGACATAATTTTTCATCATCCTCTGCCAGCTGAGCTGTGATTAACGTGTTAGCAGGTTTGTCAATTGTCAGATCATAAAACTGATCATTGGAGCTGCACTAAAATGTGCAAACCTTTGAAAACAGGCCAGGCTTTCAGGCTGATCCAGCACTGAATTTGCCTGCAAGTTTTAGTTCCCTCAAATGGAGGGAGATGATGTGCAAGCAGCACCCTGGTTCCCCTTGCTGTCCTTGCTGTGTGCAATGTGTCTGTGCTGTGTCCACGTTAACATCAAGGTGTTCTGTGTGCTCCTCTTCATCCAAACACCCTTCAGCTGAGGCATCTGATGGCATCTTATCTCAACAAGGACAGAGACAGATGCACTTTGGGCTGTTCAGGTTTCCCAACCGGTTTCTCAGTGTTGTCACTTTAGCACAAAACACAATGACAATGGTTATGTGTAATGGGATTAGATAACTAACCACTGACAAAACAATGGTTACTTGAACTAACAAGCATGAGAAAAAGAAAAAGAACCGAGGACCGTGACCTAGAATGGGAGAGGAGTGAATAACAGATGCCTTTTCACAGTATTTTGCTACTGCTTGTCATGAAAGAATGCTCAGATATTTGGAGAGTAAGCCAAGACTTGCTCTGGTCAATGGGGCCCCAAGGTGTTTGATTTACAAACAGCTAAAAATGCTGCAAAACTTTGAAAGTGTATTTACAGCCTTTTTTTCACCCTGTCTGCCTGCTGGCACATACAGAATTACGAGGGAATGGTTTGGGTTGTTACTGTGGTTTTACTCTTTTACAGTTGTTCCATGCACAATTTTTTCCCCATTTTACGGGTCCCTAAAGATCCACAGGCCACCCCTTGAGAACCAACAGCCTGGAAAGACAAGGTGGAAAATTTGTGCCTTGGAGTGCATTTATTAGAGTTCCTTGGTTCTACAGGAGTGCCAGGAGGAGGAAAATCACGGACTTTGGGTTCTTTGCAAAAAGAGCTGTCTTGTTGCGACAACGAAGGTTTTTCTTGAAACAAAAGTAGAAAAGTCTGAAGCTGTGTTGTGCAGTGAGCCGAGTGTCGCATGCTGCAAATGCACCCAGTGCCCCTCAGGGCAAAGACTGTGCAGCCAACAGGCTCAGTTGAACCCTCCCAACAAGACCAGTCCTACAGACTTGTCCATCATTCCCCAGTATCTTCCCCAGGGAATGGGAGGCAACAAGGTGCAAGGATGTAGCCTTAGCAAGGTCACCCTTCCCCTGACTTTTCCTTTTTTTTTCCAGAAGAAGGGGTTCATTGCAAGGAAAAAAGGTGTTGTTAAAACCATCCTCCTTGGCACTGAATGCCCCTGGCAAAGCTTGGCTCTCTGCACAGTCTGTGTCTACTGTGCCACGTTATCCCTGCACTTCCCATGAAAAAGCTGATCCTTGAACCACTGAGATGAGGTGTTTTTGGTGAGGTTGAATTACATGATGACCACACAGCTGAGGAATGCAGGTATTTGGGACTCCTCTGGAAAGACCCTGCTGCAAGATCTCCAGGGTGTACTGTACTAAGCATAAACCTACCACCCCCAGGGTTTGGAAGAGAGCAAATTCCTTCCAGGATTATAGGATTAAGAAGTTGAAAAGTGATTCAAATTCTTCATTAAACAGGAAAAAAAAAAAAAAGAGAGAGAGAGAGACATGACGGGAAGCTCTTCAATGCATGCATCACTCGACGTGTTTTCCTTGTAATTAAAGGAAGTTATTGAAAAATATTTGAGGGGATTAAATGCTCAGAGTATATGTGCCGATCAAATAACACAAGAGTCTGCATTCTTCTGAGTAATCAATGGAGTGACTTGAATGGGGAGGTTCAAAAGAGCACAGTTATTGTTAAAGTGCCATTGTAGTAGCATTCACCATACTGTATGGCAGATGGACAGGCCCAAGGGTTTCCCAGCAGGGAAACCTCACTATAGCTGAAAAAAGCAAGGGTCTAGAACTCATATGTGGGTATTTCCATAGCTGCTGTTAAAATTTAAGGCAGGCTTTTCTTCCTGTTGTGCTTCCCAAGCTGAACACAGAAAGAGATATTCCTAATTTCATAATTTCCCAGTTTGAGAAAGGCTTCTTTTGGACTGAAACTATATTTCTCTTTTATTCAAGGAAACAAGACATATGTCCACAGACTATGTGAACAAGAAAGGTGTTTTAGGACTGAGCACAGGGGTAAGAAATGGGAGGTGCTCCTGTGGTAAACAGGGAATTGTACTTGCCATTATTCTTTCTTCTGTCTTCTGACAGCTTAATTGTTAGTGGTCATTATTCAGCCATTAATTAAGAGGTCATTATGTCCCAGACACCTGGTGTCTAGAATAGCCAATGTGTCCTGCAGTTCGTACATAGCACCATGACCACTGTGGTGTTCTGTGAGTGTTTTCCCATGTGTGTGACAGAAACGTTTCTCTATCCAGATATCTTTGCTGTATTCTGACTTTTTCTTTGGGTGGATCAGGGCTGAAATGGGCACAAACAGCAGTGTGACAGAGGAGAAAGAGATTCAAAGGGTGTTTGAAGACCATAAGGCTATAGGATCCTTTGTCATGTTACAGCAGAATGCTGGGAATCAAATTTCCCTGAATTACCAGTGTCCTGTTTCCAATGCTTTTGGAGGAGGAAGAACCTGACTTTAGATAGAATTTAGCCCCAAGGTTGTACTTCCACCTTTGCTCCTGCTCTGCCATTACAGCTTGGGGACAAAACACTTCACCTTTTTAGCTTCATTTGGATTTTATAAATGAGCAGATTAATGGCATCCCCTTCAATTTCTGGATTTTACTAAAAGTGCTTTGAGATATTGATATGAAAGATGCCATATAACTGTACAGAGAAAGATTATATTTATTCCTCTTTCATTGTCTCTTTTTTAAGTGGTTCTCACATAGTGGAGGGAAGAGATCTCTCCTCTCCTTCAGAGACAGTTTTCTAAATTAGGTCTAACACATCCTCACCTATGAAGAATATCAGGTCACAGTTATACCAAAGCTGTAGCCATCTGGGAAGTAAAGCATGAGTCCGGTCCTGGTGCTTGTCACCTCAAGATGCTTTCTCTCTAGACCTGTTCATGACAGAATTCTTGCCAGACCAGGCACAGGAGGTCACTGAATCCCTCCTCCATAAGGCAGGGCCAGCTCTACCCCAAACTCATTTGTCTGATTTGCTCCTATGCAGGTCGAGCAATGCTGAATCCTTCAGCATCCTGCACCAACATGCAACTCTCCTTACCTTTTATTTGTTTTCTTAAATGTCTCACCTCTATTTCCCCCACCTCAGTTTTATTACATAATTTCTTATGCTACCCACAGCAAACAGTCCCACATTAGTTCCTTTCTCTGTGCTTTGGCCACTTATAGCAAATCAGTCTGGAATTTGATCCAGTCAGGAAATGAATCAATTTCAGACGTCCCATTATCCTCATGCTTTTGCCTTGCCAGAAATGTCCAAATCAGGATGATTGTTTCTTAGCCAGTCACTCCAATCCTTTTTAGGCACTTAAAAGCAAACTTTCTTAGAGAGAGGCTTAGCACACCAAGTACCCAAATTGAAGTTAATGGATGCTCCTGAGAGCAAGTCCTGTTTATTTTGGCATCTCTCTGTACAAACAAAAGTCTGATTATAGGTATCTGCATAAGAAAGTGAAGACAGAAGAGCTGCAGTTTTTGTCTTATTACAAATATTTTTCTTTTATTTTAAACTACTTGGGCAAATCAACCATATATATTCTCACTTCCTCCTAAAAGCTAACCAGACAGCATATGCCAGCACCCAAATTTCCCACTGGTGGCTTGTTTATCATTCAGTCACCTTGAGCATGTAGTGGAAAGTCTGAGCTGACCCTGAGGTATGGTATTTGTTAATGACCAAAACCAAGCTGTCATTTGAAAAACTCACAGTCCAGTCAACTTTGTGTGATGCCACACAGTATCAGTAAGTGTTGAAATTCAGCAGAACTGAGTACAAAATGGGCTTTGGAATCTTGTGTCTCATGCCCTAGGGGATAATGGAGTGGGTATTTTTCTAACCTTACAATTGTGGTTAATAAAATAATGGATGAGGAATGGGTGAAAGAAGTTTTTTTAAAATTTTTTTTATTTATTTTCTTTTGGCTCCACAGATGTGCTTAAGCAAACATAATCTCATGATCCTGCAAACAGCAGTTCCCTTGCCAAAATGGTTTGGGAAGGCTTTGGATAACTTCAGTTAAAAAACACACTTGCAAAAAAATAAGCTGTCAGAGAGTAAATATTTAACTTTTCCATTTGTTTTCTTCTTTTCATGGACTGTACATGACAAACCTTATTCATAGCTGCTAATGTTGTAGTTAATGTCAACAGAGTTATAGTTGGAAAGGAAATTACCCGGACTGTCATGATTTCACATCCTTTTTGTAATTCCTTCTCCGGATAAATTGGTTGTTCATGACGACAGGCACTGAAACAGATTAACCTGCCAGCCAGCTTATAGTGACACACATTAAAATGCAAGTTCTGGAGTTCTATATGTAAAAAAAAATTACCCATAGAAAGTAACCTCCACAATGAGAAAAACAGAACAAACCCACTGACCAAAAGTTAAAACCAGCACAAGTTACAATAAAGAGGCAAAAGTTTAACAGATTAAACCAAGATGGTTCCTGGAGACTGGTTGTCTTGGGACATCATAGGAAATTTTTGAAGGATATGTGATTTATTTGAACTTTACTAGAGTTGAATGAGGTTGTTCTGCCCCTGTGCCCCTGGGCTCAGGTGAGACCCCACTTGCAGAGCTGCCCCAGCCCTGGCTCCAGCAGCACAAGGACGTGGAGCTGCTGGAGTGAATCCAGAGGAGGTAGCAAGGTGATCAGAGGGATGGAGCAGCTCTGCTGTGGGGAAAGGCTGAGAGAATTGGAATTGTTCAGCCTGCAAAAGGGAAAGATTTGGACTCATCCAGCTACAGCCTTCCAGTACCTGAAGGGAGCCAACAACAAAGAAGGAGAGGGACAATTTATAGGAGTCTGGAGTCACAGGATAAGGGGGAGTGGCTTCACACTGACAGAAAGTAGGTTTAGATTAGATATGAGGAAAAAAGTTCTTGGCTGTGAGAGTGATAAGGAACTTGCATGGTTTGCCCAGAGCAGTTGTGGCTGCCCCATCCCTGGAAGTGTCCAAGGCCAGGTTGGATGGGATTTTAAGCAATATGGGATAGTGAAAGGTGTCCCTGCCCATGGCAGGGGGTAGAGCTGGATGAGCTTTAAAAGTCTTCCCAACCCAAACCATTCTGTGACTTGATGATTCTGTGAGGCAGGGCTACTGTGGTGTGAAATCTACAGGTGGTAAGGATAGATGAAGTCTCTCTCACTTCCTTTTTGGGTCTGTGATTCACAGAGAGACAATTTCAGTGTTCTCTCAGCCTCAGCTTGGCCCACACAAACTGGGATCCTGGTGGGCATTGCCCTACATCTTACAAGCATGGGCACTATTGGAAATGCACATACTTTGCAAGCAAGGCATCTCTTTTTCACTGTTTTTTTGCACTGGAATGAGGCAGTGTTTGAATTAAGCCAGGTGTAAAGTGTATGTGAAAACCATTAGCAAAGGCTGCTTTAAACAATGAGACTTACCATGATAATGAGTGTTAAACTTGGTAGTCAGTAATAACAGGGTCAGCGCCTTGGAGAGCAGCTCATTGTAGAGTGTCAAGAAAAGGGAAAGTGATTAGCTTGAGTTTCCAAGGGAAAATGAGCAGTCCACAAGTTCAGTGCTAGATTGTCTGTAGTCATGTTAAGAGTCTTTGTCTCTCTTCAGCAGTGGGATCAAACTCCTTGCTTCGGTATGTGCCTTCCCTGTTGCTAAATCCATTTACACTGGGATTTGCTGGAACATAGAGGAAACACAGTGATCTGAGCAGGCAAGAAACCCAGGATGTCCTGAGTTCTCGTGCTAAGACTTGGCAAAAAAACTGGCTCCTGCCATTTCCTCTTCTCCCTGCAAAGAGTTTAATTCAGTAATTATTCTAAGAAACAAGATCTCTGCATGCTTGGCGAGAGGCCAGAGATTCATCCAAACTTGTGGGCTTACTTCACTGATGTTCAGGCCAATTGGTGCACTCAGGCTGCACAATGAGTTGCAGATGTAGTGATCTCATGTACTTCATTGGTGAAAAGCACAGAAATGTTTACCCTGTAGTCGAATGTAAATGTAAAAAGATGGTTGCCTGAGACTGCAATCTGAACATCCCAAAACAGCATCACACCAGCCCTCCCCCAATTTAATCCTCTTCTTTGTTGCCTCATCTCTCCCATCTGTGAAATGGAAACAATTCCACTTCACTTTGTCCTGCTTTGCCCCGAGGAACTGGAATGAGCTAGACCTTTCAAAAGGACTTTGAAGACAGATTATTGTTTTTCATTACTGTGTGCAACACTTCTCACCATGAAGTGATATTTCAGAATAAAGGTACAATTCTGCTGTGCCAAGAAAGTAATGCTAACCTTCCACCAAAAACATCACTGCTTTGTTAGATGAAAATCAGCTGTGTTTGACAGAGTGATTTGTAAACTTTGCCAGTGCTGTGTGGTTCTGCACGACCAGCCTGGACCTGGTGTATTTTATTTTTTCCCTTACTTTCTGGGGGGGATTATGTGCTGTGACTTTGACCTGGGACATTTCCTTTCTTCAGGAGGATTAAGCTTCAGTTGTTTTTCTGCTAGCAGTGAGTATCATTTGCAGACTAAGAAATATGATTTCCTTCTTTTAAAATGGGTCAGACCCTTTTTGGTGTTTTAACCACAAACAATGGAGTTCAGAGAAAAATCCAGAGGCATACGGACTTGGGAGCCTTTGTGGCTTCAGATGTGAAACAGGCCTGTCTAATGCATTCAGTTCCTTGTCAGTTGTGAAAGAAATGTCTAAAGTTTCATAATATCATATCAGTTGTGCAAGCAGCTTGCCCTTTAAAGTAGATGCTTAAATCTGCACTTGGTTTTAGTAAAGCTTAGTCTATTTTTATGCCTGAAGAAGTTTCGTTTTCTAATAGTGGTGGAAAGAAGGTAAAGAATTAATTTAAAAGGTTTTTGGTTTTTTTAGATAGAAGTAACTCCATTTCAGATGTCTGTGTCTCATTCAGGGCAATTAAGGATTTCATGTCATTTGATATTCTCTTTGAGAAGCACAGGAATTGGCTGTGAGTTCCTACCCTTGTTAGATTTAAACTCCATTTCATTTTAACCCTGGGGAATTAGTCTGGGTTGAAGTGCACGCATGCATGAATTAAATCACAGCAACATTGCTGCATCTCTTTTTAGTGCAGAGCTCTCAAAGCTCTTAATAATGTATTCATTTCTCAGACCTGCCCTGTGATATGGGTACAGTAGCTGTATCATTTCCAGAACTGCAGAATCCGTGTGCAATAAGGCACACCTCTTCCTTTCTTCTTCTGCAAGGGCTGAACCTTGAGCAGGCTTCTACCTCCACTGTGCAGCCTCCAGCTTGATGTGCTTTGTTTATAGCTCAAGCAGAGGGGTGCGAGTGAGTCTGTTGCCTAATAAAGGACTTTTTTAGCTGGTTGAGCAGGAGTAATTCCTGTTTAAATGCTTACGATCCCATTGATTTAATCTGGCACAGTTTCAGCAGGCTAGACGGGTGAATGTCTGCTGCTCAGAGTCATCAGTGGCCTTAGGGTTTTCTCCAGTGAGGTGTGAGATGTGGATTTGAGAGACAAAGAGCTTCAACTCCGGCTCATTTGTGCCATCCAGCCTTGTGTAAGAGGTGAGGTTTGCAAGGGGACAGCCCTGTGTGTTTGCAAAGGGGACAACCTTGCTCAGTTCTCCAAATGAAAGGCTTGAGATCCTCATGCTCAGGCTGCATCCATCCAAAGCAGTGCAGCCTTTCACCAGCTGTTTTTCTGCAGCACCTTCATATGCCACGGGCACAGGAAAAAGCACAAAACAACCCAGGAGAGGGTGAATGACTCTGCAGAGCTCAGAACTGGAATTAATTGCCATCACTCTCCCGTTGCTGGTAAGGGCCTTAGTGGGGCAGCAGAGGCTGCAGCCCATTACCTGACAGAGCTGGCTGCTAAAATCCGGAGGGATGAGCAGCACGACAGCCGTGGTAGGTCACCTCCTGCAGAAAGGATAACAAAACATTTGTGTACCTTAGGCAGATGGAGGGACAAGCAGCAGAAGCACACGGGGAAGCAGGTACGTTTGTAATTACCCGGAGAGGCAGCTCACCTTCACAGACCAGCAGAGCTGGCTTAATGTGGCAACAGCAGCTATTGCACCAGTTGAAGGAACAGCAAAGCTGCCATGGCAACGTCTTCTCCTCAGGGGATCACAGGCGGGATTCTGGCCAAGCCAGACCAAATTTCTCCTGTGCTTTCCACTGGAAAAGTGCCCCTCCAGCTGGCTACAAAAGACAAAATCCAGCCCATAAGCTGAAACAGAGTAAATATTAGTTAAACAGTTTCAACTCTCAAGATCTTGCAAGCAGTAGGAGCAGCTGTCAAGCTGGGAGGCAGCTCCAGTGCCCGGCCCAGCCCAGCCACAGCGTGTCAAGGATGCTGATGATGGGATGGCTGAAACCACAGCCTCAGGGAGAGGCTCCAGTGATCCAGTCCAAAACCACTTCCCACCCAGGGGACTCAGAGATGAGAAGAGCCACAGAGCACCATAGGTGGACAATTTTGCTACAGCTTTCTACCTGGTGAAGGCCTTTTCTCCCATGTAGTCCATGAAACACCCTAGGAAAAAGGTTCAGCAACTTCCTTGTTGGAAGTGCATTTCAGAAAAAGGCTTTCTACTTCTTTTTTCCCCCAAAGTCAGTGCTCAGACTTCTTCTTTTTAATAAAGCCATCATGGAATGCTCAGTTTCATGGGTTCCCCCTTTCTCTAAAACAGCTTTGTCTGTTTTCATTAATCATTAATTTCCTTGGCTGGAACACAGACCTTTAGTGTGGACACTCATAGCAGAACACAGCAGAAAAAGGAAGTGATCTTTTCTCTTGTTTAATGCTGCCTCTCAAGGAACTGCAGGTATTGATTGATGCTGCTCATGTTTCAGATATTCCCTGTGATGGGAAAAAAGTCATATTCCCTTAAAGTGTCAGTTGTATTACATATCAGAAAATATATCTCTTTAATGAGCTCAAAGTATCGCTTTTTTTTTTTTAAGTGTCTCTTTCTGTGTTGTCATATAAAAATAGATAATATTCATCACATCTTTTCTTTCCTCCTAGTGTGATTGAGTTACGGCAGTAAAAATTTTCCTTCCCCCTTCTCAAATCACACAAAGTATATCACAGCTGTAGGCACAGGGTAACTGTATACTGGATTGCTCTACCTTAAATAATTTTTTCTCGTGTATCCATAAACATAAATAAATATGGTAGTCATGGCTGCCAATGATCCTTTGTTTCAACAAGTTGGCCATAATTAAGCACTGTATAAACATAATTGATAGAATTAATGTCTCTGAATATCCCTGGAAATTTTAAATCCTTCAAATTGCAATTACTTAGCTTGTGGCTAATTTTATAAAAGACATAAAAGAGAGACAGGAGTGTTTTATATGGGTCTTAATCTTCCAAAAAGGGTCTCCAAAGATCAGTCTGCTTTTTTTAAAAATTTGGGAATAAGTTATTAATGACTTTGCTAATCAATATGCAGTGTAAAGCACCACTAATTCCTTGAATGAAATAAAATATATGTTCTAAAGCTTTTCTTGTGTAGATTTTAAGTCAGGAATTGGAGAAATAATATTCATCTTTTCCAAGGAAAACTAGCTTTAAACCAAGGCATAAATGGGATGTAAGTATTTGGGAAATATTTTATTTTAAAATATAATATTTTATTATAAATATTTAAAGAATTATTGATTTAAGGAACTAGAGCAAAAACTGCTCAAGAAAAAAGACCAGACAGTGCTTCTGGAAATTCTGGGAGTCTATATGATTGCAAAAACTTGTGCTTTGTTGTCACTGATTTCTCTGTTTACCTTCAGAGACCTTTGTTTTTTGAATTGTGGAGACAAATGACTCCATACCTCAGAAGTCTCATTTGAGTAGTGGGTGTAAAGATATATTTGTACTTTGTGATGTCTTTTGAGATTCTTTGGAAAAACTGCTACATGAAGACTAAATATTCTTCTAGCATATAAATGTATATATATTTGTGTGGGGGAATAGGGAATGGATGCCCACACTGCTGTGGAACTGAGAGGAGCGGAATAATTTAGCAAAGAAAAAAAAAAAAAGATGAAGAATTCTGGGCAAAAAGTCATTGGATGTGATGAATGAAGGTTTATCTGCTCTTTATAGTGACAGATAAGTAATGAGGTTGAACGGCTGCGATATTGTCTGGAAATAGAATAGATGACATTTTTAATAGGCTCAAATTGACTCTTAATAGTTCAGACCATCTGCTGAAACTGTGGAATAATAAAACTAGTACTTTTATTATGACCTTCTAAAGCATTAAATGCTCTGGGAAAGTATGTGGACATTTCTAAATCTATGTTTTGGTTGGACAGTTTGGATAAAAGTATTTTGCAGTGGGTTTGAGGGTCAGGCTCAGGCCTGATTGTTATAAAAGCAAACCAAATGAGATTCCAGCTCTGCTTGCAGGTGCTTAATAACCTCATAATCCATTTAACCCAGTTCCTTAAAAGCTAAATGTGCTAAAGTACATATAAACAAAAATGCAATACTAATACCAATGCTAATACTAACGATGATGATGATGATGATGATAATAATAATAATAAATGCAATTCTAAGTAGTAGTGGTAGTAGTATTTGGTAGAATATTAGTATAATCAGAGTTCTTAGATCAATATATTAACCAAATGACAGATGGGGACCATTTATAACAGTATAGTCTCCTCTAGACAAAAAAAAAAAAACCCAAAAAAACAAAACAGATAAAAAAATCTGTTAAAGGCTGAGTCCTTCAAGAGGAATATTCAGTTTGAAGCAGGAAAAACAATGCACACACATTGCAATATGAGTTGAAAATAATTCTGTAAGGCAGAGACAACAGAACCGAAGACGAAGAGAGATTTTTTCACTTTGGGATATTTCTTGTTCATGTCCATTACGAAATAGCTTAAAATTGGCAGGAACCTTGTTGTTACTAGGTGTATTTGGAAACTGATCATAGAAACATTATCATCATTATATGATTAGCTTTATCTAGTGTCTATATATAGCTGTGGGGGCTTTTTATATGGAGATGTTTTCAATGATATTCTTTCACTTTGGCTGTGTTAGATGGAGCTCATGGAAATAAAACCCTGGACTATCCCTTCTGTTATTGTGCAGTGCAATGTGCAATAGGCTCCTCATCCATGATAGTGTAAATAATGGCAACTGAATAAAGAGAATTAGCACTCGTGCTAAATGGCTATTTCTAGGATGTTTAGTGTTCAGACGACCCCTTTTTTTTTAGTTTTTGCATGGCTTTTTTTTTGTTTGGTTGTGGTTTTTTGTTTGTTTGGGGGGGTTTTGTTTTTGTCTTTTAGATTTTTGGTTTTGTTTTTGATTTGATTCACTGGCCTCCTCACTGTCCAGTTTCTCTCTGCAAATGCAGGAATTTTGGTGTGGTTACTGATTCCAAGGTAAATTTAAGTGAACTCCATCCAAAACTATTTCAGATGATGATTGAAACTTGTTGGCAACATATATTGTAATTTGTGTTAAAATGTGTATTGTAATGCCATGGAGCCCACCTCAGATACCTTTTCTTTTGGAGGTAATATAAAGAGAACAAAAAAGATGCTTTTTAGGTGTTGGAAATCCAGCACTGAAAACAAATTTCTTAATACATTCATGTCCTCTTGCAGTAGAAAAGAAACAAGGTGTGACTAGAGATGTCAAAGTGTTAACTGAAATCCAGTCCTTAAAGACATTATTATAATGTTATAATTCAGGTAAGAGGTCATCTGCTCCCACTTACTCTCCAGACCTGAGTCAGTTACTTGCCTTCTTTGCCCTCTAGTTTCTCTGCTTTTGAAGGTTTTGTGGCAATATTTATTTTAAAAGATGCTGAGACAATAATTTATTCATATTGGCAGTCTTCTTCCAGGTCCCTGGAAGGTTGGGGCATGCAAAGACATTGCTCTTATTAAGGCATGTCCTAGTTAAGCATAAAGATGAAGCAATGCTTCTGCTAGGTGGGTGGAAGTTTGTACAAAGGTTTTAAATTTTGAAAGGGAAAACGTGCCACTCAGCCCTCAGGCTTGGCAATCTGAAACTGCATCTGCATTTCCAGAGAGAAAACACAGCAAACTCTTCAAGATAGAAAAGGGAAACAAAATATTAACCAAGGGAAAATTAGAACTGGTAGTGTTTTTTCCAATGATAGTGGTTAATCACTAAAAGAAGGGGCCAGTGGAAGTGAAGAAT
Organism: Passer domesticus; assembly: GCF_036417665.1. Lineage (NCBI taxonomy): Eukaryota > Metazoa > Chordata > Aves > Passeriformes > Passeridae > Passer > Passer domesticus. The sequence continues at coordinate 3,400,348 of NC_087512.1, read as the reverse complement.
TCTTCATCTTCTTATGTCTTCAAGATTGAAGGCCTCTCTGGAGGCTTCCAGAGAGGAAGTTTCAGACAAAAATTATTGGGCTCAACAAAAGAGGAGCTGGGTAAAAATTAAAACTCTATGGCATATAAAAGATAGATGACTTACTAGTGCCTCTACATGTGTGATTCATTTCACACAGCTTTAGATGTTTGAAGTTAGATGCCTAAATTTGAACTGGTCACCCTGGGCTCCCTTTTCAGTCAACAGTAAGAAATAGGTATCTCCAGGGAGCAATCCATTTGACCTGCCTTGGATGCCTGTTAGAGTGTGATGCAAATTGTCCTCTGGGGAACCTGTTGCTCCTTGTTGACTATCAAGGAAGCCTATGGTGGTTTGTTCACATCCCACCCTCTCATTTTCAGATGCCTGAGGAAAAGCGTGTCTCTCTGTGGGACACCTAGGAGTTGTGGAACAGCAGCCCTCAATTTATAGGGCAGAGGCTTGTTTTGTGGTAGTATCTACCTTGCGTCCTTTATAAGTCAGTTGCTGGATGAGTTGTATTCCTGTGTTGTTGAAGAATTCTGTGTTTTGAAAGGAAGACCGAAGAAGATCCCCCCAATTTCTTCAGGGGCACAGATGTAGGTAAGGGTGGGCCAAATGCTGTTGTTACTTTGGTATAAAGTCCCAGCAGTCTCACAGATTTTGGTGGAATTGCCATGCTTTACATCTTAAGAATAAAAGCAGAAATTAGCCATTTAGGAAGGATTAATCCAACTGCCACAGCAATTTAGTTCTTTCTGTTCATCAGATGAAAAAGGGAAGTTCTGGAAAGAATGCTAGATATCACAGAGCATTTTTAAACAAAGACTCTTGGGAAAATCCTTGTTAAGCATGTGGAGACAGTGTTAAAAACACTTTCATCTTTCATTTCTTCCTGTCCTGTAGCCTTCCTGGCGCCGCTCCAAATTCACTTCATCACTTGGTGTTACTTGGTTTAGACCTGTGCCTCTTGCGTATCCTGCTAATAGTGGATTCCTGTGTAGTGTATCCAAATTCCTCAAGTCTAGCCCTGTCACTCAAGATGATGAACCTGTCATCACGCCGGAGGTGTGCTCGCAGCTACGCTCAGCCCACGTCTGAGGAGAGCAACTGCAGTGCTCAGCACAGGGGCTTAACCATCCTAAACACCCTCCCTTATCAAAGGAAGGAGGGAGTGACTCTGGCAGGCTCCACAGACCAGGGAAGTCTGTTCTCTTGATGTGGACCACAGGGTGGAGATGTGCCCTAAATACCCCAGCCATGCCTGCAATGCAAAAAGGCTTCAGCAGTTGGTGTTTCCTGATCTGGGACCACATATTTGCTAGGAAGCTTTGCAGTGTATCAGTGAGTATACAGAGGACCCCCAAGGCAGAGGGATCTTATCACTCTTTATATAATCTCAGAGAAGTCAGGTATGACCATGCAGCAAGTCTAAGTCCCTGCCAATTGTCCTTGTTACAACTCAGGTCTGTTTTCCTGGTCTGTTTTCTTCCTGCATAGTTACTCCTAAGTGTCCACCAGCAGAGGCTGTCCACAATGGCAGAGTGAGCCTGGCATGTCTCAGTGGTTTGGATGAATCTGTGTTTCAGCAGCTCTGTGAAGCAGAGGGTCTCTTTGGACATGTGTGGCTGCAGACGTCTTGCCCAGATTGGGTCTCTGCACCACCAATCCCAAAGACAGCAACATGCTGTCTCTATCACAGTCCATGCACAGCCTGATGTGCAGAGCAGGGATGGTGCAACCAGATGGCACAAGAAGGATCAGGACTGTCATCACCAGGCAGCTCTTTTTTTTGGTTCCTTGCCTGTGCAATTTGTAGGTTCCCATGATACTGTACCGCAGGCTGTTTAGCCATTCCCGCTCCGCAGAGAAACCTGACCCCTTCCAGTTAGGGAGTACATGACACTCTTGCCACATCCAGCTATTTCTGACACAGTGGGTGTGTGTCTCAGCCCGTGGTGAGCCTTCTGCCTGCTGCAGCAGCACTCCCAGGGTGCCCGTGTTAATAGGGTGGTTGGGGTGAGTGTTAACCTGCTGCTTCCCTCGGAGGCAGAGACCTTGTGGTGAGGGGTTTTCTGTGCAAAGGTTGCCTGGGGGAAATTCTCTGCACACTGACCTCAGCAGTGGATACAGAGGAAACTTTGCACTTTTGGAGTTCATGCATGCTTTCGGCTTGTAAAGATTCACTGTCCCATTAAGAGGAGATTCCTTAGTGCAGCTCTCTCTACTGTGTGACACACTCCTGCTGATGCCAACATGAGCTTCACTGGCACCACAGGTACACAGCATGCCTAGGGAGTCCCTCCAGCAGGAAATAAACAGCTATAGCTCTTAGGATATCCTGTGAAACCTTGGCTCTCAAAAGACATGTGTTTTTCCCACTTTGCCACATCTCACTGTGGTCTGAGAGATTGTGGGCAATGCAGAAATCTCTTTATAACTGAAAAGGCTAAAATTTATAGGTTTGTTTGTTGCCTTTTTTTTTTCTGAAAGATCTTGATTTTTTGGTTTTTTGTTCACTTTTAAACTGGGATCATTCATGTTTCCAGTCACTGAGATTGTACCCTTCTTCCAACAAAAAGGAAAATTGGAAAAGCCTGATGATATCCAATAAGTGGCTTGAGGATTTGACAAAATCAATACATTCAAGGGGCAGTTAAAGAAGCTGATGTCTTTGAATCATAGAATCACTGGATTGCTTAGGTTAACCCTTAAGATCACCGAGTTCAACCACAAACCAACCACTGCCAGGTCCCTGAGGTCTGCACATGTTGGAGGTACCAACACCCTCATGGAGGTGTGCACCACTACTCAGACTTCCTCACGACTTCAGATGCTCCCTCACTGCTTCTCTGACTCAGGAGCACCATCCCAACTTTGGGGAACTTCTTCTAAGAGGTAATAACTGCCTTTGTCCCACGATGGTGCATCTGTCTGTGAACTGCAGAGTCACCTCGGGAGATGCAGAATGTTTTCTGCAGCCTTGGAGATTCTTACCACTGTCTCAAAGTTCTCACCTGACTGCCTTATGTCCAGGGCCTCAGCTGCACCTGGGAGACAGAGCTGGGGCAACGTCAGAGAATTTTATTTCACCACTAAATGAATGGGCTTATACCCAGAAAGTTAATGTTTATTACAAGCATGTGAGGAGCTAAACCCTTTTGTGTTATTGATGATGAGAGCTTGAATGCCATAAGAACTGGCCTTCATTCACTCAGGAAAGCTTCCTAGATACTAATACTGAGCAAATGAGCTGTTGCTTTTTAACTCCTGAGGTTTATTAAACATTAGATCATAGGAACTGTTACACCAAAGTCTTATAATTGTCTTATTGCACATTTCCAATTTCACATTTCCAATTACTGTAGACAACACCAGATGCTTCAAAGGAGCATGCAAGAAAACACGTAGTAGATAATAATAATAAACATAATTTGATCATAAGAAAAACAGCTTTTTCCACTGTCTGTGCTCAGTGTTTGTCTTATACCCTGAGACATGACAGTTTATTTTTATTATACATTCATATTTTAAAATTACAGCAGGTTTTGAAAGAAAGGACTGGAATTTGGGAGATCTGAATGAGATTTCAGCATTATCCCCTCACAAGAAGGTTGACACAAATCAAAATATGTTATCATTTTCATAATTTCCAAGAGCACCTCCATTTCCACAGCTAAATACCACTGGAGACCTTAACACTTAGGAGGTTCCTGAGACCAAGGAATTCAAACTGTTACAAAAGGGCAAGGGAAGGTTATGTGAAAAATCAGATTTGTATCTTAGATAGGAGCAATTATTAAAAGAAGTGAGAGAAGTTAAACCAGTGCAAGGGAACACAATGTGCTGTTGTCTTTTTTGGATTGTGTACTCCAGGCACTTGGCAGTGCTTGTGTGTGGACTGATGGGTGTGCAATCAATTTGGCTGTTTTCCCCATGCAGTCCCTTCGGTGCAAACCCTCCACTCATTTGCATGGATCCTTCAGAGAGATGTGCACTAAAAACAGAAAGACAAAAATTCCCCAGGCAGCCACTTCAGATCATACTATTCTCTGTTATTATTTTAAAAAGAGGAACGCAAAGTACAAACAGAAGGTCCTTGTTCTGTTCATCTTCCTGCAGATGACTCAAGAAGCTCCTTTTGTCCTTCCTTTGCAAAGAGTGAGTTAGGAAATGAATGACATCTGAAGGCAAGAGCTGGGTTGCTCACCCCAGATTTCGTCTGAAGGTCACCTTGCAATTCCCTGTGGTTCAGAGATGTTTTTATTATTCCTCTTTTAACCTTAGGGGTTTTTTTCTTATTTTTATTTTTTCTTTCATCTCCCTCTTCCCCACCTCCCCCCCACTTAATCTGAATGACAAGTTATGAAACTTTGTGGTTTTCTGGTTCTTAATGTGAGTATTGAAAAATGATAATCTGCCGAGCGCATGTGACGGAGCGCTCCCTCCTCCTGCTCCCAGCTCCCTCCCCGTCAGCTGCTGTGGCTCCTCATCGTGTTTAACCACTCCCAGCTTTCAGAATACACTGGTTTCCGTTCTCAGACCTTCTTTGTCTCCTCTTGCAGCTGTTTGTTTCGCAGTGTGGTCAGTGTTTGTGGGGTGGATCAAACCCCTCTAAACCCTCATCTCCTCTCCTCGCCCTCCGCGCTCTGCAAAGCTCACGGAGCTGCCGGGGGTTCTCTGCTCACACAGGGAGGTGCCAGCAGGGAGAAAGGGAAACCATTAATTAAGGGTGAGTGGAGCAAGCTGCAGAGTGGCAGCAGGCTCTGGTGCCACACCAGTAAGAGGGCAGCAGATTCAAACCGAGCCTTGAAGATCCCATGGCGTGCATTTGGGGAGGTGGTGGATGAATGGTGTGACATGGATCAAAAGCACACATTCGAAATGGGAATACACAGAGCAAGGCTTCAAGCCACTCTGTTTGGTTTGAGGGTCCTTTTGCCTGACTTAAATGAGCAGGTAGTCAGTCTGAGGGAGGAAAACGGCCTTTCCATAAAGCCTGTAGTATCAGACTTCTGCTATGAATCAGCACTCAGGTACCACATGTGAGGGGATACCCACAGTCTTCTGTAGTGGTACACCAGAAAGGTAATATTTGTCTGTATATCACAGAATCATTAAGGTCGGAAAAAGCCCCCAAGATCATTGAGTTCAACCTTCAAATCCTATTCTGGGCAAGGAACTGCAAGTTCAAAATACAAATAAACTTCTATGAAGTAACATTATGCATGACAATAGTCATAGCTGATCAAAAACAAGTTTGAGAGCCTAGGCAAAGCACAAAGTGTAGGCAAGCCTTAATTTAGAGTTTCCCAGATTAGATTTCTTCCCACTCCTGCATAGTGTGTGCACCTAGAGAAAGGACACAGCATAGCAGCTGCCAGAGTAGTATCAAATAGAAAATGCTTCTCTGCCAGCATGCCTTGAATGTAGTTTTCCTTGGAATATTCCACTGTAAATCCACCAACTCCTACAGAATACACTGGTGGAGACCTAAATGTCTGTTTCCTATACACATTAGTTTCTGCATGAAACACAAGTGACTTTATAGGTTTCTTTTTTCTTCCTTTCCTGTGGAAACTCCTGAGTGGGAGTGGGCCTTGTGCACTGCATTTCAGGTGAGGAATATCCTTATAGTCCTCTTTTGAAATTGCAGTTACTAAACATTCCATAGAATTATTTATATATTTAATCTGAAGTATTGCTGGAGTGTTCTTCCATTTTAAGGACGGCTTCTAAATGGTGTCTAGCAGTTTACACTCCAAGAGAGGAAATTTATATATGGAACAAAGCAGTAAGTGCTTCTTGTAGTTTATAAGGTGCTACAAACTCCAATAAAAATAGAAGAGAAATGTTAAATATTCGTTATACTATTACAACCCTCATGGTTAATGGCAGAAGGCACCAAAATTATTTCATTCAGTAGTGTTTTGGATTTATGCCTGCAGTCTATTGTTTCAACAATGTCAAAAGCTGTGTAGCAGCTCTGGTTCATCTGCAGTAGTAACTCAATATTATAAATCTTTACAGAAAATAAAGAAATATAAGTCCATATATGCTCATTTCAGGCCCCTGTAGGATTAAAAAAAATAAATAAAAGGAAGAAAGCAAATAGAAGTTAAGAGGGGGAATAACACCATAGGTATTTATAAAATACTGCCTCTCTTGCCAGGCCTTGGTCTATAGTTTCCACTTTCAGGCAGTACTGCTCCCTTCTGAATGTTTTATATTCTATATGATCTACAATAAAGAGTTATGCCATCAAAAAACATGACAATATGCATGCCAAGAGTGCAGGTACTCCCATTAGAATAAGTGTGACAGCAAAAGATGTGAAATATGGGCATCTGATGAACTGGCTAAACCCTTTGAATATTCCTCAAACAAAGAGAAATCACAGCACCCTCCCCCACCCCTAAATAAAACTAAAATCTCTATCAGTAGTCCTGGGAGATAAAGTCTTATCCTAAAAACAGCTCCCACTGTAACCCAGTCCATGAATCACAGCACTTAAGCCTGAAGAGTCACATTCCATGTTGACACAGACCTTCAGTAGTCCCATTAAATGTAATGGGGTTGCACAAGATGTAAATCACTGTAAAATATGAACCCTGATTCTAATTTCTTTCTCTGAGATTAATTACTTCAAAGCCATTGTTTCTTATTTCCTCCTCCTCTAAAAACATATAGCAACAGATTTTTTGAGGGGAAATTATTTTAACTATCAGTAGTCTTGAAAGAAAAGCTGTTGTTGGCTCTCTGGTGCGCTTTGAAATTTTACTTTAAAACACAGGAAGAGATTTTTTTTGTTTGAGACTTTGTGTCAGCTGTGGGGTTTATTGGACAACATACTCGTGGCTGGGATTACTTTGGCAGTGAACTAAACAGGCAAGTACAATTTATGTGTCCATATACTGGAGCATAGTGGGAAATAATGTATGTGTTGTGGTGAAGACCTAGTGGTCCGTTGCATTATTTCCATGGTAATTAAGAGGCAAATGACCCTTCTGATGACAAAATTGAATTATGTTTGTGAATATTTAGTAGGAACTATTGTACCTATTGCAAGAGGGTGACTTGAATGGCCTGAAAAGGTCTCCAAATGTAATATTTATGACTTGGTGAGTGGTAGATTTCAAGCCACTACCAAAAAAGGATAACACCAATAGCTGGAACAACCTGTACACATCTCTGTATGACAAACAGAAATTAAATACAGTGAATCTACTTCTCTTTGCCTTCTCATCTACTTCATCCACTGTTCTTAGGGAGACATCCTTGTACTCAGTACCAAACATCAAAAAAAACCCAAACAAACAAACAAATGAAATTCAGATCTTGACCATCTCAGTTGTGCATTGCAATGAGTAACTTTCTGCCTTGTGTAAAGGAGATTTTTTTCAGCCATATTGCACTGTGACAGAGCATATCTTTTTTAAACTAATCACAAAGGAGTTTTGTAACACCACATACAAGATTAAATACAAAGTGTTTATAAAGTGTGTTTTAAAGGTATTATGGTAGGGTTTTTCCCATAAAGAATGTTGTCCTAGGCTACCACTTGAAGGCATTCAGTGTTGGACCATCACATTTTTCCTTATTGAGGCCCTCAGTAAATGACCACATGGAAACTGAGGCAGGCACATGATATTATGGTGGGTCAGATGCCCCTGTGCTTCTCAAAAAACTCTAAACATCCTTAAACTGTTTAAAACAATTCCCAAAATAGTTCATCTATAACAGAGGTCGATAATCAGAATATGGGTGGTGATGGCTTGCAGATTTCATCAGTATGTATTTGGGATGACTTGCATAACTGATTCATGGCCTCATCACCCATGATTAATGTGCTATAAAGTTACAGGAATTAGAACCTCTCTCTGGCACTTGGTGAAGCTGGGGCCTTGCAGGAAAGAGCAGTATGTGAGCATGTAATTAAAGCCTGTGCCATTAATCTGTTTGCAGAAATGGACTGAGTTGAGACCACACTCACAAACTCATCAAGTTATGAGACCTTTCAGGTTCTTGTCTTTGATATGTGTAATGTTTTTTTATAACAGACTTTTAAGTAATTTATTATATATACTTATTATAGTGTTCTGTAAACAGTGTGATTACTTAAAAGTTCACATGCATAAAAATTTGGGGGAATAATGATAGGTAATGCACAGTCCCTCCTGCATGCTGGTTTTCTCTTCTTACATAAGTGATACTGCTTCAGCTACTTTTATAATGTTATTGCCCTTTCCTCTAGTCCCTGGATTCAAGGGGTTAAAGCATTTAATTCAGTTAATTTGTATATCTCTGTTGTATTCAGTCTGAAAAGGCCTGGACTAAACCTGATCCCTGTTGTGGTGGGCACTAAGAGGGACAGGTCTTCCTCCTCAGAGAATATAGGCTAAAGCAAAAACAGAGGTATGCAGCAAGAGAGGGGAAGGATTATTATTTCTGTCCTTTCTGGACAGAAAGCCACAGAATTTGGGACAACATTCTGCAAAGTTTTATCTTTGAAGAACAGATTTTATCCTTGTAGCCCAGCTATAGTCCATGGACATCTAGAGCTCAAATTAGATTCTACATTGGCCTAATCATCAACATAACTCTCTTTTTCTCTCTTACCAATCACTGAAATGCCTCTGGATGACCATTGACTGCATTCCGGGATCAGGCATCTTGACTAGGGAGTGAGCCCTGCTCCTCTTAAATCCATTTCTAAATGCCTAAGTAGGACATGATCTCTTCTGGCATTTTGGCTGGTAACAAAAAAGTTCCCTACTCAAAGTCAAAGAGGGTACAAGAGAATAAGAGGAAACAGGAGGTTTTCTAAATACCTATCCAGTGTCTTAATCACAAAATCTTCTTTCCTTTGAATAAGCTTTTCCTTATCCTTTGGGCTTGATTTTCCAGTAGGTTAAATAAGCTCCTTTATCAATACTTAAACAGGGCTTGCCAGTAGTAGATCCACTCTGGCAGAGAGCAACAGTTCCCATATTTTTAATGGAAATTCCTTAATTTTCCCTTGACAGGCAGGGTGATAGCTAACATGCAACTGTTTTAAACTTTTAAGCATTTAAAGTATTGCAAGCACATGAGAGTAGGTGGGGAGGGTGCAATGGCACTGAGAAGAAAGCTGCACGCTGGCTCACAGTCAAGAGCCCCTTCTCTGATTTCAGATAGATCCAGAGGACTGCCCTACCATAGCTGGAAGAAAGGCTAATCCCTAGGATCATTATATTCACAATCCTGCCTTGTGATCTTTATAAATCTCCCTCTGAACACAGAGGATGAGAATCCTAGTGGGATTGTCAAAACGCTTTTTTGTATGAATGCTGGGTTCAAAAGGAAAAAGAGCACTGTGAAGTGCCCATGAAGAAGCAAGCATCTGAAGGTTTGCCTTATGAAAGATTAATTTGCATCCTACAGTTTTGGTTTTGTTTTGGTTTTTATTTTTTTTCCCCTCCAAAGTCTGTTTCAATGGTTCATGTTTTAAATGCACACTGTTTAATTATTTATGCATCTTGAGCAGTATTCTCTGTGTTTGGAACTTTTGCCGTGGCACTAACCTTTTTATTTCACACCACTGAAAGCTCATGCTGCATGCACTGTGTACAAAACAGCCTCTAAAGGTCCCCTGGAGAATGCATACAGCAAGTGTGTAAGGATTGTTTAAGCGTGTGTGTGAGGTGGGTTATTTGCTTGATTGCTCTCACTGGTGAGCCAGGGAGTGTGGCAAACCCAGCAGCATCCCTGCAAAGTGGTTTCAGACCCCAGAGTAAAATTTTACCCTGTGATAATTTTTAATTATACCTTCAAACAAAGTATCTTCAGATGGTTTGCCAGTGCACATGTCCCAAAAAGTTATGAATGGTTAGCAGTAATTTTAAAAGCAGTTGAAGTTAAATAAGAGACTAAGGAGAAAAGAATCACATAGATGTCCCATTCCTGGAAGTGTTCAAGGCCAGGCTGGATAGAGCTCTGAGCAACCTGGTCTAGTGGAAGATGCCTCTGCCCATGACAGGGCATTGGAAACAGATGAGCTTTAAGGTCCCTTCCAACTCAAACCAGTCTGTGATTCTCTCAATCTTTGATTCTTGCTACAGGCTTGATAATGCAAATATATATAATATCCTGGAGTAATGTGCCTACATTTCTAACACAAGGAAGTTCAGGAATGAGACTCTGATAAGCACCCACCTCTTCTTGAGACTGTAAATATGAACTCATGCACACTCTGAAGTGCTGCTCAGCGCAGTTACTGAAAATCACCCTTGCTCAGCATCCTTGGTTTTGGCCATTCTGGACATGAGAGATTTCTCAAACCTGTGTCAGAGCAGCCCTGTTTCCACTATATACAGTAAAATTCTGCAATGGGATTGAAATAAAATTCTCTGGGAATACTGTTGAAACATGGGAGGGAAGAATGGGAAAGATGTAGATAGATAACCTTTATGTGTCTCTTCCTATCATTACACAATTGCTCTCTGTGGCACTTTCTCTTTTATTCTCTAACAATTTTTTTAGTCTTAACTGTTCAAAAAGTGGGTTTCCTGTTGCATTTGTGGGCTGCCCTATAACTTAATACATCTTGCTGTCAGCAGGTTCTAATATTAAGTGTGAACTTCCTTTCATTTCATCCCTTTTCTCCTATTTGTGTTCTGGAGAGTTAGCTGTCTCTTTAGATGTTGATATCACAGACCTGGGACTGAGAAGAAGGATTTTGCTCAGCCTTTTGCCATTCAGTGGGCTCTGTTTTACTATGAAGATTGCACTGATGTTATTGATTGCACTTGCACTTGAATGTAAAGATTAGCTTAAAGAATGATAGATGCCTTCAGAGTTCAGTGTTGGCCTCCTGGGGAGGGAAAATTTCTAGATCAAGCCAAAATTGACTTTATCTGAGAGTGTACTGCAATCAGACATTGTCCCTTTTCCATCTGCAAAGCAATCTGCAGAATCTGGGCAAGTTTTCTCCAAGGGAGATGTCACGGCCTATTGCGAAATAACTCTTCATTTTCCAAAACACTTTTGCAGCTCAATCTTTTCCCATACATGGAGTTCCCTCTCCACAGCACACAGCAGTAATGATACCCATGCTGTATAGTGTTTGTGGGAGATTTTGAAGGTTTTTCTTGCTTGCTTTCCTTCTTTTTTTTTTTTTTTTTTAAACTTCTTTTACAAGAAAATGGGATCAGGCACTTTGAAAGCCCTGGTGTTTATTCCGGGAGAAATCCATCCAAGACAAGTGAACCGTCAACACCTACTTCTCAATAAACAACTGTCAGGGTTTTGAGTAAATGAGGGCTGTGTGTGTGGGTGTGTGTATCTGTTGGTTATTTAATTGCTCCATGAGTCTCCCTGTATCCCTAGTAACCTTCGTGTTTTTATTTGAGTTACACCAAAGCTCAGCAGTGATATTCCCCAAACCATTGCTGCTCCTGAGACAGGATTGTTAGAAAGCAGCCTGGCTTTGTTTGCCACTCGTGTTGCTCTAGTGTGGGCAGAAAATTCAAACAGGCACCTCTGACCCTTCCTGTGTGCTGCAGAAAGGATTCTGAGCCGCTCTGATGCCTCTGAGGCTCCCTCGCCAACACCTGAGTTAAGCCTTGCTCTCCTGAATGGGCCACACTTTAAATCTTTACTATCAGGTTAAAGTGGTTGGAAGTGAAAAAATTTAGCTCTTTTCTTCAGCTAACAAAAAAAAAAAAAAAAAAAAAAAAAAATGCACTGTTGCATTAGCTCTTGCTGTTTCCCAACAAACTAGCACACATTTCAGGTGAATTTTTTGCCTACTGCTTACCTAACCTGCCAGAGGGAGAGAGATCCTCATCTGTGTCCTGAGGTTGCTGCCCTAATAGGACTGGAAATCAGATCACTGGAGCTTAAACTACATGATCTGCTCCCCTTACATCATGGGAAATGTGTTATTTTTGTTTTTTTAGCAGTTGGACAGGGTCTTCAGAGGAGGTGATGAGCTAAGATTGTCAAAATTTAATAGGATTAATCCAAAGTTTTGTTCTTTTAATGTTTTCCAGTCTGTTTTCCTTTGAGGGAATTGTGCAGATATCCTCACTTCAGCAGGACCTCTGCTAGAGTGGGAAAAGACTCTGAAATATCTTCTTTACTAAAATCATTGCTTATATAATGTCATTATTTTGGACAGTGCCAAATTTATGGTTCAATGTTGCCTAATAACTGAGAAAAACTGTCCCTGGACTCATCAAAGATCAGGGAATGCTGGAGTCAGAAGCAGATACAAGAACACAAAAATGATCTCCAAAATCCTAAATCAGTTAGACCATGTTGACAATCACAGTCCTGAGAATTTTCCTGGCAAAACAGAAAGAAGTGAGAAAATGAAGAATTGGTGATGGAAAGAAAGAAGAGCGTGTGTTGGTCCTCTAAAGGATGCCTAAGCAGGGGCCAAGGCTTGGTCCAGCATCAGTGTGGTCAAAATCCACTGACTACATGTTTGGGGAGGCTCCTGCTCCCCATGCCCAGACATCTGACATCAGGCACTGTGCTCTTCCTAGAACTTTTCATAGTGAAAAGCTGTTTTTTCCCCCAAAAAACCTGGAGAAGAGGGACTAAGAGTTGAAAATATGCCTACAGCAGACAATACCTCAAACCACATTTAATCTCAGCAGAGGAAAGCCTTTCTAAACCCAGAGCCCTCATCTGCACTTGAGTTAGAGGTCTGAGTAATGAGCTGCTCATTAAAGGTGTGGTGAGAGGATGAGGCCTCTCTGGAAGCACCACAAATAGGTCAGAGATGCTCTTGTGGGAAATGACCCACAGCAGAAGGGAAGGGAAGGGTGCCCAGAGTCACAGGGTGCTGCTGCTCTGTGGGCAGCAGGAAGTTCTTTGAGTTGCATTCTTCCTGTGGTCAGCTGTTCTAGCCTGTGGTTAACAGAATATCCTTAACTCAAAATTTTACTGATGAGTAAACCTCAAAACACTGAGCAAAGGTTTGAACAAGAAGACAGAAGTGTGGTCATCTGAACAGCAGTACCAGCTTGAATCCTGATAGCAGATTTGTTCTGTTTCCAAATGCATGTTTATACAATGTGGCATTTTTAGAGGGACTGCAAGGAAATATGACATCCTGCAAAAAAAAAAAAAAAAAAAAAAAAAGGCTGGGTTTAAATTCAATTGTGTGCATAACTTTGTTCTCTGGATTAATTTTTAAAATACTTCCTTGTCAAGTAGCAATGAGAAAAGGCACAGAGACTGAGCTGTATCTAATATTATCTCTGATCTTCCATGGTTTGTCTCAAGAAAAGAAAACCAGAAAACCAGTTAATATTAAGACTTTGTGATATTATCAGTTGATGGTGAGGAATGAAAAATTCTCTGCTTCAAGTAGGAGGGATGACATTAGACAACCCCATAATAAACATCAATTTTAATCAAAATGTGTTTTCAAAAAACTTCAAGGATCTCTAGGCCAAAAAAAAAAAAAAAAAGGGTTGAAAACTTCAATCCTTTTCCATAAACAGGTTGGGCCTCAGTACATTTTATTGTTCAAGAAATGCTTCCTAAACAATTTTCTAAGGGTGTAGTTCAGCACATTTGAGTCTGACAAAGAGCAGCAGGAAAGGGATTAAAAGTCTATTACAAGACACTGAGGTCAGTTAGGCTATCTGCACACTACCTCCCATTGGATGTCGAGTTTGGGTGCCAAACTTAGCTTCTCAGATGACATAGACAGCCAGCAGGGTGAGTTAGCATGCCTGATGTCCTCTCTGGAGGACTCATGGGCCACAGAGGGAAGCCAAGCTCCTGGACCAGGTGCTGGTGACAGTTTGGTGGCAGAGCCACACTCTGAGAATTCTCTGCTCCAACTGAGGAGCTGCACCAAGCTTTTCTACAGATGGGGCTGCAGGGCCAATTCCTGCAGCATTTTAAGAAGTGCCATTCCAAACCTGACCACAGTCAAGCATCATTCCATGCCTGACCAGGGTGCTCCAAACTCCACCGTGGCAACAAACTCTGTCATGGGGAGGAAACTTAGATTTGAACATCAAACTGAATTTATTATTTTTCTCCAATTCTAAGATCTACTTTCTGTGGTTCCTGAGTTAAAACTCTCTTTCTGGAGGAATGGAGGCCCAAAAGCATGAAGTCTTTGCTTTAATTGCAGCCTTTCCTCTATCTTGCCTGAAGCAAAGCCCTGGTGAGCAGCAGACAGCCCTGCTGAGCTGAAGCCTCTGTCTGAAGTGACCCCTCCTTTTCAGACAGGGGATGCACAACAAGTCTGCAAGGGAAGAAAACCTAATTATGTTGCACATGTTCTAATTTAAGTTGCTGTACATTGCTGGGACTTTGAGCATAAGAAACACAAGGTCACTTTTTGCCTGCCACAGTATCTTCTGCTTGGTGAGAAGATGATACACCAGATAGCTTTTTCTGGTGTAATTACCTGAAGGGTGGGTGACTAGGGGTCTTCCCCAGGTATCATTCTGTGAGACTAAAACCCATTCTTTAAAATTAGATGCCCACCAACTCACTCATTCACACGCAAACACCGCGGCAGGTAGAGAACTGCAGGTATGCTGCAACAGCAGGTGCATGGATAATCCATTTCATTATCTCCACAAAGCTAAAAGTCTTTAAAAAGAACACTCTCGTGGGTTTGCAGCACAGAAATCATAGTCCTGTAGGTATAAGACTTCCTGGAATCCCAGCTGACAGGCCGTGAAAAGGTGCTGCTGTGCTGAAACACAGATCCATGCTATTCCTCCTCTGGCAAACAGGGATTCCAGCTGTGCCTGTAATAGGCACTTTAGATGGCACGTTCAGACTCATGCAGCAAGGTATCAGTTTGTTTGCACTCCAGCCAGATACTCATTTATTCAAAGTCATGTTCGTCTGGATTGTAGAATGCCTTGGAAATGTGAACTTGTGGCCTTGGTCATGGGAATCTTCATGGTCATCAGCAAAAATGAGTGTGAGGAATGCTCACTAAATTCTCCCTTTTGCACTCGTCAAGGAAAATGAAATACCTAGGGCAAATCACTGAGCCTTACTATTTCCATCTGTAGTGGGATAATGACTGCTGCTACTTTCATGAAGTGCTTTGAGATTTATTTAAGATTGACTTTAGATACCAGCCAGGTATTTTTGCTTGGTGTGAATGATGCTGATTTGTAATAAATTTTAGTTACTTGTTTTCTCATTGGTTTGTAGCCCTCTGCTCCACATGAACATATTAGACCACTGATTTTACTCACTGAAGTAATATTTTTACAAAATGTAGTTCCATGGTTCTGTATAGAGAATGGCATTCAAATCAGTAGGGAAAAAAATATGTTTTGGATATATTTAGTAGTAGATGCCACCAGATGGGAATATAGATGATAAGGAAACTAGAACCTTAATTTTTAATTATCTGCTGCTGCAGTCCATCTACCTGAGTGTCTTCCAGTCAGTTTTTTTGTCATATCTCCTGTACCAAAACATAGCACAACACTGCCTTCTCTTTAACTATTCTCTTTGTCAGTAAATGCAAAATATGTTACATGTGGGGAAAGGAGTGGCAGGAAGCTCTATTTCACTTCTCTCTTCATCTCTGGAGATATTATACATGCAAAAAAAGCTGATACCCTCAATTATGCCTTACCTATTCCAGAAGAAAAAAAAAAGTGGGGGTGGGCAAAAAAATTTACTGTAATAAATCTCATGACCTCTAGTCATGGAAAAAGAGAATTCTCAGATATCCATAACAAGCTGAGCAGTCTGCAGCAGCAGAAATTACAAGTGCTGCACACTGAACTAAATTCTCTGGCACTTTAAAGTGCACATTTCCAGCTTTGCCCTTTCCACAGTATTCCACAGGGGCCACCCATAGCAACTGCTGATAAGGTCGTGTGCAGGATGGGTGATGAATCTGCCCTGATTTCACAAGGTTGTTGTGTCTAGTACCAGAAAATAGATATCTGTGTATCCTTGAGAGAAATCCTTAAAGGGGGATTACACAGAACTGTGTGTATTGTCTAGTGGAAAACAAAACAAAGGGGGAAAAACACAGAGGAAAAAAAATGATAACTACTGAGTATTAAGTAAATACTTAGAATAAAATAGATTTTTTTCTAACAATCTTTAAAGCAGTCACTGAGTGGTTTTTGCAATAGTGATTTCAACATATGCATCACTTTTGTACAGTGGTTTGGCATTTAGCTTTTGCTCTTTTTTCTCCCCGCACACCCAAAAAAATTTCCCCAAAACACCCTTCAGAACACCAACTGTGACATTTGGATTGAGGCAGAGGTCTCCAACTGTTCAGAGCTCTGCATTTGGGCTCATGTTTTGAGACTGTGATGCAGCACGCAGAAGAGCAGAGAAATTTAAACCAGAAAAGACCAAATCAATATGTTCTTCTCTCTTTAAAACTGGGGGGGGAAAGAAGAAAAAAAAGAAAATGAGAAAAAATGTAGCCAATGCCTAAAACTGACTCCCGGGTTCTTCACTCTTCACATCCAGCATGTTTTGGTTTTGTAGTGTTTTAGAGACATCTTTGTGGCTTGAATCCAGATCAGGTGATCCTTAGTGCCTCCTTTTAAAGCTCAGAGACAAATCTCAGCTATTTGGCAAGGACAGAGTCAGTCTGGAGGAATATTTCACACAGATTTGCCTCTCAAAAGTCCATGCTCAGCTGGGTTAGAGGGATGGCAACAAAAATCACAGTAATTTTCCCTGTGCCAGGTTGGTAGCCTGAGAGTGTTGAACTGGTGGATTTTGGCACCTCTTGTCATTGCAGGATGAAGTGTGGTACAACACTGCCCATCTTTTTTTCCAAAGGGAACCACATCTCACTGGGTTTGCCAAGACAGAAAGGCCCTTCCTAGTAAATCAATTCTGTTTTACCCGTGGGACATAGTGCTTTACAGCAGCAGGGGATATGGCAAGTGAAATGAGTCGTTTAAAAATGTGAAATATTCTTTTTGGTCCAAGGATGAGGAGAAATTTTTGGGATGAATCCAGAACTGAGGTATGTCTAGGGATGGAAATGGTTCCAGGGAAAGGGAGAAGAGACTCTGAACAGTGAGATTTATAGTGCTGGGATATAGACTCCCAGAAGAAGGGGCTGAAGACACATTGCTGGAATTGCTTAACACCACGTTGGACAAAACACTGGAGGATTTAGAGAGGTTATATAGTCACAGATTTTTAAGACTAGAAAGAGCCACTTAGTCAAACCTCCTGCATGACTCATACCAAGGGATTTGCCTAAATGTATTCCTGTTCCAAGTCCAATTGCTGTCAGAAAAACACCCAGCCTAGTTTTAAAAGAAATTCCCAGGTCTAGAGAACCCAGTGATTCCTGTGATAAGGTGCTCTCATTATTATTTTATGAAGTGTGAGCCATGTTTGTCATGTCAGTTTTCCTAACTTTTGTGTCTCTGCTAAACTAAGGACCTTCTGTGGCACTGCTGTCCTCACGTATTTTTATTCCCTTTGATGTGTATCTCAGATGCTTATAACACCAGATTCACCTGTGCTTTAGCCAGTCTCCCTCTCTCCTCAACCAAACACATACATTCTGCCAACTCCTCCAATTCCAATCCTTCAAAATAAGTACATTTTGAAAAGAAAGAGGCATAGCTTCCCTCCCTGAGCAATGGGCAAATGCACTTTGATATCTAAAATGTGTCCTGCTGCTTGTGACTTGCCCCATTTGCCAAGCTCCTTGGGTAGGAGACTGTACCTTCAGTGCCAGTATTTTTATAGACTTACTCAACTCAAGCACGCAGTCAGCATTTAAGAGGAAGCAATAGCAGGGCTGGGAATAGTTTTGCTTCATCAACATGCATAGAGAAAAGAAATGTGGTTGAGTGAGTTACTAGAACAAAGGCAATTAAAAGGGCAATGCTCTGAGGTGCTGGTGGAACCACACCATGGCTCTGTCTGGTCTGATGCCCATCCCAAGTGGACTGTGTGAGTAGAAATCATGCATTTATGCACAGGTTCAGGGCTGTAAGGGTTTCTCCAGAGCAGATTCTCAGCATGGGATAGGCCACTTCACACCTAGATGCTCTCCTGATGCCAGGTCTGTTCTGGATGCTAATCCCAGGCCTGAATTTGTACTAAAACACTACATAATTAGCCTCATGGGTGTGAGACTCAGGGCTCCATTTTACACCTGATTTGTTGGGTGAGAAACTAGAGAAATTTTGGAGGTCATTTAAGCATTAAGCTGTGCTCAGGGTGTTTTGCAATCTTCCTTTCTAGATCACAGCTCCCTGCCCTTTCTTTTTCTGGTCTGTGCTGCTGTGGATTTATATGTGTAGAAGACAAATCTAAACTTGGTCAGGGCCTTGAAGTGATGGTGTTGTACCTTAATAAAACTATATTTAGCCTGGTGATACTGTGAAAATTCTTGAAAATATCTTGAAAGTATAAAAGCAGAGGACAATTAAATCTTGGGATCAGCTCCCAAATGGATTTGCACTGGAGATTCACACTTAATAAAATACAGCAAATTGCATTTTATTTTGGCACATAAATACTCGTAGTGGGGGACTGCGGCATTTAGAAGGGAGAATCACTCCACCAGAAAACTCACTTCAGCAAAATGATGCAGTCCAGTTGAGCCCTTTTTATGATCTGAGGAATGACTGTTTTTATAGTACACTAAATAAAACCTGCTATTTGAGCTGGAGGTTTATTAGTAAAGGTGATTTTGTCATACTTGGGGAAGGAGGGGAGGAAGAAGAGATGAGGGATGAACATCAAAGCTAAGATAGGTGTCATTCAGGAAAAGCACAGCAATGTCCCAAAAATGCAGTACCTTTCATCATCACATCACCTAGCACCACCAGAGAGACATTTTTATGCCACCATTTTGTTGTTTTTGTTGCTCCAGTACATTACTACAATCCTGGTTAAATTTCCCCTGCTGGGAAAGACTTGGCTATGGGTGTGGTGAGGAACCTGCAAAAACATCTGTATGGAAGAGTTATCTGCAGGGAGCCAGATCCAGGGATGGTGAAATTGGTTCTTATAGGAGAGCAGTCAGATTTAGTTGGTGATTTTTGCAGCTGCCCAAAATCACCCCTTCTATGGTCTTGAAAGAGGACTTGCAGCTGAGCATTTTTATTCCCAAAGCACGTGCCCATGCGCCAGGAATCCCAGTGCACTGCTGGGCATCCTTCTCCAAACCTGTCTTCCATCATTCCTTGAAGATCCTATGGGTTTAAAATCCCCTGATTGAAAAAAAAAATAAATTCCTCAACTGTGTCACAGGGGCATCACCTCTAGTCCAGAAACAGAGGTGTCTGTCACACTTTAGCCTCTTCAAGGTGTGCAAGAAAATTTCCCCAGCCATCACTTCCTGGGTTTCTAGGGAAAAAAGGGAGAGGGACCACTTTTTATAAGGTAACAATGGTGAAAAATAGTCATGTGTTATGGGGAAATTGGAGCATAAATCTCCAGAAGCCCCACTGATCCTGTTGCCTTTTGCAAACAGCATAGGTTCCACTTCAGGCCTGCTTGGACTATTCTAAGGCCTGCACTCAGTGTGCCAGGGAAGATGAGAGTGTTCCTATTCCCTTCTGTCAGAAAGGTATGGTTTTACTGGTGAAAACCAAGCAGAATGCCACTTTGCAGCCTGGTCTGAGACCAGGGAGGGTCCAGAGCACATCCTGCCTCTGGATGTGTACACCCCACAGCACCCTACACGAACTGCAGTGGCTCTTTGGTGTGTGCCCAACAGAGCCAGAAATTCTCCACATATGACCTCTCTAGGCTGACTTTGCAAAGAGAAGGAACCTCGCACGTTTTGGCTCAGGTCACTGGAGTTCATCTTTTCACAGTGAATTTGCTGAAGGCACAAGCAATGGTCTCACTGAATTCATGGAACAGGACTCAGATCTTCATTCAGGGAAGTCAGAAGACACTGTGTGTTTGACCTGTCCTGCAAATTTTCAAAGGGTTTATAACCCAGCTGCTCCTGATAGATGTTCTGGCAGATTTCTGGACGTTTTGCCAATGCCATTGCACATTTAATACTTCATGTTAGACCTTAGCTGCAATCAGGATGCTTTGAAAGAATTAATCTGGCGGTCAGTAACTGCTAAATGAAGTGCATGCTAAAAGAATGATGAGCTAACTGACTGCAGCTCACAGCTTTTATGAGCTTCCCCAAATGCCTGTTTTCAGGTGAATTCAGCATCTCCTTGACATTTAAGGACTCAATTTATAATCAAATTATTTAACTCTAGTGGAATCACTGGCCTCGATGGAAAAGCCATTTATATTTCTCCCATCCCTCAGAAAAAAAAAAAGAGTATTCAAGGTAATGCAATTCCTATATTAAATGAAGGATAAAAGAAACTTTTCAATGCAAATTAAGAACTGAAGGTTTTTAAAAATTATAGCAGAAATTTAAAGTGCACAGTTGTTCACATCCTTATTTCCAGTTTAGCAATCTCAGACATGCTGAGGGCAACTAAGATGGTGAAGGGCCTTGAGGGGAACCCACATGGGGATCAGCTGAGGTCATTTGATCTGTTTGGCTGGAGGAGACACAGGTCAGACCCCAGTGCAGTTACAGCTTCCTCATGAAGAGAAGAGGAGGGGCAGGCACTGATCTCTGCTCTGTGGTGACCACTGACAGGACCTGAGGAAATGGCCTGAGGCTGAGTCAGGGGAGGTTTAGGCTGGATATCAGGAAAGGTTCTTCACCCATAGGGTGGCTGGGAACTCGAACAGGCTCCCCAGGGAATGGGCACAGCACCAAACCTGACAGAGCTCAAGAAGATTTTCTCCAGTGCTCTCAGGCATAGGGAGGGGTTGTTGGGGTGTCCTGTGCAGGGGCAGGATTTTGTCTCGATGATCCTTGTGGGTCCCTTCCAGCTCACCCTATTCTGTCATTTTGGGATTCTGGGATTAACATCCTAGAAAACACCACAAGTCTTTCAGAGATTAGTACCCCTTACTGCTCCCATTTCTGCAGGTCCCAGTCTGTCTTGGAATCCTTCTGTTTTATTTGGCTGAGCCACTTTACATAGGTGCATTGCCCTCTACAGCTTGAAATTACAGAGCAAAGTGGAAGAGCAAGATGAGGTAGAAACTTTGACAAGCAACATCATAGTGACACACTGGTGAGAGCAGGTTGAGCTCCACAGGATTAACCATTCCTGAAGGGATAGAAGTGTGTTTTATACATGAATAATAAAGCCTTAATATCGCTCTTGCAGTTAAGTTCATTAGCAAGGGTTTTGAACAAATGAAAGCACTCAGCTCAGCAAAGGTGCCTTGCTCTGCAAGCCCTGGCTTTGTGGATGTGATGTCTGAAACACTTGCCTAAAAATCCTTGCACTGGCTTGAGGCCAAAGAAGGACAAACCAGGGTGATCCCAGCAGCTGAATGGGGAAAATTGTATGAGTCCAGTTGTAGTCCATCTTAGCTGGTGCCCAATTGTTGTCTCCCAGCTGCCTAAACCGAGGTGGCAAACAGTGTTATGGTTAAACACGATATTTAAACTGCATTGTTATGTCGGTGATGATGGGTTCTTTGTTGGAGATGACAGAAAAATCCCATTGTTTAGAGTTTTCCCAGACTCGGTGCTTAATACAAAGCTCTGGAAAGCACAGGGTTGTTTAAACATTTGATAAAGAAAATATGTGCAGTGATGGGTCTATTCCACCAGTAAGGAGCAGATCAGCCTGCAGCACCAAATCCTACCTTTATAAATTCAACATGTTGCTGCAATTTGACAAAATAAAATCCTCAATCCCTCCATGTGGAAAATAGAAGTGTCTGCAAAGCAGCAGAATATTGAAACAGTGTGCAAATTATTCATTTTAAAGCTGGTAGCAAAATGGATTTGGAAAAGCTTTGGAATTTCTGAATTATTTAGAAAATCAAGATGCTTTACCAGGAATGCATGAAAAATTACAATTCGCAACCATGTGAGCATCTTCGTACTGATCCATAATCTTCGCATTGATTTGTCTTTTCCTTGGATAAGTGCTTTAGACAAGGTATTCTCAAAACAATCATGATGCCAAAGCCTAAACTTCAGCTTCTCTGTATTGACACAATCACACAAACACACTCCACAGCCTGGGATGTTTTGTTTGGTGAATGGACACAAAGAGGTTTTAATTAACCCACTCCCGCCCCATGCTGTGTGGTGCTCTCATGGGCATTTTTGCATTAATTCCTGTCTCTCTTTGTGTGTCAAATGAATGTTCAGGGGTTGGAACTAGATCATCTTTAAGGTCCCTTCTAACCCAAACCATTCTCTGACACTGTGATCCACGCTCCTGTGAGCGTGATGGTTGTTTGGGCTCTGTGCTCTTTGAGACCCAGGGAGCTGTAGAAGGAATAAACTCTGGGAGTGATAAATTTGCACCAGTTCTCTGGAAATGCCCTATTTTGGAACCATAGCAATTAATTATATGTTACTGTTGCTGATGTGTTTTCTATTGTTGTATCACTTTTAATTAAAGCCCCTACTTCAGTTTTGAACTAGATTCAGTGGAGTTCCTCAGAAGACTCCACTGTTTGTACTTTCAGCAAGTGTTGTTCTCTGGTTTGTATCCCTAATCCATTGCTAGAGTCACTGAGAACCTGAAGAAATTCCTAAGACCATTTCAGAGACTTGCAGTTATGAACTGATTTGACTTGATCACAGGGTCCTCACACCTCATGTCCTTGACTGCTCAACCTGTAAGTCATCAGGACAAAGTTATATTTGCCTGAGCCTGCTGTCTCCTCCACTTGGCATCTTTTATTTACAGAGTAATTCTGCCCTGGGAAAGCTCAGTGCACTCACCAAAAGACATGAAATATCTCCAACCTGTAGCTCTGATTAGAGCCTGCAAGTGAGCAGTTTACAGCCATCCCATTGGGACACAAGAGGAAATGCTCAATTTTGAGCAAAAGTATGAGCTGAGCCAGGATTATTTATTCATGTGTTGGAGCTAGAAATCTCAGTTTTTTCTTTCTTTCAAAGGTTTTGGTTTTTTTTTTTTCTTTCTCTAGTAACATGTGTTCATGCATGTCTAGGAAGCAGAAACTAAAGAGAAAGCTTTTTCAAGGGGAACAAATAATTTGGAGATTCTCCAGTTTTTAGGAACTCAGGACAAGAACAGAGAATGATTTTTCAGAATGACAATTGCATTTTCAGTCAGTGCCTGCAGATTTATTCATTCAGCCTGGAACATCTCAGGATGACAGTTTGCTAGACACCAAAGTTCTGTTAGGAGGATTGTCTGAAGTACTTTTGGGTATAAACCCAAGTTAAGCAGCTCTGAATTCAGGCCTGCCTTCCCTCTGAGCTGGCTGGGTACAAGGAAGGTCCACTTTCCATGAAGCATCTCTGCCACAGCAAACGGCTGTGTCTGAGCCAAAACCCTCCTCTGCATGGTTTGGAGACAGCGCCTGGGCATCCCGCACCTTTCCAGCTCAGGAGAAAAGGCAGAGCAAGTGTCCCCATACAACACAGCTTCACCCCATGGATTTCCAATGAGATGCCAGCTCCTAGGTGGCAAAATTGATGCAGAAAAATGCTTACAAGTTCCTAGACCACACAGAGGTCTCATGTGATGTTTTGATTTGTTGAGATTTGCTCTTGCTGGTGACCCAGGGGTGACCCTGGGATAAAATAAAACACTTCCAAATACCCTGTTTTAAGTGACATTATGTGTTTAAGGAAGACTTTCCTCTTTTTTCTTTTTTCTTTTTCTTTTTTTTTCAATTTTGTTTCCATCCCTATGAAGATGATAACAAAAGATGGTATGTCCTCAGAGCACACTGATGTGTCACTGTGGATGCCAATCCCCACAGACGCTCCTGATGTTATTAATTTTTAAAACAAACTTGCTGATTGAGGTTCTGACTGCCTTTAAATTGTCTCTACAAGGAGACTGTGTACTAATTAACCCACAGAAACAATCAATGATGTACCTTTTTCAAGTTTCAGGGTGATTAGAATATGAAAATGAAGAGCACAATGGTGCAGATGTTTTAAAATCACAGCAGACAGCAATTAGTGACATGGGAACCAGCTGCTTATCTCTCCAGATAAAGCCTCTTAATAGGGAATTACACTTGAGGAGCCATTACACAGATGGATCTGCAAATGATTTAAAGAGGGGGCGTTGTAGTATTAACTTTGATTTGCAAGCCAGATTCTTGACAAGCTTTATGTGTGTTACCTCCTAAAAAAGGTGCATTTGGAGTAGGAGGGAACCATCCCTTTAAGCACTCAGATTTTTTTTTCACATGTTGGATTTTCTAAATGTATGTTTTATCATAATTTTTCTTAAAATTTTATTTTTTTTAATTTGTATTTTTTTATAATCACTGTTATTATATTACCAGGCCATTGGTTTTGTTGTCATCTCCCCTCAGTTTTTGCATTTGGATTGGAAGCAGCATGTGGGTTTAGATGGAAGCTCAGTCACAAGAACGAGTGTGCAGACTGAAGCATCCTAAAAGATCCCTAGGGGATAGATTCTGCTGCTGGGTACCACTTGCAGAGTAGGGTGCTGCTCCTCCTGAGGCTGGTACAGCATCATCTCCTCAGCTGCAAGGGCTGCACACCAGCATAAAACTGTTTTGGGCACTAATCACGTCTGCAGGCACAGGGTTGCAAGGCCTGGAGGGACAGCATAAAACACACAGCATAAAACCTCTTCTTGTCTGTGACCAGTGATCACCAGTGTATGGGATCTATCCTGCTCACAGGTCTGCCCTGCCAGCACTGAGGCCTGAAACTCACGAGTTTGTCATTCAAATCTTATTCTACTAATAAGAGGATTCTAATCTTATTCTACTAATAAGAGGATTGTAATCTTATTCTTATAGTCTAAGGTTTAGATGTGCTGGATCAGGTTGTTCAAGCCTTTTTGCAGTTACAAAAACTATCATCTTCTTTTTGTGTATTTTGTTTTCTTTAAAAGGAAGTTGGGATTATTCAACCTACTAAAAACATCCAGTATAGGAAGAGAAATATCCACCAAGGATGATGAGTTGTAGTAAAATTACATGAGTTAATTTACACTTCTACTTCCACAAAAGAAGAAGGAGCAGACTCTCAGTGCATAATAGTTGGCTGTGCAAGAAAATCCCATTTAATGAAAGAGCAAATGACAAACAGAGGCCAGCGCTGAAATCTGAAGCATTTTTAGGGTCTTATAAACCAAAAAGAAAATACAGAAAAATCCTTCTGTTTTCATGAAAAAAAGCCCACTCTTCTTAATGCTGGTCTCGGCTGGCTGCCATAGGAACTCTATTTGAGCCAACAGCCCCATGGAGCTGGAGTATATTACATACTCACTGACAAATAAAGAAAAGAATTTGGGTGAAAGGTATCAAGATATCGGTTTCTTAAGATTCCCTCACCATCCTGACAGGTCTGACACCTGACATCTCTGTCAGCTTAGCAGAGTCTTGGCTTAGCTGAGCTGGGTCTTATTGGCTTTTTGGGATGGTGCTCACACAGCAAGGAAAATTGAAGCCTAAGCATTAGGACCAATGGGATCAAGCAGTACCCCAGATGAATACATAGGGAAAAAAATATACTTGGCCATACTACTTTCAACTGATTTAGTAGTGCTTTTAGGTAAACAGCCCCCCCATATCCATTTCAGCCACTGAAACTCAACCTGCTGCAGCCAAATTGTCTCTAGTCACTGTGCTTCAGAGGAATTATTTTTGGGTGGTGTGGATGTGTCTGGCAAGGTAGAGCCAATAAATGTTACGCTGGAAGAAGTTTCATGAGGAAACCCAGCAGACTGTAATGAGCTTGGGCAGATATATAGTTCTGACATCCCGCTTAGGAAATGGAGTCCCCTGATCCTGCAGACCGGTCATTTTTTGAAGGCCTGCTGAAATTGGAGTGCTTATCTGCGTGATTAAATGCCTCCAGAGCTGGCACCTTTGATGACATAGGCATATCTTCCTCATGAATTTTAAGATCGATGTGGTGGTGGCCTGTGCTGCTGGAGCAATGACAGGGCTGTCATTAGGGGTGTGCTGGGAGTTGCATCATCACTGTGTAATGTACAGGCCAAAGAAATGAGGCTGGAGGAGCCAAGCCGTATATCAGCATTCATCGCTGATCTATAGCTGGCCTCTCCATTCTGAGCCCTTATTAACTGCCTTAAAATACAGATCAGAGATTATTGCTCCTTCCAGACCATGGATCTCCATGTGTGTGATAGATATGGAGGGAATAGGATGTTGCCAGAGTGCGATGTTTTTGTTCCCTGCTGTAACCCTCCTTCTTATTTTTATCTTTTTTTCTTTTTCTCTTCCAAATGAAATGTTTCGGGTCATTTAGTTTCACAGCTCAGCATTTAGAAGTAACGTGGGTGTCAGAAGCTGGTTTGGCTGCAGCCAGCAGGCTGGGATCTGTTCAAGAACAGCCTGGCCCTGCCTCAGTGTGGGTGCTGGGGCCCAAGAGAAGCCTCAGCCCAGCATTTCCAGGGCTTCTGCACATCATGATTTGTGGTACCTTGGGAAGTGAAGTTTTATGTGAGGCTGGAGTGAAGCACAGCCATCTCCCCCTGGCACATCACCAGGGGATGGCCTGCCCATCTCCTTGTGCCAGAACACACAGCCTAGTGGCTGGGCAGCAGGAGAAGCCCAAGTGGCCCAAGCAAAATGTATCTCAGGAGCTATGGCATCAGTTTAAAACAATTAAAATAAAGCAAGCTGTAAAACTGCAGTGCTGGTGCTGCTGGTTTCCCCTTCCTGGACCCATCCCAAAATATGGACGTGGATGGGCCCCCTTTTCTGAAGGAGGGCATCAGTGGGGGTTGTGTCCTCTGTGTGCTGTAGGGCTTATGTGTGGGAGGCCACTGTGAGGAAGACGAGGAGAAGGATTCATTCCCCAAGGGCTGTTTATGCTTTCAGCTCTTTTCTCAGGCTGAGGAAACCGGGTGTCGCTCACCCACGACATCTGCAGCTCCACCACAGCTGCATGCTTTCGTTCTCTCACTCCACAATTCCTGGAAATCTCTGTTTTCCCTGAGCATGGCTGGTCCATGTGTGTGACAGCTGAACTATCCACAGGATTTAAGACTCCCTGACTGCTGCTCAGACAATGGACCAGAACAACTTCATCATTATTGCCTATTCCAGAAAAGCCACATGTCTATATTTATATGGGCATGAAAGATAGCTCAGCATCAATTTGTCAATAATGTGCATGTTTAGTGGCCACTAAATAATGTGCCATGGGCTTGGGGTTGTCTTTTCAAACTTCTCTGAAGTTGCACAGAACTAGGGATGCCTAATTTTCCCAATTCAGAGCCGTCTTATTCCCTTTTGCCTGCTTGCCCCAGAATTTGTGTTGCAAACACCCCAATGGGCTAGTGATAGAAACTTAATTGTAACAGGGTGTTTGTAGGAGTATTTATTATCTACTTTTCTTTCCTTGGTTCTGTTTTTATTTTCAGTCTTATCATTTATTTGACATTCACAACAGTGTCAGTAGTTTGTACAAAAGCAGTTGTATGGTCTGACCCAGAGCTTTACAAAATAAAGCTGCAAGAAAAAAAAAACAACAAACAAACAAAAAAAAAAAAACCAAAAAAAAAAAAAACAACAACAAACCAACAACAACCAAAAAAAACCAAAACAGATCAACCAAAGAAAGTAAAAAACAAATAGATAGATACTTTTGCTTTAAAAGGAAAAAGTTACAGCTGAAGTAAACAATTTTTTTTTTTAGCTGGAGGCCCACCAAGAGAAAACCAGTAGAGTTTCTTTTGCTCTGTATGAGTCTTCAGCATAATTCTGCCCTTGCTGTAACCTCTGCGGCTTGAAGAGCTCCTGTCAGAGTAGAAATCATGTTGAAAATATCTCTCACCAACATTGGAAATAGCAGAGTTTTAAAATGGAAAGGGAGTAATGCAAATCTTGAACCTGCCAAGTGTGCCTCACACACTTGACGCTATGCATATGATTTTAAGCACTAAGTATGCAGGGATGGCTTCCATGTGGAAATTCAAGTAAATCTTTGCAGCATCTGCCTTCATAGGGAAGTGGACCCATGGGTTTTCCTCTTGTTTGTTACAACTTCCAAGATAATTTTTCAGTTTTCTTGTTTACAATAATGAGTTTAATTGCTGCTGTTGAGTCTCAAGTTCTGTGAGTGATTATTTTTCAGGAAAAAGGCATTCTCACCAGGAGGCTGAGTTGCACCATTCATCCATTGAAAGGGGATATTTCACTGGTGTTTTAAATTAAAAATCAATAGACTATGTTCCCTTAGCAGTTTTGCATTTATAGAAATATTTCCACTGTTTTTAGAGCAGGGAAACCAAACAAAACTTGTTTACTGTGCATGAAATCTAAATGCAAATTTGGCTCAAGTATAGGAAGATTTTATAAAGGTTCCTAACTTTTACAAAGTCATTGTTGTTATTCACTGCATAAAAAAAGAGCTGCAACCAATCTGAATGAATGGGCTGCTAAACTAATTTTATTTTTTTCTGTTTATTTTCTGCTCCCTTCCAGGTTTATGACAGGCCACAAAAACATTCTGCTCTGCACTATGATCCAGGCCTCCAACAAGACTTCACCAGTGACACCTTAAAATCAAAACACCAGCAGAAAAGTAGCAACCAGCACCACATTGACTGGTCAGCGAGCTCCGACACTGGACCCGCTTCTCAGAGCTGCTTCATCAACACAGAGCCCAGTAGAGAAGCAATCAGTGCCACCAAGGTCTCTGCTCTGGAGCCAGGAGTTTCCTACAGCAAATCCCAGGCCAAGAAGTCCTGCAGCAGCAGCAGCAGCAGCAGCAGCAGCTCGTGGGGGCAGCTGTCAGTCAGTAGTAAAGAGCTGGCGATTTGCAGCGCAGTCCCGTCACCCAGCGGCATCAGCACGGCTGCCCAACCAAGCAGTGCCTCCGAGTGCAATGGGCTTTTGCCTCTTGGAGATCAAGAGGGAGCTGTGCAGCTGGAGGCCCCCGATCAGCCTGCTGGAAGTACGAAGAAGAAGTCCAGCAAAAAGGACTTGATGAGCCAAACCATCCAAACCACGGATATGGAGTGGGTAAAGAGCGCTCAGAAAGCATTTGACAGCAAATCCCATGACAGCATGGAAGGGAAAAAGGAGTCTTACTCGATGGACAGCATGTTGGATATGTCACCCTCAAAGCAGAATCCCGTTTCTGCCAGCACTTGTGAAAGTGACACCAATCACGTACGAATTACTATCCCAATAAAGTCTCCGACAACAGATGCGTCTGGCCACAAAAGGAAAAAGAGGCAATCCATTAAATCCTCTATAGAGAAAACTATCCAGGAGAAAAGCCTGCCTTCCGTGCTTGCTTTGAGCAGTGAAATGGCAAACAGGACCAGCTCACAACCAGAGGGGAGTAAAAAAGATCTTCGAGCCACAAAGCCAGGGAAAGTGATTGAAAATGAGTCCCCCTTAGTAGCAATTGACAGTGGTGTGTTCACAGACAAAGCATCCCCCAACAGTGCTGCCCGACCCAGAAAACCTCTACCTGTGACATCCACTCTCCTACCCACCAATCTTTCCACAGCTGGCAAATTACCTGACATCCAGCACCCCAAACATGCAGCTAAGCGTCGGTGGACCTGCAGCAAACCTAAATCTATTCTTCGGGAGACCTCCCTGACGACGTCTGAGAAGCTGATGGTGGAGCCTCCTTCAGCCTATCCCATCACACCATCCAGCCCTCTGTATACCAATACAGACAGTCTTACTGTGATCACACCTGTCAAGAAAAAAAGAGGACGACCAAAGAAACAGCCTTTGCTCACTGTTGAAACCAT
Organism: Passer domesticus; assembly: GCF_036417665.1. Classification (NCBI taxonomy): domain Eukaryota; kingdom Metazoa; phylum Chordata; class Aves; order Passeriformes; family Passeridae; genus Passer; species Passer domesticus. The sequence goes on along the minus strand of NC_087512.1, from coordinate 3,370,565 downwards.
TCATGAGGGGACCTCCACCAGCCCAGTGAGCCCAATCAATCGTGAATTTCCAGGAACAAAGAAAAGGAAGAGGAGAAGGAATCTGGCCAAGTTTGCCCAGATGGTTCCAGGAGAGGACAAGTCCATCAGTGAACTCAAATTTCACAAAAAGGTTGGGAAACTTGGGGTCTTGGATAAGAAGACCATCAAGACCATTAATAAAATGAAAACCCTCAAGAGGAAGAACATTCTCAATCAGATCTTGTCCTCCTGCTCCAGCAGCATAGCTCTGAAAGCAAAAGTCCAGCCACCATCTAGTGCTGGGCCGACCACCATTGATGCCAGGCTAGGGAAGCAGATCAATGTCAGCAAGAGGGGGACTATCTACATTGGTAAAAAACGGGGCAGAAAGCCAAGGGCAGAGCTGCAGCCTCAGCCGGAAGAACCTAAGACAGCCATCAAGCACTCAAGGCCTGTTTCCAGCCAGCCAGAAAACCCAGCAGTGCCTTCCAACCTGCAGTCACTTGTGGCATCGTCACCAGCAGCTATTCATCCGCTTTCAACACAATTAGTGGGGATCAACGGCAACCTCAGCCCTGCAAGCACTGAAACTAATTTTTCAGAGTTAAAAACTATGCCAAATCTTCAACCTATCAGTGCTCTTCCTACAAAAACCCAGAAAGGAATGCACAGTGGAACTTGGAAGCTGTCTCCACCCAGGCTAATGGCTAACTCACCTTCTCACCTCTGTGAAATAGGTTCTCTGAAAGAAGTCACGCTGTCGCCAGTGAGCGAGTCTCACAGTGAGGAAACCATACCGAGCGACAGTGGGATAGGTACAGACAACAACAGTACCTCTGACCAAGCCGAGAAAAGCTCAGAATCCCGCCGGAGATACTCCTTTGATTTCTGCACCCTGGACAACCCAGAGGCTATCCCATCTGACACCAGCACAAAGAACAGGCATGGTCACCGGCAGAAGCATCTCATTGTGGATAACTTTCTCTCTCACGAAAGTATTAAAAAGCCAAAGCACAAGAGGAAAAGGAAAAGCCTGCAGAACAGAGATGACCTCCAGTTTCTGGCAGACCTTGAGGAACTCATCAATAAGTTTCAAGTGTTCAGGATTTCCCATAGAAGTTATACATTTTATCATGAAAATCCATATCCCAGCATCTTCAGGATTAATTTTGATCACTACTACCCTGTGCCATATATCCAGTATGACCCATTGCTCTATCTTCGCAGGACCTCTGATATGAAGTCTAAGAAGAAGCGTGGTAGACCTGCCAAAACCAATGACACCATGACAAAGGTGCCTTTTTTACAAGGGTTCGGTTACCCTATTCCCAGTGGGAGTTACTATGCACCCTATGGAATGCCTTACACATCAATGCCTATGATGAATCTTGGTTACTATGGTCAGTATCCAGCTCCTTTGTACCTGTCTCACACGCTTGGAGCGGCTTCCCCATTTATGAGACCTACCGTGCCCCCACCCCAATTCCATGCAAGCTCTCATATGAAGATGTCCACCACTGCCAAACACAAAGCAAAACACGGAGTGCACCTACAGACCCCTGTGGGAATGGGCCTTGGAGACATGCAGTCTTCTTTGGCTCCTCCGAAGGTTGGAGGAACAAGCCTTTCAAGCGGCCGACTTCACAAAAGGAAACACAAACATAAGCACAAGCATAAGGATGAGCGGATACTGGGGACTCACGAAGATCTGAGTGGTCTCTTTGCTAGCAAGTCCACTGGCTTCTCCAGCCACGCCATCAACGAGAGGCTGAGTGGCTCAGACAAAGACCTGTCCTTGCTCAACGAGAAGAGCAAGCACAAGGAGAAGCAGAAGCACCAGCATTGTGAAACCGGGCACAAAGGCTCAAAGAGTAACTTTGAAGTGGATACGCTGTCTACGCTATCACTTTCTGATGCCCAGCAGTGGTCACAGAGTAAAGATAAAAGTGACTCAAGCAGTGATCCCATTGACTCTTGCACAAAGAGATACTCTGGTAATACTGAGAGTAATGGAAGGTCAGAGTCCCTGGACATGTTTGGTGAAATAAATTCCTCAAGTGAGAAGCGGGACAATGATGCAAGTGGGAATAAAAGAAGAAGCTTTGAAGGCTTTGGAACTTACAGGGAAAAGGACATTCAGCCCTTCAAGACAAATAGGAAGGACAGAAGTACTTTTGATTCTTCAGCCTCTTCAGGTAAGCTTTGTTTTATTCTCTTTGACTATTTACTGCTCTTAAATTTCAATGCTGAACAAAGAGGGACTCACCATTTACAGCAAATACATTTAATAGCTAATAACTTCTCTGGCTTTTGTAACTGCTTGTCATTCTTCATCCAAACATAGGGGAGATCAACAAGAAAGTTGGCTACATCTTAAGCCCAAAGTTTTACAAGTCTTTGAGTTGTTACACAGCACTTTTATAAATATTTGTCCTGCCTTCATCTATCACTCATGGCTTGTTGCACTTCTTCCTAAAATCTGACCTCTGCAACAGCAGCAATTTTAATACCTGTTGGCAAGGTGGTCATCCCTCTAATCAGTTTCTAACATCACATGATCAAAGCCATTGGCCAGCATTTGGGACAAGAACAGAGACTCTGTTCTGGCCCATAAAGCAACCAAAACCCATTTGTTGATGGGGTGGACCAAACAAGTGGGAATGTGTGAGGCTGTGTCTGTGTCCCATTAATGTGTTCTACCTGCTGAGCCAGAGGCATCCACCATGGTGATGGCTGGGCTGAATATTTTGAGATCCTGGGTTCAGCCCTAATGTATATCTGTCAATTCCAGTCTGCAGGTGTCATGTAAAATAATTATCCTGAGCATTGAGTGGCTGTGGGAAAGGGCTGGTGTCATGGAAACAAACCCTCTCCAATGGACTCTGAAGAGTTTTAGGTCTCATGACTTGGAAATATAAGCTGGGTAGATGAAGAGGGAGGAAGCTCCTTTCAGCTGCTAAGGACATCTGTTCCTCTCCTGCAGAGTGGGGAAAAAGGGAATCTGAATCTTGTCTGAGAGACTGAATTGTACTTTACAATAGGGAGCTGCTTTTGTGATGACACAGAGGCAGGTGTTTTGGTGCATTACAAATGAATTTAGCTTGGGAGCAAGCCCAGTGCTTCTACACCATCAGATATTTATCACAAAGCAGATTTCACACTTAGCTCTGGAAAGGGGTGAGCTTTTCTGAACCAGCCGGCGATGGATGAGATTCTGATGTGCTAAAAAAGAGCTTCAAAGAGAAGTAGCTGATAGCCTTCAAAATTAAAAGAAAATTAACTGAGAACACAGGAGTAGAGAATTTGTACTTGCCAGTGTAGGGCTCTAAACTGACTTGTAACTGATCGAGTTTCAAAGATGCTCATGCTTAAGCCACCTAAATATTTCTAATTCCTTCACCGAGACCAGAATCTGAAATACAGTAGTGAAAAGCAGTCTGAAATGACAGATTACCCCAAGAAAACATTCCCATTCATGATATCATATTATATTAGACCAGTTGTGACATCAAAAAATGATACATCCAAAAATATAGGAAAGGAGATTTATATAAGTCTCTGAACATCAGAGTTGCAACATGCCTGACAAGGAACAAAGGTATTCTCCACCAAATGCTGCAGTGGCTATTTCATTAAGGAAGTTGGGTTCTGGCACATAGGATTAAAAGGCTTCAAAGTGTTTAACAAGCTTATTTTTCTTTTTTTTTTTTTAATGGAAGTTCACATTTTTCACAGTTTGTTAACAGCCTTTGCATTTGTAGCCTTTTTGCTCTTTGAACAGAAGATGTTTGCTAAATCTGTAATTTTCAATATATTTCACTAAGGCATAGCAAACTGTCAAAATTCCCAACAGTGTTGAACTTAAATTAGTTTCCAAAGTAGGGGCATGATCCCCACCAGACTGATTTGAAGATGGAATTAGTAAAGAAAAAGTCGATTTTATGTTATTTTCCTTCAGTTTATTCCCCATGACAATAAATGTATAAGATGGAGGGCTAGAACTTGTCATGGGAGTGCCATAAGATTTGCAGTTTAAACTTTTTAAACTAGCTCTTGTTTAAACTGAAATTATTATTTTTATTTAGTTTTTGCTCTTCACAATTACAGCCGCACAGCATTCTCTATGACCTAATCCATCAGCTCTCAGATTATTAATCTATTTCTTCATTGTCATGCTATTATTTAGATGGAAAAATCATCAGCAGTTAGCTAAGCAGAGCCAGATAACCAGAGCCATACCTTGAACTACAAGGAAAAATACTAAAACTAAACAGCTCTGCCAAGAAAGGCCTGGAGCCAAGACTGCTCATTAAAGCCTAGAAACATCTGTCTGCTTTTGAATGCCTAAGATCTCAGTGCAGCTTTTTTCCTCTGCCTTTGACCTTCACTGGGATTCCCAGCAGAGGTCTGCACTTGAGTCTAGCCATAACTATTTAACCAGTTCCCACAGAGGGAGGACTGCTCTCTTCCATGATAACCTTCACCTTCTTCCTCCTAACTCACCTTGCATTTCCCTGAGGAGATTGACTAATCAGAAAAATATAAGGTAAAAGAAAAAAAAAAAGCCCTATAGGGACATATATGTCCATCCCAAGAGGCAACTTCCATAGCCTGATTGCTCTTTCCTTTCAGTATTTATCATCTTTCACAAGTTAAAAATAACATATAACAAAGATAAGAGGAAACTTGCTGAATATTCTGATGAAAGCTGAAATTAGATTTATATCACAATTTCAGAGTGTTATCTCTGCTGCAGTGGCATTTTGGTGTGCTCAGTAGTGCCATGCAACTTCATTGCATTCTTCTGGAGATAAAATATATAGCAAAACCTACCCACACTCAGTAGATATATCTGTGATGAGAGGGATGAGAGATCCATTTATGGTTTTTTGGTGATTCAGGCTCTACAATTTGTTTCAGTGTGGTGTGCAGCTGCAGGTACCATTGTATTGTCAATAATTTATGGGTTTTTCCCTGTTGTCACAGCACTTAGACATTTCTGAGAAATTTGGTGTTCCTTGGTGATAAATAGTGGTCCTGCTTAAGGTAGAAAACAGTCATGTTTAAGCCTAGGTATGATTTTACTATCTAGAAGGGTATAGGCCATAAAGGGAAGAGTTGTCCTTCATACCTTTTGGAGAAGCTGGTTGTAGTCCTGGCTCAAGAAAGGTGCCTGGCACAGGTCTCCCAGAGAAATTATGGATGGCCCATTCCTGGAATTGTTCATGGACTGAGTTGAAGTTTCAGTACTTGTGCTAGTGGAAAGTATCCCAGTTCAGCCCAGGAGATTTGGAAATGACCTTTAAAGATCCCTTCCAACCAAACTATTCCATGGTTCTGTGATTTGATGTAGAAATCTGTGCCTAAAGTGAATGGCCCCAATAAGGGAGTGTCACCAGTTACTTTGGTTGGCCACAACAAAAATCCGTTTCTTGTCCTGCACCAGCCTGGACCATCACTGGCAATTCTGTAATGAAGCTTTGAGCCAATGTGCATCTGTACATCTGTTGTGACCACGTTGTGCTAAATGTGCAGTGTTAGTGCATAGGGCTAATTTCCAGTGGCCTGTTTCCACACCATTGTTCTGGAGAAGCTGGGGTTGCTTCCTTCCATAACAACGAGTTAATAACTCTTCCCACCCACTCCTCATGTACTGTTGCATCCTAGTGCCTTATTCTGAAATTTTTATTTTTGCTAAAATTATTTTAGCATATAATTTTTTCTTGTGCTCATCCAACCCTCCTGCATTTAGAAAGACTAATTAATCAAAACTAATTTAACACTGCTTTTCTATTTAGCTGAAGACTATTCCAGTGGCATTAGCCTGGCCTACAGGCAAGAATGCAGCAGAAAGTGTTTCATATCCTGCCTTGCCACAGACACTTGGGCTCATCCTGGTGCTGTGTGCACCAAGCATTGGCTCAGTTGACTCCTTCCATCCCACAGTCAGAACACTTGCAAAACAATCTTGGAGTCCCTCTGGCACTGTGTGACCTGAGGCACTGTGCACAGCTGGATGTCTGGGCCTTTCATCTGCTTTTCAGGAGTTACTGAAGCCCCAGGTGAGGGATCCAGGAGAGGTCACAGATTGGTGCTGCAGCTGGGCTGGGGAGACTGAGAGTAGAGCTGTTCTAAAGAGGCCCTTGTGGCAAACTCCACATCTCCTTGTCATGTTTCTGCCTCTTTCATGATGCTGGAGAAGACTCCCATTGCTGATGAGCAGCCTCAATGCCTCGTCCCACAGAAAAAGAAAAGCAAGATTGTCTCTTACCTTTTTCCTTAGGTGGAATAACGAGGAAAAGCACATTTAACCTTTTAAGATGTATAGATAAGATGGCAATTTGCACGTACAACCTGTCAGATTATGTCCTAGTTACAATCACTGCAGGCCAGGATGTAGCTGGAGGTGAAGCAGAGGTTGAGAGTTGCTATATGCAGGGCTACATTTCTGCTTTTCTTTGTAGTGAGACTAATCAAGGTCTGTGCTACCTTACTGTCACACTATTTATGCCTCTTTTTTTTTTAAACAATTATTATACGAACAAAGATTGCCTTGCTTGCGTGTTGGGTATCACGGCTCAAAAATCAGCTAGGAAGTGCATTGATTTTATCAGATGCAGCACAGACACCATGCATAGTATATTTACAGGAATATAAAATTAATCATATGCAGCTATTAGGAAAGCAGTAATCATCAGTCTCTGAATGCTGGATAACTAGCATGAAAAACACGCTTTATAAATTAATGCTTAACTTACCTACAAGCCTCCCAGGCTTTCCCCCCTCATTGTCCAGCAGTGCTATTTACTAAATTTCTTCTGGCTTGAATTTCTGACTTGAACTTTCCTCCTCACTTGTTTTGTACAGGGCTGGTTTCACTCTTGAAGGAATCAGTATCAGCTTTAGCCCTGATCAGTCACAGTTTTACACTGAGAAGGGATCAGTATCTCAGTAATGGATAAGCATATTTGTATGTGGCAGATGTAGGTAAAGAGTGTTAGCCAACAGCCTTATTAAAACTTTGCTGATTTTTTGTATGATAATACCTTCCACAAGTAATTTATTATTTTACATAGGCCTGGAATCATAATGTTGGTTCATTATTCTTCAGTGAATGCACTGTTTCGGTGAGAGTGGAAACAGCAGGACCATGCAGTTTGACCCACTGTTTTGGGTCCCTCATGGTAAGAAGGGTGTGGAGGTGCTGGAGAAGGTCCAGAGAAAGGCAACAGACCTGGAGAAGTGTCTGGAGCACAAGTCTGATGAGGAAGAGCTGAGGGAGACGTGGGGGGGCCTCAGCCTGGAGAAAAGGAAGCTCAGGGGGGAGCTTTAGGTTCTCCACAACTCCCTGACAGGAGGGGCAGCCAGGTGGGGGTCATTCTCCTCTCGGGTAACAAACAATAGGAAAAGAGAAAATGGCATCAGGTTGCTTCAGAGGATGTTTAGATTGGATCTTGTGGAAAACTTCTTCACTGAAAATGTTTTTAAGAATTAAAACAGGCTGCCCAGTGATGTGGTGGAGTCATTGTCCCTGGAAGTGTCCAAAAACATGCAAAAGTGGTGATTTAGTGATGGGCCTTGTCAGTGCTGGGGGAATGATTGGACATGGTGATCTTAGAGGCCTTCTCCAGCTTTAATGCTTTTGTGTTTGTATGAACATCATGTGTGATGAACATTCTCTCTCCTGACCAGCTTAAAGACATAAAATGTATGCAAGACCCAGCCTGTTTCTGGCTGGGTCTTGCATACATACTTGTGGATAAACCTTTGCACATTGAAACAAGAGAGAAGTGAATATCTTGTGATGCAGGAAGTTGAATAGATATCCAGAAAAACACATAAATAAGTCAGCTGGATTTCTTCAATAGCAAAGATTTGACTCAACATGACCTGTGTTTTGTATGGCACTGTGTGCATAAATTCAGAGACAAATTGATGTATGGTCTAGGATTTTCAGGCCCATCTTCCATATCTTAGTTTTCTCATGTAACTGTAGAAAAAAAAAAATGTCCTAATTGCAGTTAACCCCAGTGTTTGAGTGAGTCAAGGGGATAAAAAATGTTTCCTGCCATAGAGTGCCACAGTGAGCTCTGATACTCACCAGTGCCCAGTGAATGCAGTGTTGGACCCATGGCAGTGCTTGAAGTGGAGGGGAGATGAGCCAGGTAAGAACTTCACTGACTGAGCACGTGTGGGCTATCAATCACCCTCCCTTTCCCCAGCTCTGCCTCTGCTGGGGTTTCCTCAGACACCCCAGGCTCCTACATAGCTTCCAGCAGCTGCAAAAGTTTTCTAAGCCCCAGTTTTAGTAGGGTTTTTTCCTCCCACTGTGTCCCATGATGAGGGACACGTACTGTACAGTTACAGGGTGAGTGTTTTTGCCATCTGGCCCATAAAAGTTACCATCAGAGCTTTAAAAAAAAAACAAAAAACAAAACCAAAACATTATTTGTAAATAGTTACATTCATCAAAACAGCTGTTTAGGACCCTGAATGTTTAGGAAACCAAAAAAACCAAGCAAACACAAACTACTGAAACAGCTTCCAGAAGCATTATCTGCCCCTTTAGAATAAATGTCCTTGTTTTCCACTAAGTTTTCTATCAGTCCTCTGGAGAGGAGAGAAGCCAGCACAACTGTTGTTCTTGTCTGCCCATGGTGTATCCTAAAGGGGCATGCTGCTGATGGGGAAAGTGAAGCAAAGCTTTCCTTGAAAGTGTTTTGACTAAGGCAATTTAAATACAGTGAGTTTCGTCTTTGTTGTTGTTGTTTTAAGGCTACCTCTTGATTTACTGTGTTGCTTCCAGTGTCTGCACTGACCAAGGAGAGAAGAAACAGGAGGAAAGCTGGAGTGGGAGAGGAAGCAGGACTATTTATCACTTAACCTAACTTTTATTTCCTCTCTTAATGATTGTATGTTTATTGCACTGCCTGAGGCTCAGTACAAAGTCCTTTAGACCAGCGATGAATTAATCAAATTAAATTCTGTGACCCTTTTGCTTTTTGGGAGTGTTACAAGCCTCCCAGCACCCTGCCTAATTTCTGCTTCTTACTTTGCTCTCTGTCCAACAGTCAAGCAGTTCTTCCTTCACAAAGAACTGGAGTCTCCCAGCTATTTATCTTCACTCTCTCTGGCCAATGCCAGGACATCTTGTTTGAAGTTTTTATTCAGACCACTGCTAGTTTATGAAGTTGTGCAGATTCCACGTTGGGTGTGCAGCTGCTTCACGTCAGACACAATTGGCCTCTGCTGGGCTCTTGGCTTTAAAAGGCGATAAAGAACCACGGCCAGATTCTCATCTCAGCCCAGCATAAATCAAGCGTCTCCCCATTGAAATTAGGGAGGTTGACTTCAGGAGTGGAGTATCTGCTGAGGCAAAAGGACAGTGTGGGGCTGGAAAGTTCCATCCACAGCTTCAGTGGCACACCGGAGCAGGACACTGGGCATGCCAGGGTCTTTCTGTCTGTGTTGAACCTGCCAGGTGCTGATAATAGCCTTGGTTCAGCACTTACAAGATTTTCTTAGCTAAGAGGGAGTGGGTCTGTTAAGACTTTGGTAGTGACAGCCTGGGTACTTGTGTAAGTGGCAGTCTGAGTTAGAGGGAAGCCTGTTTTCTTTAGCTCTGGACTGCACACAATGCTATTTCTTGGCACTTGGTGTAGATGCAAGGCAAGAGGTCTGTTTGATGCATGGAGGAGGTAAACCAGAACCATAGCTGCACCTTTGCTACAAACCTGCTTATCAGTGTGACTCAAAGCTGGGCGTAGGAAAATCTGAACTTAAGGCACCTGCCAGTGAGAGGGATCCTGATACACTCAGAGCAGCCTGCATCCTGACCTACTCAGCTGCAAAAGTGAGTTGGGGTCTGACCTCCAGAACATGATCTAAGGCTGCTTCTCCATTCCCACTGCCTTCCAGGAGTTTTATATCCATGTGTCACAGCAAGAGAAAACTTAAAAGGGCTCAGTCTGCATGATTGTAATAATGATGTTGAACAAGAAAAGGAGAAAGAATGTCTTGTTTTAAGGTCTCAACAAGAAGGAAGTCAGAATAGTTCCCCTGGAGATAAAGGACTGAGGGGAGGGATGGGAAATAAAATCTTTGGCTGTACATAGAGGAGATTTTATACAACCTCAATGACTTGAAAAGACCCAAGGACTCATAATAAGAATCATTAGTGATTTGTCATTGAAAACATGCACCTGGGCATGGATCCCCATAGGCTTTTGCAGCTGCACTGAGTCTGACCCAGCTCTCTCATGGTGCAGTGCAGCCTTCAGGAGGCTTCGGGGGTATGTGCAGTGCAGAGTTAACTGTCAAGCAAGGGCAGGACTGGATGGCTCCAAGGGATTTGCTAATGAGCTATCAAGCTGTGGGTCACTGGTTGAAATTTAATCTGTAAGAACAGTGACAGAAAATCAAATCAAAGTGCTGACGTCAGAGTGATGCTGGAGTGGCGGTGAAAACATTGCTTGTGCCTTGTGCAGCACACAGAGGCAGCTTAAATAAACTGGGAGAAAATTGTGAGGAGCTTTTTGGGCTCCCATCTGCAAAATACAGCTCAAACAATTTGAGTTACACCAAGTAACTCAAATGTCTTACTGCAGTTGCTTGTGAATGACAACAGACTATCTCTCAGAGAATCTGACCCAAAATCAGCCTTACATAGAACAGAAAACACACTTGTGGAGACACCTGGGTAGAGTTTGCTCAGCAGAGTGTCACAGAATATGAATCAGCAATGTACCACAAAGCTCAGTAGCTTGTGGTGTTGCTGATGCAGTTTTTATTGTGATTAGGTCCTACCTAAATTGAGGTCAGTATTAGTAGCATTCCCATCCCCATCTCATGGGGAAACTTGGTGGTTTCACCATAGCTTTCTCAGGGCTGGGGAGGGCTCACACTACTGCAGGCTATTAAACCAGCTTTTGTGGTTTTCATAGTTACCAGAGGGAAAGTTGAGGAAGGAAGGGACAGGGGCACCAAATGCCCTGAGCAGTGGTGGTGGTGCTGGGTATATGGGTCAGCCTGTTGGCTCAGGAAGGCTTATGCTGGTGTTTTTATCCCTCTGGTGTTGTCCTCTTCACTGTTTTTGTTGGTTTTTTTGGGGTTTTTTTGAGGGAATTCAGCCCCAAGGAGCTGAGCTGAGGATACAGAATTTCTCCAGATGGCACAGACTTGCCATTACAGCTCTGTGTCTCTGGCCTTCCCCGCCTCCACTGTAGGCAGGAAAGGGAGCAATAGTCAGCATTGTTTTTTGTGCCAGCTATGATTAGTTGGCATAAAGAGTACTTAAGTAAGTTGACACAGCCTGTGAGTTGCTTGGTTTGCTAAAAAAAGGAAAGAAAAAAACCAAAACCCAGGACTACTACAGGGTGTCTTTGCTGCCTGAATTCTCATCTGCACCAGTAAAAAACTAGGGATGAAGTCGGTTGCAGAAAGTTTGTCATCCAGATATTTATTTAATTTTTATTAAAAAAAAAAGTCTGGGAGAGCAACAAGTTTTTTAAAAAAATATTTCAACTCCAAATTCATGCAGATTTCCTGTTTTGCTTCTTAACAAAACCTCAAAACCACTTTGAGCAAGTTTCCCACCTCAGCTGAGGGTGGAGTTGTGTATGCCCTACACGTGGCCTCCAGCAGTGCACCCAGGGAGGGCAGCACACCTCCTCTGGCACGGTGGGGCTGGGTTTGCTGCTCACAGGGCAGTCAATATGTGTGCCTGTGCTTGGCTGCCCACAGGAGCTCCTGACTCAGCCAGTTACGCTGGAAAACTTTAACTTTCCTATTTCCAGCAGAGCAGACAAAACAGTGGACATGTTTGTGTCAGGCAAAAGCTGGAAGCAGTTGATGAAGGGATGCCTCCCCAAGATACTAGGCAGATATTGGCTGCTGTCAGTGCACTGCTGTAATTTCATTGATTTGATCTGCTGAGACAACATCTCGGTAAACAAGAAGAGCAGGGAAATATATTGCGCTGAAATTAATGGTTTGCTGCCTGATCTCCTCTTAAATGAATTCATTGCAATCTGAAGCAATGTGTGTGTTTTGCAAACCCAGCATTCCTTGGCTCCTACACTGCATCATGACATTACTTTAGGCAGTGAGGAAGATCTTATTTGTGATATAGTAGTGTAGCCTGGGAACTCTGGATGGAGTTATGGCATTTGGGTGTGTAATTCTAAGTAACAATAAGCAGTGCTTAACATTTCCTCCCACATGAGAAGCGCACCCATTAAAAGTTTAGCCAAGTCAGCTGTGCAAGTTCTTGCACAAAAAGACAAACTGTTAAAGAGCTAATAGGAGCCACTCTTATGTTAAAGAGTGGGTAGAGCATGCATTAACCCAAATTCTCCTTCTCTGCTGCTAATCAGTGAAGAGTCTTGCTGAGATCAAAGAAACCCCTAGCAGGTAAAAATGGTAATAAATCAGGCTCAAGCCCAGGTTCAGAACTCATGAGTCGTTTTCTCAGCTCTGTTCCTGAGCTACTGCATAGCTTGAAGAAGTCAGTGAATGTGATTTAGACCATTCATGAGTCAACTTAAGTCCCTGTGAGAATGAACTAGAAGTGTCTAAGTCCCAGGGAATGGCTCAGTCTGTTTCATCTGAAGAAGAACCTACCTCCCAGAGAAACTGAGTGTTGCATGTAAATCTGGACAGCGTATTTTAGACCTGAGAGGAACTTGAGCACAAAAGCATATGGTTTTATTTGTGTTCAGTGGTTGACAGCCTGTGACAGTCCATCATGACTCATAAGTGGGTATGAGGCTGCTAATATCTCAAAAGATGTGGAAAAGGGCCCACCTCATTGAGCAAAAATCTGACCAAACCCACCACTTTCAGGGGATATCAAACTAGCAGAAAATACTTCAGCAAGAGAAATTTGGAGCGTGTTCATACTCTTTATGTGGTCCAAAGCAGAAAGACAGTCTATGTCTCTGAACTGCTTGATGCAGGCTGATTTGTGTTTACACAGCTAAGGGCTGCTAGCAGCTGGAGCTGGCAGATCATCCACACTGCACAGCACTTGATCCTGATCTCCACTGGACAACATCTTGCTGTAGACCTGGTGCAAAATTCTAAGTATTTCTGGGTTTGTAGGTTTGGGGGTTTGTGTTTGGGTTTTGTTTGTTTGTTTCCTAGTACAGATGCCAAAATGATTTTTTTTTCTGTAGCCATGTGCTTCCTGTGTGCTCTGGGGAGTGACAGGAGGGTTTTGGGGTTTGAGGCTTCAGACTAGCACTGCAATATTGCAGCAGGTAAAGAGACAAAGCAGTGTGGTGCTTGACCAGGCTGTGGCTGGAACAGAACCTGCAGCACACAGGTCAGCTTTGCCATGTCCAGATTTCCTTTCAGATGGAAAAAAATGGCTCCCTAATGGCCAGCTAATAACTGCAGAGTATGGAGGACCTGGGTACCAGGATACAGGAGACATGCCAGACGTGTTAGTCTGGCAGTGTGGAAGCACCCAGGCATTCCTAAGTGGCAGCTAAGTCTGGGTCACCAGGGCAGGCCTGTTCCCCTGCTAACTCAATTCTAGCCATTTATCTGACAGAGCTCTGCAATAGAAGCTTTCCAAGCAGAAGAGCTCCCTATTTACTAGGTTGATCTCTCTAGTTTCTGCATCCTAAACTGCTGGTTGTTGAGTGGTTGACCTTAGTGCCTCCACTGCAGCCTTACCTATCTCCTCAAATAGCTGGGGCAATAGGAAGTGCTGGGCCCTTGGTCTGGACAGCCTAGATCTCTATGTTTCTATTTTCAGGATAAGTGCTCAAATCACTGCTATCTTGTGCTTCCTCCCACTTATCCTACAACCCAGGTGCTTGCCCTTCAGAGGGGAATTTATGTTTTGATTCCCACATAAGCAGGTTTGTGCACTGTTGAGCCTTGAATAAAGCAATTACCCAGCCACACTTGTGAGAATAATACTTCCTAGTGCTTATGCCTGGAGTGGCTGCATGTAACCACATTAAATCATCCCATGAAGGGCCTACAGCTCTCTGTTCTGTTGATGGAGAAACGTGTGAACATCACTTGGGTCCTACTTCAGAGGCATCTGTCACTGCCTTGCCTGCATAGGCACCTGCCCTAAGAGATCTGAATCATCCTGCTGGAGCCAAGCACCTATTTTATTTTAGATGTTGCAATGAATAAATTGAGTGCCTAAAGCAGACAGTCTCAATGTGGCCTCCAGGGTCTCCACATTCACTGGCTGATAGAATGAGATAATAGTCCTTGCCCAACTCATAGAGCTGTGGCAAGGTTTTAATTAATTAATGCCGGCAAGGCTTTGAAACATAGGGAATGAAGTGGGGTTTACAAACCAACTGTACTATTATGACTTGATGGCACTTTCTACTTCACTTTCACACCCTACCTAAGCAGAGCACAGGGCGGCTGCATCCCCTGATTCATCATGAATCATGAAGCAGGATACTTAAGATGTGGATGGTATTGATGTATTCACACCAGTTAAAATATTACAGGGAAGAGGGATTAATTCTCACTCCAAGAATGCTGTCCAAAGTGCTGGCAGCTCCCTCCTTTTCATTAACTCTCAGTATTAAACCATCTCTAGTGGAGTCCTCAGTCAGCTCATACTCAATGTTTTAGCAAGATGTGCCAGCTGGAGATGTGAAGCTCCTACTAGGATTTGCAGAGGACCTAATTACTCCCCAGTGACAGTGTTGGCTAGCACAGGTTCTCATTCTCAGCACAGTAGTCCCCCAGGTAGCTTTTGGTCTTCCATTTCTCTGGCATGATTGATGTTAATTATAGCCATGCAGTTGCAACAGTGGGCAAGGCACCCAGGAGAAGCTGATATCCCTGAAGTCCTCCTTGTGCTTAGCATCAGATTAGCACACAAAACTCCTTGGGCTAAGTCCCTTGGCAGGTCACACCGTCTCATCAAATTACAAAGTAGCTCATTAGGTTCCCAGTCATATTACACCTATATGTAAATTCCTAATGAAAAAATATTGTAAACTTACTCACCTAGCACTTTGCTTCCACTGCTATATGAAACACAGGTAAAGGCTACAGGGTAGAGACAGGAGGGCGAGCATCTGCAACTAAACTGTGTAAGTGCAGGTGATGCCACTGAAGACCCAGGGGATCCTGTCACTCCACTGTCATCAGGAAGAAATGGCCTCAGGAGGAGGTGGCTGAAGGTCCATCCAGATGGCTGGAGTGATCCTACCAGCAGGTCTCCTGTACCAAGGATACCTCTTTTCTTGTGTGTAACATAGTTTTTACAGATTTTTTTTGCTCCTGACAGTGTGTGAGGGGAATCCCAGCATTGCTGGCTGGCCTCTGTGCATTTGTCCTGGCAGTGTTCTGTCCACTAAACAAGATCCAATAAAGGACTCTTTTGTATTGACCCTTCACACAGAAGGATACTCATTTTTCCAACATCTTTTTGTAACTAGAAAGCATCATGCTTTCTTTAATTGTCCCAGAGAAGCTGTAGCTGCCCCTGGATCCCTGGAAATGTCCAAGGCCAGGTTAAATGGGGTTTGGAGCAACCTGGGACACTGGAAGGTGTCCCTAACATGGCGGGGGGTGGGACTGGATGAGCTTTAAGGTCCCTTCCAACCAAAGTCATTCTATGATTCTGTGATAATCGTCCTTTTGTCTTATGACATTCTCAAAGTAGAATTTACATTTGTCCCCCGGGAATGTAAAGTGCCTAATTCAAGGAATAAGAGATGACCTGAAAACCAAGCAAAATTTTGAACACTCTGTCAGTCTCAGGTCAAATGACCACTTTTAGTCGAGTTCAGACAGGAGTGAATGTCACAAGAGTGCGTCTCCCAGATGAGAATTTACAAGCCGGTGGAGTTTGTGCTCTTGTTACATATGCTATTAAACATTCTGCCTAATTTGTAGGTAGGTGCTTTTCAGCAGTAAATCTCAGTCTGGTTTTGCAAGACAGGTCAGTATCCCCTCGTTTCACAGGTGGATAAACCAAGGTGCAGAGAGGTCTAATGCTAGAAGTTTGGAGTCAGAGCGAGAAACAGCTAATTGCAACAGACTTAAAGGCATCATTGTCCATGAGTGTCATCATTCTTACTTGTAATAATTCTTATTGCACCATCAACCAAATAGCTGTGCAGGCAAACCAAAGACAGGAATAGAGCAGCACTGACCTCTTCCCTACAGATAAGGATGTGCTCTCCAGAGATTTTTTTCCCCCACAGAAATGATAAATGACTTAAAGAAGAGCAGATGCCATTTCTCCACCTGGGTGATTATGCCCAGAGGCAATAGAAGTCATTTTTAGGAAATGGTTCTCCTCCTATTTACATCAAGCTAGTAGCAATACTTATTTTAACACTATTGCCAAGAGATTTTATTTTTAGATCTCATCCACATCATGTCATTCTGAAATTCTTGCTTTGCTCAAAAACAGTGAAGACATTTCAATGGGAACGTGAAATTCACTGGAAGAATTATTGCTACCTCACAAATATATATTGATAGCCTAAGAAGACAGTGATCCTTTCTTTCCCATAATGAAAAATGCTTCAAATCTATAAAGCATCCCTAATATTTTACTTTAAGAGACAAAATCACAAGTTGGGTTACCTTTCAGTAGGAAGTTTATAGGATTTCTTGCTCTTAAGGGACTCCTTTGGGAGTCTTATTTCATCCAAATGATATTGTTCTCTTGATGGCTATCACATTCCTATAGGAAAATTTGTCAGTGGGGCATAATATTGGTTTAAAAGATCCGAGAAAACAATACAATATTGAAGAGTGGAAAAAAAAATAAGAAGAAAGGGAATGAAGGCAGAAGATGCAGTTGGTGAAATTCAAACAAATAAGAAAAATTAAGTTGCCATGAAGACTGGTCAGCCACATGCATTTCTATAAGTATACGTCATCCTGGTGTGCTACACTTTTCTGTTTTATTTAATTACCATCTTTCAGACAAACCTAATAATTTCTGTACTGCATTTACCTCATCTGGTATCCCACCCAAAGAGTATGGAAGAGAAGACAGGTAAAAATAAAATGCCATGTTGTGTCCGTGGAAGGCATCTTTTCTTCCTTCCACTGAATAACAGATTGGTTTTTTGTCCTTGTGAATCACTTTTTATATCCCTTTTATTTTTCTCCCAGCATAATAATAAATACTCTTGCTACCTACACTTTGGAAGCTCATGGGGTATTTTCTGTCTTTGTAATACTTTTGCAAAATCCTTCCCCAGGAAGCAGAAGTTGAAATGTTGCCATCTTTTTAGGAACAAAAAACATTAAAGAAAGGAGTACTCATGGAAACCAACTTGAGAGTTATAGCAATGATTCATGTAGTATGAGGCTTAGCAGAGAAAAACCGTGAGCAGGGCTGAGATTTTAATAAGGATGCATCTTCATTTATACGGAGTCAAACCTTGAGAAAAGTACCTTTATATTTCCTGAATGCCTTCAGTGCTTGGTATTGCCAAAGGAGATGAAGTTTACAAACAAAATTGATTTATAAATGGGCAGCCACATCTCAGGAAGAGAGTGACAACTGTGTAGTGGTGTTCTTCAGTCCCACACACATTTTAGGGTTTGGAAGAGTATGCCTAGCACTACGACACATATCTGGAATTGCTATGTTGGGGTTTTTTTGCTTCCCTAATTTATGTTGTTCTAACTAAGATTATATATATATTTATACTGAAGAAATAGATTTTCCGGACTGACTGCCAAGAAACCCAGAAGAATAATCTAACAATGTGCAGCTTATGACTGCCTTTTTTCTCATCAAGAAGCAATATTTTTCAGGCTAAGGAATGACATCCCTTAGGATTTCATATGCTGCTGCTTTTTTGTTTTGTTTTGGTTTTTTGTCTTTTTGGCAGAGCTATTTTATTGCACAATGATAGTATATTTATTGGGACTTTTAATTTGCAGCCTTAGAACAGGCCTTTGGTGGTAGGGGAAGTCATGACCGTGAAAAAGATTTTTCTCTGAGAAACAATATCCCATTTTTAACCATAACATCTGGTCAAAATTTGAATGATATCTTGAGGCTCTATCATGAAGAAATTTATGGATCACCTACTAAAGATCATCACTAAGGTGGTTTTGATAGTTTAGGAATCAGGAACAAATCCTGTTGGACAAGCTTGTGATGGCAATAGTGCCATAAATCTTAATTTTAAATTTCATCAGTTGATATTTGTGGAGACCAAGACGCCCTTCCCTTAGCCATGCTACCAGGTTTGAACACATGAATTAACAACACACCATTGACTCCACTTGATTTTCAATTGTCTGTTGGTTGGTTCGGTGGAACCACACTCCTTAATTCCAGTGTCCATTTATTCTACACCTTTTCCTCTGAACTAGCAAACTGTTTGGTTTAAAAGGAGAAGAAACCAGGACATGTCCACATGTTACAGTCCCATTCTTCATGTGAAATTTTTGGTGTCACAAAAAAGCAGTGTGTATCCACAGAGCTTTACACAACTTAATTAATGGCCAGTTGACACTGTGCCTCTAATTGTCCACAACTGGAAGCAAAAATGCTGCCTGTGAGCCAAAGCTGATTAATGCTCTTCGTTGATGAATATCTTTTTTTTTTTTTTTTTAAGGAGCTGAGGGAGAGCCACAAAAGCCTTGAACTTTCACAAGGACTGCCTCTGCTTTAGGGGAAATTTGATCTTGCCTGCTGTTTTGTTTGTTTAAAAAAATGGTGATGTGTAATCTTCAGGAACGTACCTCATCATCCAACCCACAAACTGTTGGCAAAATAATAAACCTACACAGAATGTACTGTTAGATCCCTTTTTTTTAAACTTCTTCCTTTTGGAGGTATAAATCACAGCTTTTTGCTTTTGCAGATTAAAGTATAGGCTTTGCACTGGGTAGTTGGCACTGTTTTTTTTCTAGCCAAATGTTCCATCCTGGCTCTAAAGAAACTGTGGACATTGAGTTGGCTATAGTTTGTCTTTGAACTTGTTTGCAAGAATTCAGTCTTCAGAGGCCTACAAAAAAAATAATACATAGTTTATTTATCAAATTGCTGTTTAACTCTTTTGTGTGCTGAATTACAGGTGGCAATTTGACATCAGTTTTCAATTTTTTCAATTTGCCTGGCTGAGTTTCATGCACTGTTTTCTTCTTCTAGTTTACATAAATGGTATCATCCTGCCATTTAGGTCCAAAATGTCTGTATCTTTCTGATTATCTTACACAGTCAGGAAAAGATCAAAAAAATCAAACAGTCCTTTCACTAGCTGGTTGCAAAACTAAGTTTCAAATAACTGGACTATTATTTGCTAAATATACATTGTATCTAGAAGTCTTCTCAGCTATGTATTTACCTTTATGTCTCTTTAATGTAGTCAAAAAACAGGACTATTGCTGCATCTTTTCCTGTTAAGTTGCCCACTTCTAAATAATTTTGAACAGAATACTAAATTCTAAATGGTATGGAATAGGGAGTGCACCCATGGTCTCTCTCCTTGGACCAGTTTCTGTTTCTATTTTTTTTCAAATACAGTTTGAAGTTTTAATCAGCTGGATGTTCAGCAAGACTTAAGTGATAGTTATTGATGTGTAAAACATTGCAGGTCTTGTGTTAATCTTGGGCTTTTCCCTATAGCTTCCTTGAACTTCTTTCTTCCCCTCCATTGATGTGATGCCATCTTTGGTACTCTAACAAAGGGCTATATAAATGTTTGGAACCCAGAACAGATGTTTTTGGGCAGCTTTCATTCAGTTTGCCAAGTCCAGGCATAAAACAAGATCCTGACCACTTGTGGTTACTGTAGATGGGATGATTTTTTCAAAGGAGGAGTAAGCATGCTGGGCTCAATGACTTCCTGTCTTCTGGCATCCTACCACATGTCTTCTTTACTATACCATAATGTTTCCCAAGTTTGCTTTTGTTTCAGTCTCATAATTGGTTTTGTATATCCACTGACTGATCTGATTTTCCTATCAAGACAAGGCTGTTCACTCCAGATTTTCACTAGTGTAACTGAGAGGAAAATTTGGTCCGTATGCTCTGTAATAAGATATATCATCACTGTCAATATTTTTCTTCTTCCCATCACTCCCCTGCCATATGGCAACTTCACAGGAAAGAAGTGAACTGCATATGTTCTAAGTAGAACTTCTTCATTCCCTGCAAAGTAGAGGTTGGTTTTAATATCATTCAGCTTAAAAGATGGAGGAAGTCCTTTATCCTTTTGCATGGGATTTTCACAAAATTCTAGCCACCCAAAAGCCAGGAAACCTGTGGGAACTTGTGATCTGAGCTCCTCCTACAGTCACTGGAGGGAGGAAGCAGCTTTGAGAGGATGACTTATCACATCCTAAGAGCTGGAGGAAAATTTTATTTTCATGAACGTGAGTGAAAATCTTTTCAATACCCACTGGTCTTACTGGTGTTGAACAGATGAATTGAGTTGCAGACCCACAGATCCACCCATCTGTGCTGGTGTCTGGAAAGGCCACAGGAGGTGATTGTCCTGAGCTGGTGTTAGCTTGTCTCAGGTGTGTTTTGGCTTGTGGCTGGCAACTCTTTCCAAATCACACCTGAGCATGACTCAGTGGGCAGCAAGAGCCAGGAATGGTTTTCAGTCAGCAAGACACAGATGAGGTGATCATGTTTCAGGTAGGAATTTTAATCACAGTAAAACAATCCATTCCATTTGTTTTCAGGGACGGTGTGTGATGGCTTATTTTATTTACTGATGTAGATATAGCCCAAGAGCTGTAGACAGTGAAAAAAAAAAGGCAAAAACATACAGGAAAATGAAAGATGAACCTGAGGGTTTCTTATTGTCTCAAACTGGGGCTTGTGTGCAAGTAGTTGTCAAAGAGAAAGTACCCACTGTTAATGAATTTTTTCTTATTTTAAAATTCCAAAGGCTCTTGGTGTTGCTGCTAGAAAGTGACTGACAGTGACTCTAGAAAATAGTATTTGCAAAGAAAGATTTCCAGGACCCACTTTATCTAAATGACTTTCCAACCACAGCCACCTCCTGGACTCCCCTTGAAGCTGTCACTTGGAAACTGATGTCCAGAGGGTCTGCACCCAGGGAAACACCCTGTGTCACACAAGAATTTCTGAAAATTTTCTGAGATCTGCCTGCTGGATTTTAAGACTTGGGACAACTCTGCCTTAAACACTCTCACTCTTCACCACAGAGAACCTGGATGGACCAGCAAGCAGTGTAAAAAGTTTCAGCCACTTTCAACCACTGCTCTGATACCCAGGGACCATGAGATAAATTCAGATGGATAGCCCTAAGTTTCTTCCACAGAGTGTGTGGGCGTTGCAGACATTTAGCTGCCAGGCTATTCGTTTTTCTGCACTAATAATTTCCATGCTAGCTGACTGACCAATCTCCCTGATGTGTCGCATCAGTTTTCTTATTAAATATGAAAATAATGAATGTTAGGAATGAGCCTCGAAAGCTCCTCATCTCCCAGATTGGGTCTTGGTGCCAAGTGTCTGGCTGGCATCGTCTCCAGGGCTCTGCAAACAACATCTGCATGAGTGTGTGTGTTGTGTAACTGATAAAGTTCATGTAAGTGACTGCCATGATCTGCTGAGCAGGGCTGCTCTGCCACGGGGAGACTTTGCAGCCTGTGGGAAACACAGCCAGGCTGTGCCTTTCCCAGGAGAGGAAAAGGGTGCCATCATTTACAGGAGCGACCCTGGGAAGATTTCCCTTTCCTTGCCAGGATTTCTTTGGCCCCACAATGTAATTGATGACACACCTCTGCTGAAGTGATCACTGCTGTGATGAGGGGAAAATTACTGATTTGGAGGCACTGACCCACCCCAGTAGCTGCCTCGTGGGATGACCTGGAGAGGGACAATGTATGGCATCAGGGGCTTCTGGAGGATGCATAGGAGACCCCAGCTCCTGACTGACAGCACACCTTGCTACTGATCTGCTCAGCCTCTGAGAAGTCCAGTAACACCTCTGTTAATGAAAGAAAGGTGCAAGGTGCTCCTGCTGCAGCCCTTGAATGTTAGAACTGTAAAGAAAATTTCATTTTTCTTCCTCCCCCTTGGCAACAAGTATATGATATCAACTATTTTAGAAGGGGCCAGGCCCCCTTTCCTGCACCCCAGTTTTTTGCACTCAATATAAAATAATTATTTTAAAGCAGCACATGACTGTTTAATTTTGTAAAAAGGCTGGGGTTTTTTTGTTTCTCATGCCTACACTTGCTTAAGTTAATTTTTTAATTACTATCAAAACCAGTGCAAAACTAGCCACTAGGCTGCTTCTAGACAGATACTAGGACTATCCTTGTTTGTGTTTATGTTAACCTTGGGGTGAAGATTGCCTCTTTTCCAATATCTGAAACTTTCCAAAGTAAACAGTCAGCAATGTGCAAATAACTAAACCATGCACCTCAAAATTACCGAAATATCATGTGATGGGTCAAAATTTAGTTGGGTTAAGTCAGGCATTTAGAGTAATCCTTCTTTACCCCTCTTAAATATCATGTAGGTAAGTCATGACAGCTCACTCAATGCCAGGAAAAGCTTGCATTATCCTCAAGGATGAATTCAGGACCTCAGGAAGCTACCAAGTCAAATGAAAAACAGAGACAACAGGCAATGGCTTAGCAGCTTAAGCCATATGCCACAGATCAGTCTAGCCATAATTTCAAATGCCAGAAGGATCATTACCAAGCTAATGCAGATCTATTGAGTGCTTGGCCATTTAATTCGGGTAGAACAAGTTCTCTGAGTTAAATCCTGAAAAATTAGATCCTTTGGGGGTTAAATGGCTATTAAAAATCACAGGGTATTTTCATAAGGGGCGGAGTTTATCAATCTTATGCCCCTAACCAAATTAGCCCTTTCCTCCCACAAATACACTTGCAGTTCCTTATTGCAAAAGGAAGATGGGAGAGGAACAGAGATTGAAACTCTCCAGTGATGTGTTCTGTCTTGCAAGAGCTGTACTCCTGCCATCACTGCAGCTCAAAGGCACTGTGGATTTTTGCAACGAAACCTCAGAATGTTCCTGGATTTCCTGTACCAGTGGCTGGGTTACACCCTGAATTCTTGATCTGCATTTAGGACTAAGCACAGGTCACATCATTAAAACTCAATTCTCTGTGTGTGTCCCTGGCAGCTGGCATCCCACTCCAGCAGTGTCTGTAATGGGAAGGCTGGGCTGACCTGGCCTCTAGCTCTTATGGAAGTTTTGCCAACCAGGGATAACTTGTGAGCACTTACACTTCCTTGTAGACACTGGGGTTTGTATTATTATCATTAGCCCATAAAAACAAGAACTGGTTGAGAATCAAACCCCTCTGTAATCCAATTATAAAACAAAAGATAAAGGACAAATTTGGTGCAGGAGCAATGGGACTGTCTTGGTGAATTTGACATGAGGGGCACTGGTGTGTCTGAAAGGGTTTGTAGGTTCCACTACAGGAACAGAGCATTACAAGGCAAGCAGTGGGGTAACTCCGTGGGTGATTAGAGGAAACCTCACTGGAGTGCAAAAAATACCATGGGAGATAGTGCAGAAGTGTTTAATTTGAGAATTATATGGAAGGCTGATGGAAAAGAGTGTGATAGATTAATGACAGACAGCCACCATTTGCATAGAGAATGAGGGATGTCACCCTGCTGAAGCTGAGAGAATTGGGTTTGTTCAGCCTGGAGAAGAGGTGGCTTTGGGGTGACCTGATTGTGGCCTTCCAGTACTTGAAGGGAGCCTGCAATAAAGATGGAACAGAGACTATTTATGGGGGTCTGGAATGACAGGACAGGAAGCAATGGCTTCAAATTGACACAGGGAAGGGTTAGAGCAGATGTTAGAAAGAAATTCTTAACTGTGAGAGTGGTGAGGCCCTGGCACCGTTGCCCAGGGAAGCTGTGGCTTCCCCATGCCTGGAAATGTCCAGGTTGGATGGGTCTTGGAGCACCCTGGGATAGGTGGAAGGTGTCCCTGCCCATGGGAGGGCTAGGATATTTGTGTGATATTTAGGGTCCTTTCCAAAACAAACCATTCCATCATTCTGTGGCTCTGTGATTCTTTGATGGGAGGATTGGCATTCAGGTCCAGACGCAGACACCTGAATATGGGCAATCTGGGAGGAGCACAGAAGAAAGCCAGGATAGTAATGAAGGTATGACTGTGATTACCACAGTGTAGGTGCTTCACTTCTGAAAGACTGCAGATCAGGACTGCCTGCTATTGTATATTCACAGACAAATCCCTTGGCTTGATGCAAAGATACTCAGTGAAATGTCATCCCTAGCCTTAAAATCTGAGCATCCCTGCACTATGATTTATTGCTGCTTCTATTTCCATCTGTTAAGGGTAGTCTTTTAGCATTTCCAGTGACTGAGAGCTGCTGATACTGGGAGGCAGGCAGTGGTCCAGGCTAGAGTTCTTCAACATCTTTCTATGAAATTCTGGCAAGATTCAGAGATGCTATGTGTCTTTCCCAAACTTGGATTATATCTAGCAGTAGGAGCCAGATCTCCTAAATCACTGTTCTTTAGAAATCAACTGATAACATTCTTATGGCTTTGTTTTAATGATCTGTTATTTAAAATGGAATGATGTTGGAAAATTGTCAGAATACTTAAAAACAGCCAGTGAAGTTACATTTAATGGATCATATATTTTTAATTCATCTTCTATTTTAGATTTTTATTGAGACAGCTCACCCAGTAAGGAAAAACTGAATTTTGCCTTTCTCTTTCAGCTTAAACTTGTGGTAAGGAACATAATGTTTAAATTCTTAGTTTGGAATAACTCTGCCTGAACAAATAATAAAACAGAAGAACAGATTTATCTGTCAGATAAAGAACCTTGGAGCATTTTGTGAAGAATATTTGAAAGATCAAAACATTACAGGTTTCTCACCAACGCTGGGAATTGAAAAGTAAACAGAATTACCTAGAGATCTGACTGAAAGAAAATAAATTCTAAGGAAAAAAAATCCTCCTAAATACATTGTTCTCTCTCCAGTGTTATATTAAACCAAAAATTACACTGGTGCTGAACAAGTGATTTATACCAGTGCAAAACCAAATAGTTTCAACAAAGATGGAGAGCTTTTATGTTTAAAGTACCATTACCAGCAAAAGGCTCAGAGCATTCTCTATTTTTAATTACTTCAACAGCATGCAGAGCAACAAAACACAAGTTTGAACTATCTTGCATGGATTCTGAAATGTCAAAACCTGATAACTGATATAATAGATGGTGCCTGCATGGCTGAAAAGCCTAAGGAAGCAATCCTTTATTCCAGAGATTTCAGATTAAATCCCATCCAGCTTGAAACTCAGTGAAAATTGCAATGTAATGGATTTTCAGCCTGAAATGAGTTGGTTTGCAATGAAGATCCTCTTGGTGATACAACCAAAAGATTTGAATCAACATGACAGTTTCCTGTCCTTATGGAGCAGACTAGATGACTGGTTAAGATTAGATATATAACTTTTGGGTGGCTGGAATATGAGATAAATCCCACCCTCCCTTGCCTCTTTCTTCATCTCCTGCACTGAGCAACATTCATCTTTACAACAGCACCACTGGAGGCACCCAGTGCAGAAATGCTTTTTAGGCTCAGTTGGCAGAGAAGTGGAGGGGAGCTTCCACTAAAACATCAGAGTTACTAAAACATCAGCTGATGCTGAATGGTCTGTTTGAATTTGATCTTCTCCTTCAGGTCCCCACAAACCTTTAATCCTCATTGATTATTATGCTTTCCCTTGTCTAGGGAAACCCACACTGGGTTTGGATTTCCCGTGGGTTGACTCCTCAGGTATTCCCACCTGGGGGGAAAAATTAGTTTTCAGGACTAGGTTAAATAATGATGATGTGGGAGGGGAGCATAAGATCATGGGGTTTATTTGATCATTCACATTAGCTGTACTGGCTTTGCAGGACTCCTTCAGCAAGTAGGTGCATTTTAACAGATAGGAAGGCAAAATATTGTGTTAATCCCATGCTCTGGCACGTCTTAACCAGTAAATTAGCTGGAATTTGGTGTTTCCATTACTAAGCAGTTGAGACTTTCTCCATTTGTGGCAGTATGGGTGGGAAACTAAGCTTTAAATAATGAGGAGCTATGAATCAAGACCCCCTAGCACACAAATATAACCTGTCCTGATGCTCCCCCATGGGAGAAGAGGTCAAGCAACATTTTGCTGCTGGGGAAGGCAGAGAAAAAGCTTCTGTGGGAGGATCTGACCCATCTTCCCTTGATCCAGCATGCTTATACAGCTGGGCTTGCACAATCTCTGCAGCCTCCCAAGTGAATTTCAGCCTTGTACTCACTTTAGAGCCATCTATTACTCCCCACTGTGTATGTTCCTCCCTAAAAATCCATAACTGGTCTTGCATCGAATCAATGCTCCCAGTCAACTTGTATCTAAACAAATTGAATGAAGCTGAGAGCTCTGTAGATCCTCTTATTTATCCCATGACAAGCAGAGAGACTCCCAGTTCTTCTGCTCCTGACAACTTTGTCAATAAAATCTGCAGATTGCACAATATAAAGTTGCTTTATAATTCATCTCCTTGACAATAACAGAACCTTTGAACAGGAATGCTTTATGTGGTTATCACAAGAACAGTGCTCAAATAGAGGCTGCGTCAGTAAAGTGCAAAAATATCTTTTTTCTCCTCTTGTGCCGTCACATTTCAAGCAATTTTTTTGATGTAGTGAAGAAAAGATCAGATTTTATTTTCCAGAAGAGTTTCTATTTGACTGGCAATTATATCATAAGTAGCAATCATAGGACTTATTAGATCATATATTCCACTCCCCTTCCATTACAGGATTGTTTTTCAGACCTGGACTCTAATTTCATTATTTCAAAAGGACAAAATATCAGACTTACAGAAAATAATGTAATTGCTGCAGTAGTTTCCTTCAAAAGACATTTCTAGGTAGTACCCACAAAACTGCTGTCAAATAAACTGCAAGTGGAAATATGGCAAGTAGATTTCTGTTTGATTGAGTTTGAGGTGATATCAGCTCACCTATCTGCCCTAATTTATGAAGATGTAGTAGGAGATGTTTTGAAAGTTACGATTGTTTACTCTGTTGTATAAATACTCAGCCAGATTTTAAAATACGAGATAGGATTTTCAAAGCCAGGTGAAACACTACTTTTGAAGTTTCATTCATTTTAGTAGAAAGGTGTATGTCAAAATCCTGGCCTTAAGATTTAGGTGGGTAGATTGCATGTTTAAGCAGTAATCTGAATTTAATCTAAAAGTAGGAACCCAAAGTTGAATTAGATTCACATTCTTAGTATTCTATTTGTTTGTTTCTGAGAAGAATTCAATGTATTGTTTTGTTTCAAGTTCAAACTTTAATTCTTACGTTGAGAATAATTGAAACAACACTGACTGTGAAGGAGCCAAGACAATTTTAGGTAAAAGGACAGAGTCCTCCTTTTCCAGTTAAACACTTGGCTAAAGGTTCAGGAAGATGAAAAAATCCCTGAGAGTTAGTGGTGGTCACACTGATACAGTGGCGTGATAGTTTGCATGTCAGTGCTGTTCAGGCAAGGACATTATGAGGTTTTACCAAAAATAAACTAAGAGAAATAATGTTTCCTCATTTTACAGATATGTGAGGAATGCTTAGAAGTGTCAGGTGACTTGACTGCCCTACTGTGACTGTTTGTAAAAGATGGAAAATATATTTATTCACTTACAATTTCTCTGGGTGTCTTTAAGTATAAGTGCCTTAGTGGAGAGTGGAGGAGCTGAGATTGGTAGATTATTTGGACCCTGCCAGTGCAGCAGAGCCATTTGCACGTGGTACAAATTATGCAGCAGAGCCACTGTGCCCTGGTGGGGTTTGTGTTTCACTGGGACCAGTCTGTTCTTCCAATGTGTCATTATCCTTCTCAAGGAAGTTTCATTTTACTCTTGAATCAGCACACATTGTTAATGTGCTCATCAGCCAACTCAGGATATACAGACAGCTGCAAGGAATCTAATTAACATTTGACTACAGAAGAAGAAATTGCAATCTACTGTACTATTTAATCTGTCAGTGAGGGTCTGGATTAGAAATGGCTTCAGAATTTCCCTGTAGCTTTGCCCTGTTTTAATGTAACAGACTCCTAGCTATTAAAGGTGGAGAAAAACCATTCATTTAGCTTGGCCATTTAGCATTGCTGCTACTTTTACCCCTTGGATGACCCTAAGAAAATCTCTTCCTCTATGTTTGCATCCATCAAAACACCTGCAGATTGTTATCCTCTGTATCTTTAGTCATCATTTACTCAAGCTGCAGTAATTAATGTAATATTTCCCAACAAAACCAAACTTCCATTGTTTTCCAGTACTAGTTTGTCCCTAGAAACCAAACAGTATTCCATTATTATCTCCATCATGGTAAACAGTGCTCTTACCATCTAGAGGGAATACCTGTGTCTTACACTAAAATATATCTGATATTTAGTTTAAGGTCATGATTAATGTATTACTGTATTAGTGAAAGGAAGATTTAAAGACATTCCACGATTTTTTTTCCTTTTTTTTTTTAGTGAGAGAAGAATAATGTAATTTCTGTTTGTGATAACGGTTCTCTGATGCATAGAAGATAGGGCTAAAGTAGTATGAAGCACATAGTAGTTGAAAAGGAGAAGCTTTTTCAAATTAATCTGACTGTTTAGAGGATTTTGCTTTCTAAACAAATAGAAACAACAAATTGTTTGGATCAGAGAGAGCGATTGTGTTGACAGCAGACATATGAATGACACTGTTTTTACAGATGGACTGGTGAGAATCAAATTGAAGCTATTGATCTGTATTTGTGCAGGATCCTGCTAAACAGCAAGCTTTGAGGGCTTTGCCATTAGCAGCATAGGTCATTTTACCAACTTGGAAAGGCAACACTCTCTGTTTCTATCATACACACTCCACTGCTAGCGCAACAGAAGAAGCCTAGACTTGAAAAATGTCAAGAGCCCTTCTGCAGAAATGGGGATAATCCTTTACAGATATAATTAAAAGCTTTTCTCTTCCCTCAAT
Source organism: Passer domesticus (assembly GCF_036417665.1). Lineage (NCBI taxonomy): Eukaryota > Metazoa > Chordata > Aves > Passeriformes > Passeridae > Passer > Passer domesticus. The sequence goes on along the minus strand of NC_087512.1, from coordinate 3,341,568 downwards.
AGGCACAGGCAGAAAAGATAAGTCTTCTGAGGTAATATGTCAGCAGTCTGGAAAAATTCTAAGTTAACTTTTCAACTTCTGTAGTCTTGCATCTTCTATTTAGTGGAGACTGAACAGAGACTGAAGAGAGTAGGATTTAAGTCCTACAGTCCTCAGGTCTCAAATTGATTAGTGCCTTTGGAAGAGAGTAGAGAGAAGCACAAATCTTTCTTAAGCAGGGCAATTTTGGGTCTTCTCTCCCTAGAGCCTGTGTTGCAAGTTCTCATTAGTGCCCAATGTCCTTGGGAATCTGAGCTGGTGGAAGCAAGGAAAAAACTTATTTATCATGGTGGTTGCTGGTGGGACTGGGACCACCACCACCTGACCATCTGGGAGCACATAATTGTAGCCAGTGGGCAGTAGTAGACTGCAGCAAGTGTGAAAAGAAATACTTTGACTCTTTCTCTCTCTCTCTCTGTCTCCTTATTTCTTTCTTTTCTTTATTTCTTAAGTATATGATTCATTAAATTAATTTGTTGTTACAGGAAAGAAGGTTTTATCAGCTGAAACATATTTCTTTCTTGTTTGCTTTGATATTATCAGACCTAAGTAGAAGGATCATGTTCCAATATGACATCCATGGTCTGATGCTAGATAAGGGCAAAGTATTTGAACATTTGTAATCAGATTCCCCCATATGCAGAGTAACATTTCCCTTATCGAGGAATGGAACAGTAATTGAGGCATCTGATTTCAAAACTTGCAAATATATCCCATCTGCCTCCAAGTCACTGGGAAGAAGAATGTGTTAACCTTAAACAAACTTTAGATCAAATTATTTCATCCCAGTGCTTACATTCTATAACGTTCTCATCTAGGAATGCTGTAAGTTGCACTCAAGCATTTTTTTTCTCCATGTGTAGGTATTCTTAATCATTTTTGCTGTTTAAGGGAGGAAAAAAAAGACCTACAGCTGTAACATCTTCTAATGTATAACAAAACAAAATCTATATTAAATTAATTCACGTAGATAAAATAGAGGGAAATCCAAATTTATCTATATTTTTGTTAATAGAAAAAAAAAAGTCATAAAATTTTAGTCTGGAAAAAATTAATTTCAGGAAGACAGCAATAATCTATTGTAGTTATATTCCTAGTTCTCTGCTGTTGTCAACAGAGTTGCATTGCCAGAAAGGTTGGCAAAACACAAAGGAGCACATATCCATACTTCTGAGATTTTTTCCACAATTCTGGTGCTGGGAGATTACCTTCTTCTGCCATCTGAGCTCAGCCATGGAAAAAGACAACTTTTACTACTGATATTTGCTGCAAATGACAGCTGTAGTGGAATTGCCAATGTAAAAATTTGCAGAAGCTCAGCACAGATTTAGCTGTCACTGAAAATAAAGCTAAATCTATATTAAAGAGTGGATATGAAAAGGTTTTCATAATTACTATGTTCACATGTATTATTTAATGGCTGTGACTTAAAAATGGCCAGATTCTTGTTAATTAGTTTATCAGCAGTGATTGGGTGTAATGGTGTTTTAAACAAAGTCTGTGTAATAGACAGGCTTGAACATACAGACCTTAATGCAATAAGAGTCCTTATCCTAGAGCAACTTATAGTATGAAATGGCCTTAAATTGGGAATGAAATAGATTTCAAGCCTTTTTAAAATGTAAAAGAGATATAATGAGGATATAATGTGGGTCAAAGTTGGTCCAAGAGCAGATAGAGATAGCCAAAACACTGTTTGTGGTTGTTTCAAATACCACAGGAGAGCTCTCAACAGCCATAAACAGTTTTTGATTCAGAACTGGGTGGAGCTTGTATGAGACCACAGTTCCACACATTTTACTGCAAATTGTTTTTAAAAAAGCAAACAGCCCTTAACTACAGTGTATTGCAGAACTCCATTAAAATGCCTTTTTAGCAAGGTTATGAATTTTCAGTAATTGCTGTGGTAATCCATATTTAGCATCTGCAGGATTACTCTTAATCAGCTTTGAGGATATGATTTGACACCATTCTTTTTATGCCTCACCATTTTACTGGTTAGACTGTGAAAAAATTCCATCATTTGCTGACTTAATTTAAAGCCAATAACAGCAAAACAGGGTAAGAGGGAGGAGGGAGATTTGGTTACCAGCAAAAGATGAGGAAAATGGCCATGTGTTGTTCTTAAAAAAGCACTCATTGGATCAATAATTGTGCTAATAAAAAGATACTTTTTTCTGCTGTAGGAATTTTCCTCCATAGGTCTCAAGGCCTTTGTGCATTAAGAGTCAAGAGTATCTTACATTCTGCATATTTCTACGTATTTTTATGTAGTTCTTAAAATCTTCAGCTCTGCACATGTGTGTGTTGTGTATATTATTTCATTGCAGCTGCCTTCCTCCTAAATTACTTATTGTTTCTAATCATGTATTAGAACCAAATCAGGACATTCTTTGGCTGATGCTTTTATCAGAGATATTTTCTCCAGGGGATATTTTGAGGGTTTGCCTAGACAATGGACATACAGAGGTTGCATGGTTTAATGGTGGGCCTGGCAGGGCTGGGTTAATGATTGGACTCAGCCTTAGAAGGCCTTCCCAACCTTAATGATTCTGTCATTCTATGATCAGAGAGTTTCCAACTGAGTCATCCTTGCCTTGTGCCCTGTTGGGTGGGTTTCACTCTGTTCCCTCAGCAGTGGAAAGCTGCCAATGTGACGTGGTCACAGCAGTGAAGTGAGTCCCCAAGGCTTGCAAAACACAAGGTCAACAAATCTCAGTTAAAAACAGGGAGAATTTTGGGTTTTTTGTTTGTTTGTTTGTTTTTTTGAATCACAGTATTTGATAAAATATTAGTGCTTTAATCTATTTACAAATCTACCCAAGATAAATTGCTAAGCATAAATTAAAATGACCTCCTCCAAGGCTCTCCTGCATGTTTAATGAAAAGATAATTGAGCTTAATGATTACAAGAAAAGTACTGAATGCAATATTGTCAGAAAAATATCTTTCCTTCTCTTTAGCAAGGACAGTAAATCCATAACAGAGCAAACATCCACAGTGTTCAACAGCCAGCCTTCCTCGACCCTTACATCAAGGTCTGAGAAAGCAGTTCAAAGAATTAGTGCCTGTTTCATGCTGTTCTTGTAACAGGATCATCTCCACTAGCAACAGGAATGGCAATATTCTCATTTTACAGAGGCTGCTTTGTAGCCATTGGATGGGAACAACTTTATGATAACTGCAGCAGCCTGGGAGGGAGAATGTGAAGCTCATTTTTAGCTTAAGGCATCTAGTCCAGCAAGATATCTGCATGCAGTGCTCTGTGAATTGAAAATGTGTAGGTTTTGAGGCAGGCTCTGATTTTAGTTCACAGTCTCTGATTTTTATTAAAGTTGTCAGTCTGTCAGTTGGAGAAGTACAAATTATTTGAAAGATACATATTCAAGGAGTTCCTCTATGTGACCTTATCTAAATTTCTTATAAGGTTTAGGAAATGTCCTCTAAATTTGAATGTCTCCTTTAATCCTCATTGTTCCTGAGGCTTTTTTTATCCCCACCAGCCTATAAATGAAGAACAGAGAGTGTTTTCTTCTTAGTGTTGGTAAATTGACTGAACAAAAGTTAACAGGTATAGGATTCCAATGCCTCTCAGATTCTCCTGATAATAATGCAGCAGCCATTAATTTCACTCAGATTATACTTCGAACCAGACAATAAAAGGCTTCTAACTTGGCAAAACCCATTGAGATAAATAAAATCTGGTTGCTCTGTGGCCAGGATGAGAAGACAATTTAATGGGAATTGAAAACATGCTGGATCTCACCTGTGAGGCTGGCAAGGCAGGGAGCCCTGCTGCCACCTCCCATTGTGCCTGTGCCATGTTCTCCTTGAGGGAACATCGAGTCCTGCTGCTGCCCTGCACAGGACTTCCCCAGGAATTCCATCACGTGTGGAACCCTGCCAAGGCCTAGAATTCTCTCAGGCTTGGGGCTGTGACCACTTCCCTGGGAAGCCTGTGACTGTGCATAATCACCCTCTGGGTGAAAAAACTTTTCCTAACACCCAACCTAAACTCCCCTGACTCAGCTTCAAGCCATTCCCTTGGGTCCAGCCACTGGTCGTCAGAGAGAAGAATTTAGTGCTCCCCTCATCTCCCCCTCACGAGGAAGCTGTAGGCAGCTACAAGGTCTCCCCTCAGTTTTCTCTTCTCTAGGCTGAACAGAACAAGTGCCCTCAGCTGCTCCTTGTGTGGTTTCCCCTCAAAACCCCTCACATTTTCACGTCTTTCACTGTGCTCTCTTCTCACAAGACCTTGAGTGTTCAGTGGGGGAATGGAGGTCAGGGCACAGGGGTGTGCAAGGTGAGAGCTGAACGAACGCTGCTGAATTTTTGCAGCAGGGCAGAGGATGGCTGGCAGTCCTCAGCTCCATAGTGAAGCAAAGAAAGGTTTCTGGCAATGTTTGCAGGGCGAAGAGCACAAGACAGTGTATGCCCAGGGAGTCCCAGAGATGAGAGAGGTTAAAATACGTAAGTCTGCAGGCAGAGAGGTGAGCCAGAGGGAAGATGTAGAAGACATAAAACCTGAAAGCTGTAAGGCCATAGAATCACAGAATGTTTTGTGTTGGAAGAAACCCTAAAGATGATCTCATTCCACTTCCCCTGATGTGGGCAGGCTCACCTTCCACTATACCACATTGCTCGAAGCCCCATCCAACAAGGCCTTCGACACTTCCAGGGATGGGGCATCCCAGCATGATGCAGTTCTGTATCATTTTAGAATGGTTCATCTGGGGAAAATATTGCTCAGATGGGGAGATGATGGTCCAGGGAAAAGTACAGCAGGGAATAGAAATGACATTTTCCAAATGGGTCCTCAAAGACGCATGTGATGGTGGTGTCACCAAGGCTGTGTCTAGGTGTTGGAGGGTGCTGAGGGGTCTTGGGAGGAAGAGAGGAGCTGTTCACATAGAGAGAAAGAGAGAAGGGATGAGTTACAGTGAGGAGGAAATAAGTGAACAGCATTCAAGACAAAAATTAAATCTTTTAGAGGCCTTCAGGCTTCAGCAAGCAACTTAAGCACAAGCTCGGCTTTGGGAAAGCAAGTGGCATCAGTAAAGTCTGAGGGCTGAGTTCCCACTTCCAGCTAGCCCTCTTTCGGTAGGTTTGGCAGGCTAAAACCCTAACAGGGAAAAATGCCACTTTTGTAATTTAAAAGAGGACCTCGTGTAAGTAAGAAAGAAGTCCAAGTGAACTTGGTCTGTGCTGCTGGATTGGAGCCTTCAGTGCAGTCTGATCACAAAAATGTCTGTTGCTCAGATTCCAGTGCTCATTTTTCTCCAGGAAAGCTGTGTATTTTTCATGCACAAGCCTGCATCTTCATTCAGCAGCACTGCAGGGCTGTGCTGAGCTATCTGCATTGATCTGGTAAATGAAAGGCCCCTTGCTGGCAGCGAAGCACAAACTCCCTGAGCCCTGAAGCAAATTGGAACAGGGAGCTCAGACAAGCAGTGGCAGTGCTGTGTTATATGCAATTGTATGTTTATAACATAGATGTGTACATGTATAAAAGTATTTGGTCAGAAAACATCCAATATCTGCAGTCTCCCAACTTTAAGATATTTTGGGTTAATTTTTTTTCAAACTTCACATATTTCCAAACCCAGAAAACTGGTGGTACTACAGGCCAAATATATGCTTGCCTATGTATGTATAAAAATGTAACTTTCACAAACCCTGAGAAGTGAATGACACCCTTAAACATAGACCAGTGGCCAAGAAAAATGTTTGTGCATGGGGCTGAGAAGTGTGCAGAATAAAGTTTTTCATCAAATCATGGAAATCAGAGGTAAAAAAGAGCTATTAGATAATCCTGGCTATTCTCTTGGCACTGATATACAGAATAGAAGAAAAGAAACAAACAAAAAAAGCATTAAAGCTATGAAATATCTGCTATGAAATGTATATTTTTTCAGAAATCACAGTGCAAACAGAAGTCCTGCGACAGCCACTGCACATTATGTTGTTTGAAATCCGTCAAAACTGATATAAAGAAAGAAAAAATACTTTGGAGCTTTCTTTAAAATGCCTTGGGCTTTTCTCACATAACAAGTTTTCCATAAACTGTAATGTTGAGACTTTTTTAATCTTGTTTCCAATGCTGAGTGATTAAAAATTGGGGGGGAAAAAAAGAAAAAAGGAGATAATTTCCATGACACTGACACAGCATTTTTTGTATTAAAGGATCCAGTGGTTCTTACAGAGGCCTTGGCAAGGGTGTGTAAATCTGTATTGATGAGTGCTTTGCCAGTGCCATTGGATTGACCAAAAAGACTTGCATTGCCCATGAGGAAGATGAAGCAGAGCTAAGTGAATACGAAGGCTAGCTGGTCAGTCAGTGGAGAAACCAGGATATAACTCAGGAGTTTTGCCCAGTTTTTTTTTGGTGTTTCAGGGTTGGTCTCTTCCCCATGTAGCTCTGGAGGGAGTAAGTGAAGATACCAGCTCTTTGTAACCACTGAAGCAGAGCAATTCTGTAGGCTGGGTACACCTGTACTGGCTGCTAAAATCACTGCAGTCTTCCCTAATTAAGCTTGGCACAGTGCTTGCTGCTTGTAATATATCCTTGTAATGGATATAGCATTGAACATTTTGAAGTGGCAGCTGAAAAGGTTTTAACAGTGTCCACTTTGGATTAAGGGTTTACATTTTCTTGAAGGTCTTTTACTTCTTGGCTAGTTTGGGTTATTGGTTTTTTTGTTTGTTTGTTTGTTTTTTAATTGTTGGCAGTGCAGCTATTGACTTTTAGAGAGAAGGATGAGGATTTTTTTGGTAACTGTAATGATTTTATCCCATTTGCCTTCATTTAATTTGGAAATGGAAAGCATATCTTTAATGCTAATTAGGCAGCACATTGCTTAGTCTTCCTGTCCTCATGTAAATAACAATTAGCAATAATTTAGCAGTTGTACACTCTGGCATCTTTTAAACCATACCATTGTATACCATTCCAAATTTCTTTGCATTAATTAGGATCATAAGCCAATCAGCACTAATTAAGAAGAAAATAAGTATAATAACAAATGAAACAACACTAGTGATTTGTATCTGTTCAGTAGTTCTCCACAGTTTATCAAATAGTTGTAATGTGTAGGAACTTCTTCTAATTGAAACTAATTATGAGCTTTCCCCTGCTACTTTGAGCCTCATGCTCAAATCCCACAAAGCTCATTAAACAAGTAACAAAGCTGGAATCTTTAGCACATATTGTAACTTGGTTCACGTTAATTAGCACCACGTTTTGGAGGCAGTAAGAGGCCGTTCAGCACCAAATGCTACCTAAAGGGACATTAGAGAAGGATTTTTGCAGACCTAAGAGGCTGCACACAGAACCCAGCCAGGTATTACCAGATTCAGCTGACATGCCACACACACACCCCCCTCAAGACTCCGTGCTAAATATGGTACTTTTGCAATTCAGCCCATTCTGGCCTTGTCTTAATGCCTGTTGTTATTTGGAGCAAGCATCTGGGGAAACATAAATATTGCAATCATTACCTCTGAAGGTCACTCCTGTCTATTGGTGGCTCTGTCATACAATGGCATACATTTTCCACAGCAGTTTTGGGTGTCATTAGAACCATTTCACTTTCAGAAGCAGGGAGCAATCTCCATGCCACCATCTTTGCCAATCCCAGGCCTGTTAAGCAGACTAAAATTGTTACATAATATTTATGTGTTAATGACACTAAAAATATGATGGTAGGTACAGTCTGCATTCAATTGCATGTAGTAATTTCAGGGTAGAGAGTCAGTGAGTGTTGAATACACTGAAAGAAATCCACGGACCTCTGCTTTTGTGTCTTTTCTCTACAAATTCACCTCATCTTAAGCAGTTTTCAGTACAATCTTACGAGAGAGAGTCACACACTGGTCCTACAAGGGATTGCTGCCTTGCTACCACTCTTCATCTTCATGGACAAAGACACGCATGACCTGATCTTATTGGAAAATCTTGTATGCCCTGAAACCAAACTGAATTGGAACAAATCACGGTCTAGTTTGTGCTTACACGACATCCCTTTCCAGCTGACACTGTTTTGAGATCACTAATTAATCTACTAATTAATTAAAATACCCTACAAGTGACACAGTAACTCTGACATCTTGGATTCTTTGTTGGACCCTCTGGCTTTTTCAGCTGTGTATATGCAGATTGTCAAGAGATCTCTGACTGCCCCAACATCCCCTACCTGCCTCTCCTGGGGCTGTGAGCCTGGGCCAAAACCATGCACAGGTACAGGACTGCCATCCTTATTAGCCAGGCTTTCTTCCTGCCTATCAAGACCATACCTGGGTGGTTTGCAGACAGGACAGCTGAGGTTCAGGTCCAGTAGTAACTGGAAATTAGAAATGGATCCCATTTTGGACAAAACAAAAAAACATCTTCGTGTAAATCAGGAGGAACGACATGCCAGTGCCCTTTCCGCCTTCTGCATTTCCAAACAAGCTGTTTTCATTGAATGGTTACTATAATTTGAGGTAGTGTTAAAATTACCCATTTAAACACTAGTGAGAAAAAGACCACACAGTTTCATTGCAATCTTCTCAGACGAAAAAAAGAGGCCACATATTGGTTACAAAACTCTGAAAAAAGCATATGATCCAAAATTATTCAAAACTAAGCTGCTCAAGCGCTTACTCATGAAGCTGAATCCAGTGATGGCAACATCCCTTCGCCCTGTTATGTGTGAGAGCCAAGCTGGACTTGAGCATTGATTTATTTCTCTGACATGAACAGTGAGTAGGACTTCCTCTTCTGAGAAGTCAAAGCCTCAGTTGCACCAGAGAAGGTTTAGATTGGATCTTAGGAACAATTCCTGCATTGAAAGGGTGGTCAAGCATTACAACAGGGAAGTGGTGGAGTCACCATTCCTGGAAGTGTGACTTGTAGCTGTGGCCCCAGGGAAGGTGGGTTAGTGGTGGGCTTGGCAGTGCTGGGTTAATGATTGGACTCAACGATCTTAGGGAATCTTTTCCAACCTAAATGGTTCTGTGATTCCATCTTTAGTAAAAAGCTTTGGTCATGTGGATATTGGAGAAGCAATGGGATAAGAAGGGTCTCCAAGGTGTTTCCTAGGTTGAAAACTCAGCTCCTCCTAATGTCATCCTGCAAAACACAAAGGAAGCACAGCTGATGTACTTTTGGATGTTTTCGAGGGAAAAACAGAATAAAACATCTTCCGTTGCCCATGTTTGCTTTTCCCTTTCAAGAACCTGGGCAGTTTATGCAGAGGAAATAGTCTAGCTCTCCCTCTCCCCTCTGGGAAAACTGAAAGCTTCAGGTTATATAAAAATTAATATAAACTCCTCTATTTCTTGTGACACACCTTTAAAGAAAGAAAACAGGCCATGGTTTTCTTAGAAATATATCAAAACAGCCTAGTAACTGAAGCAGATGGTCAGGAAACGTCCTAGACCCTGCTGCTGATCAAAGTGCCATTCTACACATTAGATTTCTTTATCTGAAAATTGAATGCTTTCCAATAAAAAACAAAACAGAACAAATAAAATTTAAAAAACAAACAAACAAACAAAAAACTCCCCCCCAAAAAAAAACAGAAAAAACCAAACAAAAAAAAACCCATAAAAAAACAACAACAAAAAAAACCCCAACCCCAAAATCCCAAAAAAAAAACCACCCAAAAACCATCCCCCCCCCCAAAAAAAACCAAAAAAACCAAAAAAGCAAAAGAAAAAAAAAAGACCAAAACCAAAAACCCAAGCCCCCTGAAGCTTAATTTGGTGTTTCTGATAGCAAGCATGTATGACTAAAATGGAGTAATAGAAACAATAAACTAAGTTTAAAGAAAAAGGAAATATCAATTGCATCCACAGCATATTGGCTTAACTGATGGTGAACCAAATGGAACAGGTAAGGGAAATTAGAGGAATTTGGGCTGTACAGTCCTTGTGTTGTGGAAAGCAGGCAAAACAGGAGTCACTACAATATTTTTTCTTCTAGTAGAATTGTTTATCTACACACCTTTCAATAATTGCTAATTATGATCTGTAAAGAAATGTCTGAAATAACTGAGGAATGTTGATACTTAAGCCTCTTTCAGAGGCCCTTTGAGGTTTGACTCACTAAAATCCTTAAACTGTCTTTCAGTCTCTGTCTGCAAAACAAAACAAAAAAAAAACAAAAAAACAAAAAAACAAAAAAAAAAAAAAAAAAAAAAAAAAAAAAAAAAAAAAGGAGTGATTTGCCCCACCTGTGTTCTGAGACAGTGACCCAGGCAGAAAGGTTTGCTAATGTTGAAACCACTGAGGGAAACCTGGCACATCATGAAGGCAATTTTGGTTTTTGCTTTGGTCTGAGCTGGAAGGAGTTAAAATTACAGGGAGGCTTAACTCCAGAAATGGAGAGGGAGAGAAGGAGAAAGAAAAGGAAAGAGAAATAATGCACAAAAAAAAAACCAAAAAACTTCTTTTTCTTTTGTAGAAAGCATTGGCTTCTGATTTCAATTATTTCTGAGCTGTAAACATTTTCAGGGACAAGGAATTCCTTTGCATACACATATTGCTATTTGCAAAAACCAGGCCCAGTCCAATGGAATTTTGTTTTTGTCTCAGAAGAGTCATTTTATTCATCTGTGAGATTTTATTTAATACTCTGCTATTAATGACAGCAAGAAATTAAACAGTTGTTTCACTCATTTTTCTTCTTTTCACTGTGTGTCTTTCTTCCCACCACCCCTCTCAACCCCCGTATCTTTATAATTATGTTTTAAGACCGTAAATGTTTCCAAAGGTAGTGCCAGATTTAAAATACTGGTTGTTATTACAATGTGTGGGTGGCTTTACCCTCTCTATTTGCAGCCTCCAGCTTTTATCTGCCTTGTTTCAATCCTCCTGCTATAAGAGAGGCATCCAACAAAAAAAAACCAAAAAAAAACCCAGCTCATTTAGGGGAAAAGCAGCTTGACTCCTTTTATGATGATTATGATTATTTTAGACTGGAGTGACTACCCTTTAGCAGGTAAAACAAAAAAGAAAAATGAAGGGAAAAGCTTTGAAAGCTTAAATTTTGATGCAATAAATCAATCAAGCCCTTGTCTCCCAGGCTCATTTCCATCTCACCTCCCTGGCTGCAAGGATGTTACTCCATGGTGGTGATGATGAGAATCAGGTCCTCTTTCTGCACTGAGCATGTTTAAAGAAGAAAGACATTTTTGCAGCCTGTTGTGGCATATCCCAGGCCCTTGTCTTTTCTGCTGCCTACAGGGAGTGTGAGGTACAAACCACACATTCAGCAGGCTCAGGGTAGGGGAAGGGGATAGCAGAGACTGTCTCGTCCCTGTTGTACATTTGTAGCTGGCATGGGTGAGAGCTGTGCACAGTTTCAGGCGTAGCATTGTGGATAATGCATTTGCATTACACTTTTCTGGTGATGCCACAGGTGATGTGCTGCTGCACCTAACATGCAGCACTGTGCAAGTGGACCCACATCCAGAACCATTGGCCAAATCAGCCCAGCAGGGGCTGAGAACCATGGGTGAGGGAGGAATCAGTGCAGCAGTGGCATCATTCATCCAAAAGAATCCACTTAAGGCTGGGCTGAGCTGCCCCTTAAACTCTGCTGGCTGTAATGGCTAGTTTCTGATGCTGATAAAGGGCTTGCTCAGATATCAGTGCTTCCACTAAACTAAATGTGTTCAGTCTGGTGAGCCCCAGCTCCTGGGAACAGGCAACAAGGGATGTTTCCAAGGCAGGTCTGTCCTCCCTGGGTGATAAATGAGTGGTGTTGGTGGGCTGCTCACCACAGCACTACAACTGTCTGAGCTGGTCCCCCTTAGGTTGCCTTTGAGTGCTGGCAGTGTTCTGAGTCAGTCCTGGGAGCTGGGAGGTTTGGGTTCCCCAGAGAGAGAGGATAGGTTAAGCTCACCTTTCCCATTTTTCTGGGTGAATGCTGTAATATCAGGAATAGGCTTCCTGTGTGCTCACAGGGGGATGTGAGCTGATCAGCTAGGCACCAGACAGGCTTTGAAATGGGCAAAGAAGTTGGAGAATGGGTCAAAATGGAGTTTTTCCTCCCATTTTCTCCAGGCTAACAAGTATTGTTGGGGGGTGGGGTGAAGTCTCAAATATTATTTTCTTGGCACCCAACCAGGTAACACACCAGGCAGTGTGGGAGCACCAGCTCCACACAGCATCTGAGGTTTGGGATCAGTGCCACCATTTCAACACAGCTTTCCTGACTCATCCTCAGGGGTTTTCCCAGAAAAAGATCCTACAGAAGGAGCCAAACATCACTAAAGCCTTGTCTTTGGTGCACCTTGCTGCAGGAGGGAAACTGAGGCACGGGGACAGAGTGATTTGCTCCAGGAGCGGGGACACTCCAGAGCTTCAGCAAAACCCCTGGAGCAGCTAGGGGCTTCCTCCTCTTTTCTTGAGCTGTTAATGTGGTTCTTTGTAGTCACTGCAGCTCCCCCTGTATCTGAGTGAAGAGTGCCATAAAAGTTTAGCGTTATCTGTCTGCCTGCTCTCCTGATTATCTCTGCTCCTATATGACCACTATTGACTCATTATTGGCATGGCACTGATCTGAACTTTGAGTTTATTGTGCTGTGGGAACACAGTAGCTATCCAATAATGTAGTTATTTCAGCAGGCACCCTTTCTTCTATAAGATAAGAAGACAGTTGTATCTGTTTAGTGCTATCATAAAGTTGTGTTGCTTTCTCAATAAAAAGGAGTCTCTGCTTGCTGTTAAATGGAGAGAGAACAGCACAGTTTTGAATCCAGGCTTTGGATGAACCCAGTTTCTGTTTAATGAACCATTGGCTTGCACTTTGGATGTATCTGTTGATCCTTTAATCAGCAAAGCTTTACTGAAATCAGGAGGTTTCCTGATACGTTACAAATTCTGAAAACAAGTCAACTGCAAGGTTGTAATCTTAGGTCCTTTTCTTTGCCCTCCCATCATCTGTAGGGCAACAAAGTGCTTGTGTTGCTTCAATCCTTACTGCTTCAAAGCTCTTTGAAACATGGCAATGTGGTTTCAACTCACAGCTATGCACTCAAAGTCTGTCTTTGGCATTATATCTTCAGCTGTTTGTGATCCAAATAATTAGGCATATCAGGCTGGACTGGGAATAATATATTAGATACGTTATAACTCTTTCCCTCTGCTGTAGTAGGTGGCAATTCTCCACCAGTGATTTAAAGTGAAAGAGCTGTTTCTCCCAACTTTTTTTGTAGAAGCAAATATTTAAGCTAAAGACACTTGATTTTTGCAACTATGGGTTATGGTTGGTTTTGATTACATTTTCTGTCTCAAAAGCTATCAGTATATTCTAAACACATGTAAGTAAATGCTCAAGTGAGAGGAAAAGTGTCTGGGAAAGTCTGTGTGCCACCCAGAGAAGAGTATACAGGCTAGAAAGAAATTATGAGAAAGAAAAGGGGAAAAAAAAAACCAAAAACCAAAATCCAATAAGGAATCCATATTGTATCATTTAAGTCCTTTATACACAAAATAGTCTGGCATCCTGCTGGGATCCCTGACTTGAGTTTGGGCTCTGAACCCCCTACTAGTCTATTAAAAAGAGAAGGGATATTTGCAAAGACTGGGCAAAAGCATACAGCTGTGCTAATGTTTAGAGATTCTCATAACTCAGATTCTGGCTTAGCAGCATCTGTAAAATTAACAGCTTCGAGGTCGGTTCATCTGTAGGAACAGGGAGGCTGCTGAACACATGGGGTCTTAGCATAATCTTAACACTTGTTTGTGGAGAGATCACACAGAGAGCTGCATATGGTTGGGTTTAAGCTGCTCCTGGGGTGCTGAGGGCATTTCTGATGAGCAGGGGTTGGTATTAAGATCGGTGTGGCTCAGGATATGGAGATGCTGTGAACTTTTTGGAGTGCCACAGCCTGTTTGTTCGGCTGGTTTTGAGATCCTGAGGGACCTGGCCATCTGCAGCAGCCTCAGGCATTCTTCTGGTGCTGGCCTGTTTCTTTGTAGGTCTCCCATCAGCAGAAATCATATGGCTGGGGAAGGAAAAAAAAAGGCTTCAGCATTTTATTATTTCTAGAGAATAACTTTGGCAGCTGCCTATGTGCTCATCATTGCAGATTCTGCCCTGCATTTGTGGTGAGAATTGGGGGACTTGGTGACTTCCTCAGGATGAACTTGTGGAGGAGGCAAAGCCACCCTTGTGACTTTTCATTTCCAGTTTGGGTTTAGAGAATACTATTTTTTGCTCGTTCTCCCTGCCCATTTTTCTACCTGTCTGTTCTCACATCCACACCTCTGCCATTGTCTGTTCACTGCAGTCATGGTGGCCCATTTTTGATCTATTTAAATCACAGCAATATCACAGCCATAGGCTGTGTCACATCACTGTCAGCTCAGTGGAGTAGTATCTCTATTTACTAGAAGGCAGCAGAAAATTTCAGTGCTCCACAGCTCCAGGAACTCAAATCCTGCTCTTTTGGAGGGAGTTACCATTTGCCCTCTCCCTCTGATGCTTTTCAGGGAATGCTGTTTCTCACACCACTTCAGTGAATCTCTAATGGATAAAAAGAGGACAGAAAAACACCTAATTTGCACCTTACAACCTATTTTTTCCCCTATTGCATAAGGGCCAAGGACAATGTTTCTCTTCTGCCTTTCCCTTGTAGTTCATGCATGTCTATTTGATCTTTCTCAAAACCAAACTTTGGAAGACAAAAGGGTGACAGAAAGACCTCAACTAAATTTCCAGGGATGCTTTTTATGCTTTTTTTTCCTCTGATTAGTTTCCCAGAAAATTTCAAAGGGAGGGTGCCAGAGCCATCCAGACCAGACAATTTAGGGCTTCTGTTGAGCAGGTGAAGAGCCAACACGGCCACCTCCAACATGCATGCATTGCCTTTGGCAAGTGTTTGTTGACCAGGCCAGCTGGAAGATCCATTAGCCATGCTGGATGAATCAGGGACTCAGACCCTCAGTGCCATGAAATATCTTGGGATGCTGTGCATGTGTTGTCTGTCTAATCTCCCTTCCTTCTCAGCCTACACAGCCTTAGTGTCTTAATTTAAAAACTTAGTGGCAGCACATTTATGCCCAAACACTTTCCTCTATCCCCGCCTCTGTCCGGGAGGACAATAACATTTTCTTGGTGAGAAAAGATTTTTTTAAATATTAATTATTGCTATGGCCACAGCATAAATTATGTGCTTAGTTGGTAGGTAGGAAGAGGCAAATTCCTGGGGAGAAGGTAACACATAAGACCAAGGCCAGATAAAAAATGGAGCTGAACTGCCAGTTCTTTTGCCAAGGCCAGTAAGAGAAATTAGATCCCTAATTCTTAAAGCCAGCAAAGCCAGTGTTGAAGAGAGCCACAGAGACTGAAAAGAGGTCAGTGAGTAATGCGTGTTGGAGCCAGGACAAGGGAGTAACAGCACCAAGTGCCTGCAGAGAAAGAAAAACAACAGTGGTAATGTGGGCAATACTGCTGAACTGGCTTCAGCACAAACCACCCTAAAAGGCTGTCACTCTGAATGGGGCTGTGCCAGAGCCAGACCATTCCTCCTGCTTCCTCCAGCATCTTCCCAGCCACAGGAGCACGTCTGCTGTCAGTGCAGCAAGTGCCACGCAGCCTGAGGAGGACTTTGTACCATCATTATTATTATTATTATTATTATTAAAGGTCTTATTCTCATTCATGGAGCAGGGTTAGACAATCTAGGTTAACAGGTATGTACAGCCTGGAAGGGTTCTCATCACAGCTGTGAAGAGCTCTTTCCACAGCTAAGGTACACTGTATAAAAAGAAGCTGTGTAACGTTTTACTTACAGCAAGAGTCATGTTCCATCCTACTTAAATCACTCGTTCATCTGTCCCTGGAGGCAGTCTCAAACCTGTGGCAGAAGGACCAGTGAGATGACCACTCAGAAAGCTTTCAGATAACGATTTCAGATAAGCTCTGAAACCAACTTTTAATAACTCTTTATTTTTGAATTATGTATATATGTATACATTCACATATGATTGTTCATCTATCAATATCCATGTGCAAAAACAACCTTTGCATTGACTGGTGCCTCACTCGGCCAGTTGAGGGTCCTTTAAGAACCCTTTTCTGCGGATGCTTGGAAGCTTGAAAGATCTCTTCTTTTGAATTAAGCACACGCAGCACTGTCCTTCCCGCATCAGAAGACAGTTTTTAAGCCCTCCCCTTTAGTATCCAAAACTAAATTAATCTAACATCAGGAGAGGCTTGTGGAAGGAAAACCTATCAGGCTTTGAAATAGTGTTCCCCAGGGAAGCTGGGGAAGCCCAGTCATTTAAGGATGAATGAATTGACCTATTCTGGGACAGCTGGAAGGATGGGCTAGCTGAGCTAATATGGCTTTTCCATTTCTAATATATCTGACCTAAACTTGGACAGTCGAGACCCACCAACGCAGGCAGACGTGCTTTCAAGGAACACACCAGAAAATGAGGAACAGCATTTTTAGTAGGCAGACAAGTCATAACCGCAGGATCCCTGGACATTCAGTTGTGGCTTTTTGTCTTCTTCCCTCTCCAACTTTTGTGCTAAGTCACTTTGCTCTCCAAAAGCAGAAAAGACTCAGGACTCCTGCTCCTGAACTGATGTAATCTAGTTTAGGAACTTGGGAAACAGTTAAAGGAAGGAGGAGACTGTGGAAGGAACACTGAAAGAAAAATGTACTGGAAGATCAATGTATGCCTTGTTATGGTCTGGGTTTTAAGTAAATGACAAATATCACTCCGAGAAGGAAAAATAAACTTTGAGTTGGAAACACACATATTAATGTTCAGACATAACTTGTTTTTTCCTCCCACATGCCATGGTCTGTGGAGTCTAAGTAAATAAAGCATTACTTAATTTTCATAGTAATTGTTGAGGATATGCATGATTTTAAGAGTGGGTACATATGTGAACATACATCTATATATATATGTATATCTATATACAGAGAGATAGATATACTATTTTTCTTTTCAGTTTCTATGAACCAAATTCTTCAAGGAATATCTGTTGCAACAGTTTCATCATCCTCCCCATCTGAAAGCTGGGCTTGGAAAATAAACTAAGTACACAAAATTTGTTAGGTTAACTATTGGAATTAGATGGGATTCTTTCAAGGAAAAGAGTAAGTGCCATAAGATTACTGCAACAAGCAATTACACAGACATTCACCCATCAAAAGCTGGGTCTGGAGCAGAGATCCATTATCAGAGATTTGGCATAATAACCCTTGAATACAAGTCAGTCAAGGATTGCAGGAATGATAAGGAGTGAGAAAGATGTTCTTAGGGGAAAGCTACTTTTTTGTAGACTGGAACCTGATTTATCCTTAGCAATGTGTAATGCTGGTCACAGCCTGTATGTTCTCTACCTCATTTCCTATAGGGCAAAAGAGCAAGGGGATGTGAAATGTGGGAAATGAACTGAAAGTCTCAGTAATTGCTCCCTTTGGAGACAAACGAAGACCAGTCAGTCCTGGAGTGTGGTTTTTACTCTAAGAAACAAAATCCAGGCTGAAGGATAAGGATAGCCCCAGGAAAGTCCTTGGGAGAAGTGGTAAGGTGTTCATCCAAGAGTTTTTAAACTGTGCTTTGGTTCAAGGGAGTGATATCTGTCACACTGGACAGGACCAGCCTATACATCACTCAAAATCTGCAAAAATTCATTTTTTGAGTTTCTGAGCTCAAACATCATTGTGTATGCACCTTCTCTGTCACCGCATGTTTGGGGCTGTCAAAACCCCATAAACATAAAACTTCAGTGTTGATTAACTTCAGCACTGATTGCTTCCACAGCCTCCCAGTAAAACATCCACTGAGTCATTCTTTCTCCTGAATTATCTGGAGACATGATCCCAATGTTCTAACAATACTGTAATATCCCAAAAGATCCTAATGCTCTCAGATAGCAGCAGTTTAGGGAATTACTTAATTTTTCTCAAATATGAAATAGTTTCCATTGTGTTCACCTTGTTGTTTCATGCATTTGCAGGGAGCAAATACATGAAACAACAATGTATTAATGGGAGTAAGTTATTTTTTCTCATCCCCAATATAAGAAGGGTCCATCCTGCTTTTTTTTTTTGTTTGTTTGTTTCCTTGGGATACTTTAAATCTTTTTTTTAAGACATCTGACATGCACTCATCACTCATTTTGTAAAGTTTCCACTTTTAAGAAGAATATGTTGCAATGCAATTACAAGCTGTTATGGCTGTAGTAGCTGGCAGGATTTGTCTGTGTGGCTTCTGTCTTCCCATAGTCTTTCTGCGTGCTGGTCAGAACAGGATGCTCAGATTACCACCCAGACTTCCCTTGCAATCTTTGTCCAGTTGTTTTTAATACAGTAAGATTCAGACAAAAAAGGAAATTCCCTCATGGCTCTTGCTTTGCATGTAGCCACAGCTCCCCTGCTTTAGCCTGTGTTGTTTGTTATTCTTGTGAGCTGAATGCCTCTTTCAGGGGAAAGTAAGGTTAACAATTTTCTGCCACAAACCTTCCCTGGATCTACTGGGAGATATATTCTACAGTTTGGAAGTTCAGGTCCCTAAGCAGCAATTAATATCTCCTTAGCCTATGAGGTGCTCTCCTTCAGGGCTCACCTGTTAGCTCTTCAACACAAGCCTCACAAGCCCAGGTTTGTCGTTTTTCTTTTTTCTTTTTTTCCCCTTTTCTAGTTTTTTTAAATTTTTGTATGTGTGTGTGCATGTTTATATTTAATGTGTCACATGCTTTGTAAAGTGAAGCCCCCTAATCACCTGGAAGAAATGCCACGAGGGAGTGAGGGCTGTGACTGGTGTTGTTAGAGATTCAGTGGATCCTGCATCTTCCTCAGAGGCAGTGCCAGGTCAGTGCCCTGGCTTGCTGGGATGACTCACACTAAGAATAATGCACCACCTTCCATCAGGGTCTCACTCAGTAGCAGAGATTAAGGACTGTTTCATCTGGGACGAGAGAGGGCAAAAGCAAGTGGAGAGGAGTCAGTGGAATCTCCATCCTGAGATACATATCCCCAAGCTGAGTCACAAGCTCTGACCATGCCCATCAGGCACTTCCAATTAGTTGATATCAATCTACCTAAACGTACCAGTGGAAACACAAATCCTTTCTGCCTAGGCTAGAGGAGTTGCTGCCTTGGCTGGGAGACAGTGCAGTCACAGGCTTCATCCCTGCCCATCACAGACTACACCAACTTCCCCAAGCAAAAGTATTGTTTTGGCGTGGGATTGGCAGTGCTGGTTAATGGTTGGAATTGATGAACTTGGAGGGCTTTTCCAACCCTAATGATTGCCTGATTCTGTGCTATGATCACAGACCATCCCAAATGTCTGGTGAAGAGGTATGGTGTGTGCTGCCTGGCTGTTCTGTACCTCACACCGCCAAGTTACTGACATACTAAAGGATCTAAATAATTCCAATTTGATTGAAGGAAACAATGGAAATGCAGGCTTTTTCTGTGGTGAAGAAGATCTGAAATATGGTTCAAGAGCATTTACTTTTCCAGTCTCATTTTTTAAAGGTCCTTCCCTGTCTTCCCTATAGCCCATAAAGCAGATTTGTTTGTGGCAAACATAGAGTAATGTGCTTATAGAGAACACAGAGGCTTAAGCAGCTTTCCTTGATGGCCTTTGATTCACTGAAATTTGCCCTGGGAAACACTGCAGTGGTGGTTGATCTACTCCATCCCTCCTCCCGGTGCTGTATATTTCCCATATCATATTCCTCAATATTCCTTCTGGCAGATGTGCCAAAAGGGCGGCAATAAAAGCCCATTTGTGCGGCCAAGAGTTCATCGCCTCTACTCTGAAACAGCGAAAAACCAACATTCAATAATTCTGCTTTGCAAGCCGTTGTTATTTTGATAACACTTCAAGCGAGCAGCAGAAATACCGAGCAGCCCCCGGGCGGGGGGAATTATCCAGGACAGTGTCTTTCCTGCAACTGGAGGTCTCTGGAAAACAAGGGCGGGTTTGAAGCTGGATGCCTTGGGAATCAATAGATGATTGTTTGCATGTGGGGGCCACAAAGTGCTGCCGCAGTTGAGGGTCAGTTGGTCTTACAGTTACAAACTGCATTTTTCGGAGGCCTGCCACATGCCTGTTTCTATTTGCAGGCGGCAAATAACGTGCCACACAAGTGGTCTGCAAGCTCCCTGTTTTTCCTTAAAGGAAAATATATGTGCTGAGGGGAGAGGGAATTAGCAGGGAGCTGGCACTGCGTTTCAAGGCCCATGCTTTTACTTTTAAACTGCATTCGCTGAAGTCCTGCTTAGCCTTAATAAATATATTAAAATTCTCCAGCCAAACCTTTGAAGTCATACCTGGAGATTTAGCTTCACAACTCTTACTCCATTTAGTGGAAATCTTTCAGCTAAATACACATTCACAAAATTGACAAAATAGATGTTTATATTATATTATATTATATTATATTACATTATGTTATTTTATTTTGTATTTGGACCAATCCAAAGCACACTGCAGTCAATAGAAATCCAGTGAAGTCTTTAGTGGACACTGTACCATGCTATCATGAAAAATGTCTTTATTAAACACATTCCAGTAGTCAGATGGGCTAATATTTAGACAACATTTCCTTACCTACCCTCAATTCCTCCCTGTCAACACTGGCAAGAACTTGTGTTTTGGTTTGAAGGGGTTTTTGTTTGGGGATTTTTGGGTTGGTTTTTTCCTTTGGTTGATTTGTTGTTGTTGTTGCTTTTTGGGGGGGGGGTTCTTCAGGTTTTGGAGTTTTTCTTTTTTTGGGGGAAGTTTGTTTGTTTGTTTGTTTGTTGATTGGTTTTTTTTAATATCATTTTTACAAAATAAAGCTGCTGAGATACACATTCTGCTGTGAAAAAAACATAAAGCAACCAATACACTTTCAGCAGCCCACTAGGTAGTCAGAAATATGCAGGTGGGGATAACAGACACAGGAAATAGAGAGCAGCAGGCTCTCTAAGTGCCATGTGTGGGAAGGGTAAACTACCTCTCTTTTCCTTCTTTTCACTATATTTTATTTCGCATACTTGAGGATCAGTTCATTAAAATAGTTATCAATGGTTTTTCCTTTTATTATGTACAATGAACTTCAGAGGTGCTGAAGGCCCTCAGTGTTGTCTTCCATAAATCAAATCCTTCATTTATTCCACAGTCCCTAGGATACCACCTCTTGCCAATGTCATCCTGCTATGATGGTGATGTTCCCCTAAGACCTCTGGAGAGGACCTCCAGTTGCTGTTTGTGTCTCCAAATTCTCTAATTGGGAAAAGAAACATTATTTAGGGAATTAAACATTCTGTCTTCATCCCAGAAGTATGACTGGTGTAATACAGAAACTCTGACTTTAGGGTTCAGTTTTTGCCTCCTCATTAAAACACAAGAGAAACCATGATATAAAATCAATGGGATTGCTTAGTCTCACCCACTAGAAATAAGGATCATGTTTCTCACCTCCAGGGGGTCTGGGTAACCACATCTGTTAATATATATTAAAAAAAACCCCTTTGCACCGCTCTAGCAAATGGTGTTATGAGACACATGCAAAGCTGTCATTAACCTCTGGGACTCGGATCAAACAGGAGCTCCATCTGAACCACCACTGGATGCTGTTTCCCAAAACCAAACCCAGAGCAGGGAAGTTTAGCAAAGCAAACCCTGTCCTCACCTCTCACCTCTCTCTCTGTGCCCGGGCCCTTTGGCAGAAGGAGCTCCACAGGTGGGCTTGGGGGAGCTGTGCTGAGCTGTTCTCAGCCACAAGCCACTCCTGCATCCCTTTAATGCAGTGTGGCTCCTTCACGGCCCCTGCAAGCTTTCCCTCTGCAGCTAAATACATCAAACAGGCAGGGAGAGACCCGTGAAAGCTCAGAGCTCCATCAGCCTTTCAGTGGCATGAAGAGGACACACACTGAGGGCCTTTGCTGCTGCACCACGCCTGCACTGCCCTCCTCGCTGCTCTCCCTGCCTTAGCTATTCCATCTTTATTATAATTTGAAGAAATTCCTTCATCAAAGTCGTGCAGCCCTATTTCCAAGTCTGTTCCCTTCCTTTGTGCTAAAGCTGCTTCCTCTGCAACAGACTTCAGTAAGTCTTTGAAAAAAAGCATTTGGATTTAATGGCATGCAAATAAAACTTACTTAGAAAGGCTGAGGAAAGCTAGGGCTGTACTGATCTAATAAATAAGACTATTATTGTTTCTCTGACTGGTCCAAAAAACAGCAAACAGCCTTTGCATATTTTTGTTTAAGAAACACCATACCTTCATACCTCTGAGCACCATCCAAAGCTTGAAGAAAGCAATAACATTGTTAATTTGCATTCATTAGTGCAACTAATAATTGAGTGGGAGGATGTGAAGAATTGAAAACATGGACTTGAAGCTGAAAACAGCTTTGCCAGCCCCTTGTGCTCCTCAGAGCTCTCTCGGTCCCAAAGCCTTGCAAACCTGTCCTTTCCCTTGCACCCTGCTGCCAAGACATGGGACCTCCCCCCTGCACAGCATCGTCTTAGGAACAGCCTGAACAAGGTTCATGTTGGACTTTGGAGGACTATTCTATCACCTCCTGCTCTTGCAACACTTAACTAAATGCCATTCCTAAAAAATGCCATTCAAAAAAAAAAGGAAAAAAAAAAAAAGGAAGAAAATCAATACTTAGGCTTCCTAATTTTAAGCTGATCACAGCTGGTAAAATCGTGGTGGTAAAAATGGTTATCTATGTGCTGTTTCTGATAGTTTCCCCGTGGGAGCAGCTTGGATCCTGCTCTGCCAGCACTTTTTTTCTCACAGAATTGAAAGCTGTGGGGTATTGCATGTTCTCTAAGTGCTGAAGTAAAACAATACTGTGGGTGCTAAGGACCTATCTGGAGCCCTTACAGCACCTGGCAAAGTCAATCTACAAGTCATGCCTCTCCCGTCCTAATAAAAATGGCTTTTTTGGAGGGGGGAAAATAAAAATCCTCCCCAAAATATTTTATCTTAGAAAAACCAATCTGCTTTTGCAAGACAGGCTGTAATTGAATCCCAGCTGAATGCAGCTGCAAGTGGGGTGAGGTGCCAGCGTCATGAACAGCATCTGGAAAACCACAGAGGGCTGCAGAGCAGAGTTGCATAAGCTGAGGAGCTCTTTAAAATATATGCATGCATCTGTGTGTGTGTGTGTGTGTGTGCGCACAGGGGTATAAAAAAAACAGAAAAAAAACCAAACAGAGGGTTTGAGGCCAGCAGAGCAGCCTCTCAGTCACAGAAAATGGCGACTGAGTGAGCCCTCAGCCTCCCAAACCCTCTGTCTCCTCGAGCGTCCTGCGGCCATGACCCTCCTGCATCTTTGTTCCTCACCATGCCCTGCTCCTGAGAGCCAGCCTGAGACTGTTTACTCCTTCCCTCCATCTCTCCGAGGGATATGATTCACAGGTTTTCAGATTTATTTGAGCAAAATGCAATAAATATGCCGCTTCAATTTTAACTGCTGGAATGTAGCCAGGGTTTTTAATGAATCTGGCCTGTGCGATTGAAGTGGTCCAGGATCTCAAAAGCTCTGGGCACTGTTAGATTATACACACAGACATCCACACACACATATCTCCCCCCACCTCCCCTTCCCTTGGGGCTCTGTGAGTCACATGTGACTGCAGGTTTTTCAGATTCAGCTCTGGTTAAAATTAGCAAAAGCCTTTATTATTCAAGAAGAGGAAGGATTCCTATCACAGCTGCTGAGAACTGCCATATTTTTCTTGTATTTGCTGCATCGACCTATTATAATTTAGCTTTATCTGTTATTCCTTGTTTCCCTAAAATATAGTAGCAGGGCTTGGTCCTGTCAACACTGAATTTTAATTACAAGTTCATGAAGATCACTGCATTAATCTGTAGCTGGACCATCATGGATTTTGTTTCTGTGCAACTGGCATCTCTACAGTTTCAATCATTTATAGTGATGTTTTACAACATGGTCTGCTCTGAGCAAGGCACTAGTTTAGCAAGCTTCAACCAAAGACATATTTCAAGCAGCTGCAAACACCTTGCTTTAGTTATCAGAGCAGGTGACAAAGGGCTTTCACACCAAAATCTGAAGGCATATAGCTCACGTATGGATGGATCAAGTCAACTACCAGATTCACTCAATTCATGAGCTGAATTCATTTAAAAGGAAAACAAAACAAGGAAAATGAGTTATGATACAGTAAACATGGCCCATGTCAACTCAGCAGGAAGGTTTTGGCCAGATCCCAGGAGACACAGGACCAAAATTGCCACGACCCGTGGGAACAGGCCTGCTCTGGTAGAAGCACAGTGTCACCGCTGGAGCTCCGCCATTCCTAGTGGAATTCCAAACCGGAGCGGAGGCGCATTGCCAGGGCCACATGGAAAAACCAGAGGATGTCAATTCTCCTGTGCCTCCATCTGCGGATAATTGGTTGAGCACTAAAATTCACAAGGAAAATTTTGTTTTAGAAAGATGATAAAGAGAACAAACAAAAGACAGGAAATTAAAATTTATGTAAACATAGTGGTTCCCAGAGCAACCATAAATGAGCCACATTGCATATATAGACGAAGGCATAAAAGTTAATACCATGTGCAGCAATACCATACACTACATAGGTACCCCTGGGACCATGTTACATTAGCTACGGGACCCATCATTTTGAATGGTTTGACTTTTACGCTTTTAAAGCCTCAAACACAACGTTGCAGCAACGCCAGGTGGGAATAGGGCATTTGCTGTTTATTTGTTTGTTTGTTTGCGTGAAAAGAGAAAGGACTGTTTGAACAGAATGAGAGACAAGCTGTAATTTTTCTCCCTTTGCATGCCCGAGACAACGGTTGCAGGCTTTGATCTCAGAGATATCGGAGTAGTTTTGCTGGGGTATTCCTCCTCACTGATTTAGTACCCACAAAGTGAGATGGCAGGAGCAGAGAACAGCTCTCCTGTCGAGACAGGGCAGCGCCTGCTCCAACAATGTATTACAGCACAACATAAAGCACAAGGCTTTTCCCTAAGTAAATGTGGGAGTGCAAAAGGGATTGACTTAGCCATGTAAAGTGTCAGTCCTGAAATGCCTGGACTGCTTGGAAACATGCCTTCAGCTTGCTCTTCTATTTTTTGCAAGTGGTTATCCTGAGTTTGATTCTCTGCTCCCTCATGCAGTTGTTGACATCAGTAACATGGGTGTAAAATGTCACCCGATCAGAAGGCAGCCAGCATTCACCTTGCATTTGTATTCATGACTATACAAGGAAGAGGGCAGCACCAGGTCAGGCCCACTGAGATCCACAGAGATTACTTTGTCAATGTGGGATGTTTATGTTCTGATGGGGTGTTTTATAATCGACTCTTAAAACTCTGCCGCAGCCTATTTGTTCTGGTTTCATGGCAGGGCAGATCAGAACATAGGAACTTTTGTGGTTTTCCACTGTCACTGTTTTTAACATTTTTTGGGGCTCTTTTTTGTAATTTTTTTCTTTTAAGGCAAAGTATTGCATCTCCTACTCCTTCATCTTCTTGCTGAAAATTTCCAAAATGTAAAGCATTTGGTCTAGGACCAGACTTGGGCTGCCAAGTCTGCTCACCCACTGGTGCAGGCACTAGTGCTTTCCCCTGCCACACAGAAACCTTGCCTGGTAGCAAATGCCCCTTCTCTCTGTCTCACACCACATCTCTTCTTGCCACACTGAGGCACCCCCATCATCCATTACAAAACCTCCTAAGGGCACCCCCTTCCTGTCCCCATCTGTGGTGAGTTGACCTTGGTCACCTGCCTTGCACCCACTCATCTCCCCTGTCACTCCCACTTTTCAACAGGACAGGGGGGTTAAAAAAAGAGTGAAAAAACCTTGTAAAGATGGCAATTGAAAAAAGTTAAAAGTCAAAAAACTAAGAGTTAAAGTTTTCACTGGATGTTGTCCATCTGTGAAGGTGATGTGATGAATGTGTAAGATCTCCAGAGAAAATGAGAGCTGTGGGAGAGAGCAAATACAGCACGTGATCTGGGTGCACTGCTGCAGTGAAACCTGGGCTTGCACCCCTGGGCCATCAGCACCACCTACTGACACCTTCATCTGCAGGGTACCTCTGTCCTGCTCCATCCTGACAGTGCAAGACCAGCCTGGTGGTGCCACCTGGAGATCTGAGCCAGCTGTGTCCCCATCCCTATGCTCCAGAAGAGGGGAACTGCTTGCACCCATCTCAGCAATAGCTCTGAGATGGAGTCTGTGCTAGGGAACTGGGCTGGGGAACAGGACAGTGACACATAAAATCACACAATCATTTAGGTGGAAAAGCCCTCCAGACCATGAGTGCAGTTGTTCTCCCAGCACTGCCAAGGCCACCACTGACCCATGTCCCCAAGTGCCACATCCACACAGCTTTTAAATCCCTCCAGGAATGGGGGATCCACCACTGCCCTGGGCAGCTGTGCCTGGGTGCCAGGTCTTGACATTCCTTTCCATGAAGTTTTCCCCAACATCCAGTCTAAATCTCTCATGGAATTTAAGGGCATTTTCCTCTTGTTCTATCACCACACTGCATGTCTTGCTGACTTGTTAGGTGGTGGTGAGATTGTTTGCCTGCCACTCACATGTTGATTTCTGAAAGTTTGTGTGGGTTTGAACCAGCCAGTGTGGGTAACTCAGGGACAGTGAATTGTACTCAAGCACAGGCACCTAGCTCAAGTGGCATAACTTGACCTCTGGAGATGTCTCCTCTCTGTTGATCATCTGAAATACTAAAATAACTTAGCTTAGGCACCACTGAGTGATGTGAAAACATTTTGTGTATTTCTGTTTCCTATTCTATTTTTTGTCCTTAACTATTTTTCTTCCTTTCTCCATCTACTGATATGGCTTATTTCTCATTTCCTATGTCCATGTTACTTGTACAGTTGGGACCCCAGCCTTCATTGAAGCCAAATGCTTCATCTAATTAATAATAATAAAAAAGGAGGGAGATAAACTCTTTGTAGAATTTTTTTAAAAATTCCTATTCAGTTGAAACAGCTCATTTCTCTTGAAACACAATTGAAATGCCATTAGTATTTTCATTAGCATTAATGATACAAGGCAGGCAAGTAGATTTTGGGCCTAGGCTGATAAATGTCCATGACTTTTTTTAAGTCTGTGCTAAACACTTTAGAAGTCACATGCCAAGTAGTTCCAGAGCTTTTAAAAAAACAGAAGACCTTTTTCCCCCCCTTTAAGTCCTGGAATGAGAAACAGCCGCACAGTGATACAGAAATAGCACAGCAAGCCCTGGAAATGCCCACCAGTTGCTCAACATTTTTTTTCTCCATTTAAACAGTTAATCTTCATAAATGAAGATATTTTACTCATGCGTCTTTGGCATTTCATGGGGGATTTTTTTCTATCTCTGAGGATTCACAGCTCTAGATGAAATGGCTCTTTTGTTTGTGGGAAGGAGAGAAATTCCT